>NC_090271.1:300796109-301122359 GCF_040414725.1 Anabrus simplex
AATCCACTTGTATTGGCCGCGAATTAACTACGGCTCAAATTCTGAGAAGCCAGTGACAATGCTACTCGACTAAAATTATCCTCGACCTGTTAGATATCTGTTGAATTTCAAGTATTCCTTATAGTAAAAAGGTCTGTAAGTGCCTTTTCAACATTATTGTGGTAGAATGTAAAGAGTTCTCATCACAAACAAAGGCGACTGGAGAGGCTGGTCTTCGTGGAGCGAGAGAAAGAGGAAGTACTGGCAGGAACTCTAGCTCCGGATGTTCGATCTTTAAGGAAGTGAATCACCAGATAAACAGTTCCTCCAGCTCAAGTGCAAAGCGGCAGATGGCTCTATTCCTTTAATTTTGAATGAAGTGTCACTCACAGTGGACAGGTAGACATAACTATTGAATCCTTGTCAATGTGTATGGGAAAAATCCCATTCTCATTGTTTGTATAGCACATAAATATGAAGATACAGATATCCATAGTCATACGAAGGGGAGTTGAAAACCTTGGCAATGACAGTTTTCACAGTTTTTAAATGTTTTCTTCCTAGAAATAAATTTATAATTTCGTAATTAAATTGGTGTATTATTTATTCAGAAATACCCATTCCGTGTTTACTTAGCTATACCGGTAGTTAAATTACTCCATTTTCAAATACTTCTCTTCAAAGCTCTAAATTTCCGAAACAAAATGACAGAGAAGACTTCGTATTCCATGACTGATTTAATTGTTCTATAAGATTATGTTTGTAAGGGGAGTTTGAAAGCAAAAAATGTGAATTTTTTGACATTTTCCAAAATAAGTCCTACAATATTATTTAGTGTTTAATGAATAAAATGGTATATAATTTATCTCTGTGTGACTGCTAGAAGCATTTTATTTTTAATTGTATAACATTGCTTGCATAGCCGTCAGGCTGGTTGATTTCGGACATGCATATCTTTATTTACGAATATCTCTGAAACTAATGCACGTAGAAGGCTGTGGTTTTCGCCTGTCGATAGAGAATACTCGGCGCTCAATTTCTGTTACTCTTCTGTTTCAAATATATCTGCCAGTATGATTGCTTTTGTGCAAAGAATGTTGAATTTCGTGTGAATTAGTGTCTCTAGAAGTGCTTCCGTATAGTTTGATTGCACTTATTTTGGTAAACAAAGTATAAATACGCCTAGAAGTTTGGGAAACGTAAATTTTTGTGGCAACCAGCATACTAAAACAAAAGACCTTGTGGTTCACATGAGGTAGAATCCGCCAACAGTGTAGAAACAGATTGTCAAAATGTGACACCAAACAACAAGACAGACACGCCCCCTACCAGTGAAAGTGAATCTAAATTAGGTAAACATTTTCAAGAACTGGGATCCGGAAGGCTGAAGTTTCAGGAGAGTATTTTGAGCACAATAATTCTATACCTGAAGCAATTATGGATGCTATCAAGCCAATCTACAGAGACCTTGCTCATCCAGACCTTCTCAGAAAGTGTCTACATGGGCGCACTCAGAATCCCAACGAGTCTTTCAACAATATTATCTGGACTCGAGTGCCCAAAAATATATTAATTTGCGGGGTTGATAACTTTGAAATGGGGAGTCAGTGATGCTGTATTAACATTTAATAGTGGGAACATAGGAAGAATAAGAGTGTTATTACATCTCAACATCAACCCTGGCCGTCTTGCTATGAAAGGAGTGCAACATTTAGACAAATTAAGAGTTGCCAAGGCACAGCGTGCAGCAGAGATCAACACCAAAGCAGCCAAGTCATTGCGAAGGAAAAGGTTTTTTGAGGGGGGATACCAGGAAGAGGATACTGACTATGCTGCAAGGTGCTTTTGAGCCTTAATTTAATAATCTGAGTGAGTTCTTATAATTTCAAATTTTAAACCTGATTTTCTCAAAAAGACTTTTTTTTACAATTAATGTTCCTGTATCTGAAAAACTACTTGTGATACATACATGAAACTTTGTGAGATGCTTTATTATATCTTACTGTCCTTACTGAAGCAGAATCATAGCACAGGTTCCCATAGATATGAAGTAAGGGGTGTCCATCTTCAAATATTTGGTGTAAAAATGGCACCTTATAAAAAAATTAATATATCTCGTTTAGTTTCTATATTTTAATTCTGCTTCCGTCAACATAAATAATATAGAAATGTCAGCTCTAAAAATTCAGAGTCGTATCTTCATTGGTTCCAAAAATATAGGAACATAATCTTGGCATATTTAACATTGGCAGGATAGGCCTTTCAAACTCCCCTTAAGAGTCCTTTTGTTGCTTTAAGTCAGTCAGTGACCTAAGGAGTCTTATTACTAAAGCGGAAATCTTCAGTGTTTTCACATTCATCCTATATACCAGAATTGCAATATTTCTGCAAAGAACGACGAATCTACGCTGTAACTTTCATTTCTCACATAAAACAAAAGGGACGCAATGGGTAACTTACGGGGTTTTCCGGAAAAATAGAAATGCTTTTACACACCTTCCTTGTAGAAGGCAGGTAATTGTATACTGAACCACTCTTGAAGAGTGGATTGCATTTATTTATCATGTATTTTAGGTATTCAGGGGTTCTTTTTTTGCTACGAAGTTGATATAAATAGAGTTATAACTCTAAAATATAGTGAAAATACACGGCCTGTTTCCAGCCATTCGACCGGGTCGGGAATTGAATGAATGAATGTAGTCCAATCTAGTGACGAGGATAGGAATTGTGTCGGCTTCCGAAGCCTTTTGCACTCCTCTGCGGTAATTATTAATGTCTGTAGATGAAATGAAATGGTATGTGAGATTGTTGCTGGATTGAAAGATGACAGGAAAATAATTGGAGTATCCTGAATAAAACATCTCCCGCCTCGCTTTTGTCAAGCACAAATCTCAAATGGAGTGATCGGGATTTGAACCACAGAACCCAGCGAAGAGAGGCAGATGCATTGCAGCGGGAGCCACGGAGGCTCTGAATCGTTGAGGATATCCTCTGTTATTTCTACGAATTTCTGCGTGATGTTACGCTCCTCAATCTAGGACAACGTTCATCGCGATTCATTTGTCCTATCAAGATTTTTACGACCGCTGACTCGGACACTGTTAGATGGTCCTCCAATTATAAGCAGCGTCTTGAGAAAGCGTACCAGGCCAACTGACGAGCGCAAATGGCATGCCTCGGACGAAGCGCTATATACACATAGCCTAATAACGCACTCAGTTACTATGAGTTTTGTGAGCAATATTTCTTTCGTATTTCGTTCATTTTGGTAGAATCAGCATGACTAATCTTGTGCCGTAACAATTCTGTGACGTCACTTCCACTTCATTGCTCATCACTTCGGACATTTCTGGCATAAGCATGATATTAATACTTGCCTTCATATTGTACTACTGTGTGAAAATATCCCTTTTTTGATCTTAGTTTCTTTTGACACGTGATCAACCATATAGAAGGGTACCGTATGTAAAGGGTTCTTCTATGCATAACCTCGACGTTAAGGGGGATAGAATGGCCAGCTTGATGTCCGGTCACGACGAAGTGCCTCTCCAGAAATAGAAATCTCGTTTCTGGATTTCTCCTCTTCCTGACGGAATGTTGAATCCCCTGTCCTTCCACGCTTATACCAACTCTATCTGTCAAAATACAGAGTGTAATTTGAGTATCATATGTCAGTCAATATTCATAACTCAGTTACCTTCTCTCAATCCTGGAGTTGCATCTGACTTTCTACCTTCCATCACCCAATAGCCAGCAGAGGAAATCGGTTTTATTATTAATGAGCGCAGGAGGTATTCCTTGTAATGTACACAGATTACTCGTTTAGAAAATAACGTTCGGACGTACGATAGTGAATATATTTTAAAATCTGCTGATATTAAAATGCAATTAAACTTAGTGTTTGATGTATGAGATGGAAAGAAACAATGACATGTTTGTTACGCTTGTGAATATGTCATGGTAGCTGTTAGGTAATCTGTACGTAAAGGACAGAAGTAGCCCACCATTCGTTGCTTTCAACGAGCTTAGCAACAATTTTAACGTAGAATATGCTTAACTGGAGGACATACTTATTAAAAAGCGACTCACGAACAGCGTTATTAAGAGTCGAATATTCCTTTGCCGCGGTTGTAATTAACATGAAGTACCTGTAAGCCTATTTTATGCTACATGTTTTGTTAATGATTAAAATATTCCGAATTTTACATTCAGATTATTTTTTTGATAACATTGCCTGGAATCATCATTAACACTACTATTACAAAAATGTTTTCATGCCGTCCCTGAAGGGGGAGGCGGGCTCTTAGACTGTGACGCCGTCGTTCAGGCCAGGAGATTTGTTACGGTGAATGAGATTCTCTAACAAAGTGAGGGGGGTTGGCGGCCGTGGCCTATAGTATGATCTGGTCCGACATTCGACTTAGCGCAGGAGAATGGAAAAACCAAGGGAAACCATTCTCAGAGCAGCCGACAGTGGGGGCCAGTCCTTCTCCTTCTCCCAAATACAGAGGCATAGAGCCACAGTAGAGCCGTGGCCACCCCTCCTCTGCTCGGTTGGTCGGTCGGAGTGTAGAGCTGTCGGACCACGGACCAGCCGTAGCCTACACTTCAACCGCCAACCTATCATTAATATCTTGTATTATGGGTCGTTAGATTCCATTTGTCTATCACCTAAGGATCACGTTGTTTCCCAGAAATAATTACGTCCTTGATTCACTTTTAATTTTAATTTTTCTTTCGGACCCATATGAAGTTCGGGGATATTTTACTCAATATTCTCGTTAGGAGTAAGCTGAGTTTCAAAGAAGACCTTTGAAATATGGTTGACAAATTTATATGACATGCCACAGGCGGTGGATGAATAAACCTTCCTAAACAGTTGAGCTTGCTTTCCAAATATTATTGTGCACGAAATATTATGCCATCATCTGTTTTGAACTAGATCTTACGAACAAGGAATACCAACAGCGAAACTTATTTTCCCTTAAGGGAGTGGTCTGAAGTCGCGAATTGGTGGATCCGATCCGCGCAACGTTTCTCTTAAGACCGATTAACAGTGAATAAAAACTGAAATTTTAGTAAATTATTATATCTTATTTCACTTTGTTATTTGACTTATTCAAATAATGCAATGATAAAAGAAGAAACTCTGTCATATTTTAGTTTACGAGGTTGTTTTTTCAACAATTGCAAATTGAAATATACCATTAGAATGGTCCGGTTCCATGGCGAAATGGTTAACGTGGTAGTCATTGGTTACAGGGGTCCCGGATTTGATTCCCAGCAGCGTCGCGAATTTTAACCATCATTGGTTAATTCCGCTGGCACTGGGAGTGGTGTATGTGTTGTCTTCATCATTTCATCCTGATCACGAAGCGCAGGTCACCTGCGGGAGTCACCTGGTGAACCCAACATCTCCTCGGACACTCCCGGCTATACGCCATTTCATTTCAGCAGAGTCATGTGAATTTATGCCTCTGATAGTCGTATTAGCAGAATATCTGCCTAGTTGACAGTACTACGTACGCACGTGCACAAGCTCATACCTAACCTGCAGTTATCGTCCTTTTCTGTCTACAATAAATAAATATCCAGAGCTTCAGATGTTGGTACACGCATGAACAGAAATTGTGTTCCGATATAAACCTAGCATATATCCCAATTCCTCGCTTAACGTATTGCTGCAGATAGGCAGCCCGCAACACGGTGGTGGATGTAGGCTATAGCTATACACACACTGTGCCTTCAGCACAACCCATGCACTCCCTTCCCCTCCCTTTCAGTACATTTTTGCTATTTGGCTTTACGTCTCATCGACACAGATAGGTCTTACGGTAACGATGGGACAGGAAAGGGCTAGGATTGGGAAGGAAGCGTCCGTGGCCTTAATTAAGGTACAGCCCCAGCATTTACATGGTGTGAAAATGGGAAACCACGGAAAACCATTTTCAGGGCTGCCGACACTGGAGTTCGAACCTACTATCTCCCGAATACTGGATACTGCCTTTCAGTACAAGCGAGGGATAGTGTTGATTGTTTATGTCGGGATACCATTTCTGTGGATGCGTGTTTTAAAGTTACGTACGATCACTCTGAAACATGCATTTGTGAAACCACATTTTCAAAAATGCCCTTTATTAAGAACAAATTAAAAATACGACTAACACCTGAAAGATTTTCTGAAAACAACTTGCACTGATTCAGATCCAGATTTATGACAAACTGTTGCTTTCCTTTTCACATTGAATAAATATTTGAACTTGTTTATAAATATACACTTCTTCTTCTCATTCTCTACCGCTTTTCGCACAATTGTGGAGTCGCGGGTGCGAACTGTACGCACATGTTGATTTGGCCTTGTTTTACAGCCGAATGCCCTTCCTAACTCCAAAACTATATGGAGGGATGTAATCACTATTGCGTGTTCGTATGGTGGTTGGTAGTGTAGTGTGGTGTGTGAATATGAAGAGGAAAGTGTTGGGACAAACACAAACACTCAGTCTCTGAGACTGAATAATTAATCGGACGCGTTTAAAATCCCCGAACCGGCCGGGAATCGAACTTGAGACCCTCTGAACTGAAGGCTTCAACGCTGAGCATCCAGCCAAGGAGTCGGACGCTAATAAATATACACACATGTTCATAAAAAAAGAACACCTTGATAGAGATAGGAAGTTCATATTCACAGGACATGTTCATTAGTATGTTCTGCAGAAATGATTAGTATTTCATTGTCCTAGATTAAGAATGTGTCCTGTTGCCTAGTAGACACTGGGTCCTCCATGGGTACTGATAACTTGTTCCATGCGTGATGGTATTGACGTGTATAAGGCGCGAATGTCGTCCTGGGGTATAGCCATACATACTTCATTCACCTGGTTCCACAGTTCTTCTTTGGTGGCTGGCATTGGTTCACAGCTCCGCACCCGTCGTTTCACCATATCCCACGCATTTTCGATTGTCGAAAAGTCCGGTGACCGGGTGGGCCAGTGCAACAGACTGAAATGCTGTGACAACAAGAAGGCACGTGTTCATGCAGCAACATGTGGTCACGTATTGTCCTGCTGAAATATAGTGTCTGGGGTGTCGTGCAGAAAGGGTATGACTAAGAGTCGCAGGATGTCTGTCACGTAGGTCAAACTGTTCACAGTGCCCTGGACACGCATCGACTATGATTTTTGCTTTTACCAGTAGCACCCCACACCATAAGGCCTTGAGTTGGCGCTGTATGTCTTGTGCAAATGCAGTCAATGTGATGCCTCTCCCCCTGTCTGCGGCTAACCAAAATGTGAGCATCATTTTCAAACAAACGGAACCTATATTCGTCCGAAAACACTATCTTCTGTCATTCCTGTTCCCAGTGACGTTGTTCCATACACCATTGCATTCAAGCATGTTTATGTACATTAGTCAAAGGTAGGCGGAGAATTGGACGAAGAGCTGGTAACCCAGACCGTAATAAGCGGCGACGGACTGCCAATCTTGATAGTTTACGATGTGTTATATTGTTCCACTGCTGCGCCAGAGCCGAGGAGAGCAGATCTGTTCTGCAATGCCTTTCGGATGAGGTGTCGATTTTTTCGGAGGGGTGGTCTCTGTGGTGCGACCAGACCCATCTCGTCGCGGTTCTATGGCCTTCTGTGAACCATTCTGTATACACCCGTTGCACTGCCGACTTCGTCCCACACGAACAGTAATTTCGCGGATGGACGCATCACATTCGCTCATGCCAATAATGTGCCCTCTTTCAAACTCATTCATTGAACGATACGGTTCTCGCAGGCGTCTCCGAGGCTTCCTACACGTCCGCTCAAGTCACACTGATCCATTACCTTCGGCTTATAGCGACAACGATAGCCGCAGGAACATTTTACCAGCCGGTGGCGGTGCGCCGAAATATCAATGTGGACTTTGAACCTGAGGGCCGAGATGGTTCAACTGCTAATCTTTTCTTCAGAACATACCAGTGCATATGTTCTGTGAATATGAATTTAGTGTGTATAGTTTCTCAAGGTGTTCTGGTTTTTATGAACATGTGTATATGTTGTGAGGCCGTCGTTCATGAGTTAGTCTTCGTTATTGCAGCTATCTAGTGGAGGCGACTGTCAGCAGATACGACAGAACATACCTCAACTCACAATGTACCGAGTAATGTTATGATAAGATTTTGAATCTTGGGACAGAGTTGAAAATCACATTTTGTTTCCTTCGGGCTCGTGGCTGCATGTCTTACCTATTATTCTTCGGCCAATTATTCTATCACGTTTTCCTTTTCGTTTCGGTAATCTCCTTATCTTGGTATTACTCTTCTTCTGTCTCTTGCACCGCACTACCCCCCGACCCTGATGGGACCGCGGGTGTGTTCTGTGTCACACATGTGGATTTGACCATGTATTCGCTGTTACGTATTTCTGTCATGGTTAGTAGTCGTCTGTGTTGTACGCGCGTGGAGAGGGGAGTATTGGGACAAAACAAACATACAGTACGCGATTAAAATTCCAGAAACGGTCGGGAATCGAAATCAGGACACTTGGAATCAAAGACCTCCACCGTGACGATTCATCCAAGGAGTCGAATTTTATTATCTTCCTGATTAATAGGAGCTAATGATTATGCATAGTTTTGATTTATGAGGATTAACCACAATCAACCCTACTTCGTTAACACACAACTGAATATTATTTCCACATCAGGGATGATTGCCGTAACTTTGTGAATATCTTCATTATTACTGCTCGTGTGGTATCCGATATAAAATGCTGTAAATGAGATTGTCTAAGATTATTGTTATTTATACTCTTTAGATAAGACTAATATTTGAACGAGTGCTTGACTAAATGGTCAGCGTTGAGGTCTTTGTTTCAGAGGGTTCGTCCTCGATTTCTTGCTGAATACGGGATTTTAATCGATTCTGATTAACTCTTCTGCCTCGGGAACTGGGTATTTGTGTTTGTCCCTACAATCTGATCTTCATATTCAAACAACACACCACACTAACAACCATCACAGAAACACGCAATAGTAATTACATTCTTCTAAATAGTGTTGGCGTAGGGAAGAGCATCCGGTAGTAAAACAGGACCAAATTCACGTTTGAGACACAGTTCGCACCCACGAACTGATGGGTGTGGATAAAATGGTAAACGTTCAGTCCGGTGGTATTTGATGGTGCTCCAATACGACAGTCCCGTGTCGGTAGATTTACTGGCACGTAAAAGAACTCCTGCGGGACTAAATTCCGGCACCTCGGCGTCTCCGAAGACCTTAATAAGTAGTTAGTGGCACGTAAAGCAAATAAAATTAACAAAATGGTAAAAGTAAGAATAAGGAGAATATAGGACTGATATTTCCATTCAAATTTCTCGAACGGCAAAACTCATGAACTATAGAAAATAAGGAATTGTGTTTTTCTCAACATTTATAATGTAAAAGTTTTAAATAAAGCTAATTTTAAAGGACATTATGTCCGCCTCCTTAGCGTGACGGATAGTGTTATTATCTGCCGTCCTTGGAGGCCCGGGTTCGATTCCTGCTACTGTCAGATATTTAAGAATGGCTGGAGGGCTGGTATGTGGTTGAAATGGTACATGTAGCCCACCTGCATTGGAGGTGTACCCGAAAAGAGCTGCACCACACCGGGATGAGGACACGAGTTTACTTTACTTAATGGATATATTTCGCATTTGCTGTTGTTGCGCCTGAACTCTTTCGCTGTGGAATTCTCTGGCACACAATGTCCCCTGACTGTGTAATTTCATTTCAAAAAAAAAACCACTCACTACTGCAACCTTAGCAATCAGAAAACCAAACATTCAAAAGAAAAGCACAAACATCAAGAAGAAAACAAGCACAATACTTACCGAAAGGCAGTAGCATAAAATATGAAGCGTGGAAGGCAAAGCGAGAATTAAAAAGGCCAGGATCTTACATAACTTTGAGAGGTTGCCAGGTAAATATTGCTAGCTACTAAATGACACACCAGATAAATTTGAAATGAAGAAAATTTACTAAGCAAATGTAATTTGAAAATGGTATAAAATAAGAACAATAATAAAAAAATATATAATTCTTTTTCTAAAAATTTAAAAATGCAATCAAACTAGATGAGGAAAACAGTATTTTAAAATAAAGTTGAAATTAAGGAGAAATGAAGCTCACATTAGCATAGGCTTCCGCCGAAATTAAGGTTTGAAAATTCATTAATAACTCATTACCTTAAATACAGAAAATAATATTATTTAAAAATTGGTTGCAACCGATATGCGGGCCCGCGATATAAAATCACTTTAAAACTGAAATTTGCTACACTACTGAAATACCAAATTACAAGACGCACACAAGCACACACGAAAAAGAAGAAAAATTAGTGGCTCCAACCGCGGATAAACATTACTCCAAAGAAACGAGCTAGATGAAAACACAATAAAATAATAGTGCGCAGCAACCCCAACAAATGAAGTATATTAAAGGTAATTTACAATTAACGGTGCACTCATAAAAATCATAAAGGACACAGAAGCACCCAACAAGAGCTACCCGTTACCGACGCGAAGCCAAGATCCCATAATAATCATCAAAGCCACCCAAAATATTAACGTATCATCAGATTAGATAAGAAGGGGTCACATGACGTAATAAAGACAAAAGCAAGGAACCCAAACAATGGGAGAAAAGATAATAAGACAACGAAAGAAAACTCCCATTATTAAACTTAATTTTGACCAGCAAATTTCAATTTTAAGATTGTAAGTTATTAAAATAATAATATTAATAATAATAATTATTACTTATCCAAGAGGTGATAATACCAGTTTACATTAGCCTTACTTAATGAATTCATCAGCGATTTACATACTTTAGAACAGAGGGGGCCGTGGAATGCGCTACGATGCAAATATGAGGTGTCATTAATTAAGGCCCGTAACAACGCGATAATCATTACGTACAGATAACCAGCCACGAAGGCAATAGGACAAAATCAGACAGCAATTACAACCAACCAGAAAAAAAATAAGGGAGAAAACACGCACCGAAATGAATTACAAAAAATAAAAGTAAAAATAATAATAATAATAATCGTCATCATAATGAACATCAAGAAACACAGTTGGCAATAATGGACCCCGACAAAAACGTAAGACAAAATCACTTACACAAAATATCACCTCATAGATGCATAACTAGCGATTCCGAGCTCCCTACATTACATTAAATTTTCTTTTCAAATATATATCAAATTTTGCTTACAAGGTTACACTATACCAAAATTGTCGTTTATAATGTTGCTCATGTCCACGATGAAATTACTCACACTAGTGCCTGAACGAATGGGATCCCTTCAATAAATTATAATTTTCAGTACTTACTTGGAGTAAAGATATCCAAACTTACAAGACACTTGAAACTTTTAATACCGATAACGGACAATTCACTGCACCAAGTTTACATGTTACATTAAGAAAATATTAAGGTTGGAGCACACTGGATAACTTTCAAAAAATACCAGGGCCTAGCCCTCACATTACTCTTTAACCGCCGGAGTCAAGCTCCATCATAATAGCTTTCCCTTTTCGCCAAGCCGTCTACTTGGGAGCTTCATACAACACAGCCATCTTGGAGAGTAACGCGAGCAGACTGCTGCAGACTACTGAGCTCACACCGAGCTAGCGATAGGTCAGTCCCATAATTCAATGCGTGCACCGCGAAAATGCGCAGAAGTTACAAATGATAATTCGGCGCATTACAGAGTCCAGTCAAATGCCTGACAATAATGGATAGATAACTTGAATTAAATTGGTCTGGTAACTTCCACAGTTAGGAAACAGTTCCAACAATGGCCGATAATACAGATAACGGCTGGATACACAAGTCGACATGACAGATGAATAAATAAATACACTTAGATGCTTTGATGTAATAATTCAGTTATGTCCTGTAAATATTAGTTCCCATTTTCACATTACAGTTCTCCCCTCCCGAAGCCAGAACACCGGGGAGGCGCAAGTCCAAAACAATGGATAGCATGCCAATGGTATAATTTCAATGTCCAAACAAATCTTCATACGTTGGATACAGGAAGAGAGACACCAAATTTTTTTCCAGGTTCAAATAACAAGGAATGGTCTTACTTGGTTGCAGGAATGTTGACCTTCACACAATACTAGCAGATTACATGTTGAGTGTGAACAGAATGGGATGCAACGTGGCCAGCGTCTCATCACACACCACACAAGTTGACAGTACATTATTCAGCACATTGATCACACCAGTACCGAGCGCAGTAGGGAACCACAGATATCACACACATTAGATCTCCGATCAGCAGATGCATGGGTGCTCGCGCGCGCAAATAACTGGAACACCACACACAGGAGCAGAAAGAGAGGGTCCAAGTGTACATAGCAGACCATAATAAACGGAAACGATTCAACCACTAATGTTAGGGACCACAAAATTTTTCCAACTAGGTTTCCAGGACACCTTAGCAATATTTCATTATGTTTCGAGGAGTTACACAAGTTCCACATGTCCAAATTTACTAGAGATAACAGTTCAAATTTTGCACCCGAGTTAAACATATAAGTAACACCGTTAACGTCATTATACCAGACCACATATTTTGTATCGGCATTTGAGGAATCACCAAAATAACGAGGTTATTTTACATTCTTTTGTTAACTAGTAAGCAAACATACACAAGTTTTTTTTTTTTGAATTACCAATTTATGAGTTCTAGTATTACCCATCCAACCTTTGAATAAGACTTACATATTAAGAAAAGGGAGAAAATAACTGAAATATCCCAAGACTTCAATATACTAATATCGAGACTAATCACAAGAGATCAGAAATGTAATTTTGAATATTTAAGATGGCTCATGGAATCCAGTGGCAAGTTACAGTGGTTTTAGTCCCAACAAGTTAAGTAAAATTTGATAAACTCAACAATTTGGTAGGTCGAAGACCATTATATATTATACATTCTTTTACATGAAATACTAGCATACTTCCACACATTACATAATTCCACAGGACAGTACAGATACCAGAAAGATCGTTAAGACCAAGAACAGGAAAGATAAATGACCAGGGGGGGCAGGGAGGTAACAGAGCAAAAAGATATTACTAAATGGAGGCAGCAGAGCACATACTGACAAACCATGTACAGAAAACAGGTAGCCCAGAACATGAAGATTAGGAAAACAGGAGACGCAGAGGCAGAAACTTTCACAATAAACACAACCATCCGCAACCATAACGTAGCAATCACATGGATAATCGACCAAGAATAAGAAGCAACGATGGCAATAACTGGAGACTTCGCATGCATAATAACAGATGGTGGGGTGTACACAATGTGTGTCCGCAAGAGATCACCATGCAACCATTACCGAGGCCAACAACCACATGACAGCCAAGAATTACAGTCAGGACGATAGAGAACAACTGAGAAGACATGGAAAAGATATTACATCCACCAGAACCAGCTCAACGCAGCATAACAAGGGCCAAAATTCAGGGAAAGTTACCTCTCCATATAAATAATCTTTGAATATACTGAGCACAGGTGTATTATCACAACCATCAAGTGTTCAGAAGAACCTCTGGATAACCCAGGACTAATAATATGGTGGCAAAACAACAGTCCACCCTGTGTGATTAGGCCAATCACCACAGACACCCTACCAGCCAGTCGGAATACACGGGATATAATAAAATATAAACGATGAAGAAGTGATAGGTTACACGATGATAAAGCGCATAAGTTGATGGAGAAGAACCTTCAGTCAATCAGTTGGGTCCCATACCCCAACGACGGACAAGGAATTTTAGCGACAGTTCCGGATTTACCCCAAATGATCCCATACTCATTGGAATAGAACCCAGAACAGTCAGATGACAACCAGGCAACGATATAGTGTTGCGAAAACATGCAGGGTAGAGCCAGAAGCGACAGAGTTACAAGGGGTTACCTTACTAAACCAGATGAGGAACTACGGAAGGCACGAACAAAGGAATACCTTATGTAAATAAGATAAAACGGAAGACGTTACACAGCGACAAACACCAGGTACAAGGAAAATTTCTCGTACACAAATTTTTCACAATAACAGCAGATCACATACAGCATCTGATCCACGGATACAAATCAGAAGCGACATAAGCTCTCATACCACTAGACATCAAATGGAGACATGATCAGGACAGTGTACATTCACAAAATGACAAGATTTACCAATTACACTCCCATAACCCACAGAAAATGAACAGGAAGGAAGATTTACTACAGAAGGTTACCTTCAGGACAGATTCCACAATAATTAGATAAAGAACGCCACCAGAAACAACACAACAATTGCGAAACTCACAACCAAAATCCCAACATGAAGACACAGTAAAAACGAAGGGTCGCTTAAGCGATAAGCCAGCTGTACTCCACACCAGAACTCAGAAATGAATCCACACAACTGCCATGAAGTACCAGTAACAACACACGGGTATAACGACAAGAGATAAGGATGATCAGGAATCAACACATGGAGCAACCAACCAGGACTAGCAATGAAAAATCAGGAAGAATGAAAATTCACTCAAGCACATGGCCAAAACTGATATCATTAACCAGCACCAGAAGATCGCACACATGCGTGACACTAGTCACACATAATGCACAGCAGAGAATGAAACCCAAAGCAAGAATTTAGTACACAGACACCTGACAGAAAATATGCAAGGGGAAGAAGCTAATACACAATGACTACAATTAACCAGGTCAAATAAACCACAGATTCACAAAGAAATTAAGACCACACCTCATTACAACAAGACCACATGAGTGAAGTACATGCACACAGCAGGAGAAGGTGAATAACAGGTGATGAGTAGTACCAAAAGCACAAGACATGAATAACATCAGGTACTGAAATTAATCACTCCACAACAGAACTGACAGAGCTACCTGACCTGGACACATCAAATTAAAAAGATAATACCATCTCAGATGAACCATACAGACGTAGCCTATCACCGTTCAATCAGGAAAAGCTTTTCAGAGTATATGACAATAAGAAGACTGCCCAAGGTTACACAAATAGCATTAAACACAACAGTTCCAAGTGAGATTCCCATCAATACACCATAATCACATGACATAATCATCCACGAGTTCAATACAGACCTACAACAACACCATATCAAGAACGGGAACATGCACAAGACCACACAAGGTAAAATAGGAAGAAATCCCACAGCACATGACCCAGATATGAACCAATATAGGCCTACATAAGCAAGAATCACCGACACATGAGAACTCACCACATTAAATAAACTCAGAATAATAACACATGACACATAGTAACCTGGACAAGGCAAAACAGTAAAAATAAAAGTGGAAGGAGAGAGTCACCATGGGTCAAGATTGTAAATCAATTTTACATGTTCAGGCCAAACAGCGAGGTGGGTACACAGTCACTGCAAGAGAAAATTTTATTACAATACAATTTCATATCACACACTCTGGACCATGGATGAAACTGGAATAAAAACATCACTTAGAATTTAAATCAGGGTCACAACAGCAGTTCCAAAACCCAACACAAATTAATCCAAGTAAATCCCACCAAGGACAGGCACAGCAATTCCAGCAAGACCTATAGTATACCAAGAAGCTGCAGATAACAAGGTCAAAGAATATCACATCATTAAGGTAAAATGTGGAAGAAACTTTCAATTATTAAAATCAGAAAGTAAATTAAGTCAATATTTCAAATTAATTATTAATAAAAGTGAGAATGGCCTTCAACTTACCCCTACATGGCAGGTACAGTATGAGCAGACCCCAAAACCAACAGGATTCCATGACCACGGAACATGGTAAATAAAACAAGCAGCAAGTGCACAGATACAGAGCCACGCCATACTCCAAGTACAAGAGGGCAGCAACAAGCAAGTCTCGATCAAACATGAAACATACATAGGAAGGAATTATTTTGGTCCATTTCAGTTTTACAATTTTTAGTTTAAAAGGTTGGTCACTTTTAGCAGCCAGCAATACTGACCCGGGCAACTTATAAGGTTATTAGAACAACAACAACAACCACAGCGAATTGCTACCACTCACTACTGCAACCTTACCAATCAGAAAACCAAACATTCAAAAGAAAAGCACAAACATCAAGAAGAAAACAAGCACAACACTTACCGAAAGGCAGTAGCATAAAATATGAAGCGTGGAAGGCAAAGCGAGAATTAAAAAGGCCAGGATCTTACATAACTTTGAGAGGTTGCCAGGTAAATATTGCTAGCTACTAAATGACACACCAGATAAATTTGAAATGAAGAAAATTTAGTAAGCAAATGTAATTTGAAAATGGTATAAAATAAGAACAATAATAAAAAAAATATATAATTCTTTTTCTAAAAATTTAAAAATGCAATCAAACTAGATGAGGAAAACAGTATTTTAAAATAAAGTTGAAATTAAGGAGAAATGAAGCTCACATTAGCATAGGCTTCCGCCGAAATTAAGGTTTGAAAATTCATTAATAACTCATTACCTTACATACAGAAAATAATATTATTTAAAAATTGGTTGCAACCGATATGCGGGCCCGCGATATAAAATCACTTTAAAACTGAAATTTGCTACACTACTGAAATACCAAATTACAAGACGCACACAAGCACACACGAAAAAGAAGAAAAATTAGTGGCTCCAACCGCGGATAAACATTACTCCAAAGAAACGAGCTAGATGAAAACACAATAAAATAATAGTGCGCAGCAACCCCAACAAATGAAGTATATTAAAGGTAATTTACAATTAACGGTGCACTCATAAAAATCATAAAGGACACAGAAGCACCCAACAAGAGCTACCCGTTACCGACGCGAAGCCAAGATCCCATAATAATCATCAAAGCCACCCAAAATATTAACGTATCATCAGATTAGATAAGAAGGGGTCACATGACGTAATAAAGACAAAAGCAAGGAACCCAAACAATGGGAGAAAAGATAATAAGACAACGAAAGAAAACTCCCATTATTAAACTTAATTTTGACCAGCAAATTTCAATTTTAAGATTGTAAGTTATTAAAATAATAATATTAATAATAATAATTATTACTTATCCAAGAGGTGATAATACCAGTTTACATTAGCCTTACTTAATGAATTCATCAGCGATTTACATACTTTAGAACAGAGGGGGCCGTGGAATGCGCTACGATGCAAATATGAGGTGTCATTAATTAAGGCCCGTAACAACGCGATAATCATTACGTACAGATAACCAGCCACGAAGGCAATAGGACAAAATCAGACAGCAATTACAACCAACCAGAAAAAAAATAAGGGAGAAAACACGCACCGAAATGAATTACAAAAAATAAAAGTAAAAATAATAATAATAATAATCGTCATCATAATGAACATCAAGAAACACAGTTGGCAATAATGGACCCCGACAAAAACGTAAGACAAAATCACTTACACAAAATATCACCTCATAGATGCATAACTAGCGATTCCGAGCTCCCTACATTACATTAAATTTTCTTTTCAAATATATATCAAATTTTGCTTACAAGGTTACACTATACCAAAATTGTCGTTTATAATGTTGCTCATGTCCACGATGAAATTACTCACACTAGTGCCTGAACGAATGGGATCCCTTCAATAAATTATAATTTTCAGTACTTACTTGGAGTAAAGATATCCAAACTTACAAGACACTTGAAACTTTTAATACCGATAACGGACAACTCACTGCACCAAGTTTACATGTTACATTAAGAAAATATTAAGGTTGGAGCACACTGGATAACTTTCAAAAAATACCAGGGCCTAGCCCTCACATTACTCTTTAACCGCCGGAGTCAAGCTCCATCATAATAGCTTTCCCTTTTCGCCAAGCCGTCTGCTTGGGAGCTTCATACAACACAGCCATCTTGGAGAGTAACGCGAGCAGACTGCTGCAGACTACTGAGCTCACACCGAGCTAGCGATAGGTCAGTCCCATAATTCAATGCGTGCACCGCGAAAATGCGCAGAAGTTACAAATGATAATTCGGCGCATTACAGAGTCCAGTCAAATGCCTGACAATAATGGATAGATAACTTGAATTAAATTGGTCTGGTAACTTCCACAGTTAGGAAACAGTTCCAACAATGGCCGATAATACAGATAACGGCTGGATACACAAGTCGACATGACAGATGAATAAATAAATACACTTAGATGCTTTGATGTAATAATTCAGTTATGTCCTGTAAATATTAGTTCCCATTTTCACATTAAATTTTGATAAACAATAGTTTTTAACATTGTATAATACGTTAGAGAGGACTCACACAAGTCGTTCTTAGCCCTGGCAAACCATTCTTTGGTCCCTGGCTATATGATATTCATATGCTTTGAAAACATCATTTTACACAATTACAAGATGCCAGAAAGCTACTAGAAGCGACGTACTGCGGAAATTAGATACCCGCAGCGAGTGGAGGTATGAACTCGCAATGATGCGGTACGTGGCGTGCTGTGCGTAAATGCGACCACATCTTCGAAAGACTTTCAATAAGCCACGGTATACTAACCTCATAAAGTTTTGCATATTACTGTTTAACAAGATACGTCACGATACTTCAATCATACACTGTGGTCAATGTCTGAGTCACATAGGGATGGATATACCCAGATCAGGTTAAATATTTGTCCGACTGGAGACTTATGTCTTATTTATCACTTCAACAACTTCACTGTTAAGATCATCTTCTTCTGCTTAAGACGTTGTCTCCAAACGGAGGTAGACGATCCACACGACCAGCTCCGATCTTGACGTTGCAGCCATGACTTATAAATTTATTGGAATATATCTCTCAGGATCTTTAATGCAGTGGTTTCCCGTTGCCTTCTGCATCCTAATGCCGTTGACCAAACTGGTTCCTCCGCCTTTGGGAACAATTTCTTGTCCCCAGGACAATAGAGTGTCCTTACCTATACCCGCTCATGCACTCTCAAAGAGACTGTTGGCACTTGGTATAGGGGATCTCCTTATACCGGGAGATAATCGGTCCCTTCATTCGTTAACCGCCTGCATATAAAATAGTATTTTTATATGCAGTCGTTGCCCCCTCTCTGCCGCGCGGAGATGAATGTCAATATTTCATCGTCATTGAAACAAGGACCAAATGGCATTTCCTTGTTCCTCTGGTCCTTTACAGAGGGCTAATATCATAGGCGTATGAAAATCACGTGTAGGGCTGAGGTAAATATTGTTATTATACCCATTTCTGCTACTGGCCGCATTCATTGTCTCATTTGTTGTAAGAAGAGCTGATGTCAGAGTGATGTCTCCAGAGTATGAAAAATGTACCAGCTGACAAAAACTGTTGTTCATCAAAACGGACAGGAGGCCCATGCGAACAAACTCGCGTGGAGTATCGGGGGTTTTTAATTTCAATCTGTCAGAGGCCTACTTCAGTCCACCACTATTCTCGCAGTGTCACCGGAGTGTCTATGTTATATGGCGTATGGCTTTTAGTGCCGGGAGTGTCCGAGGACATGTTCGGCTCGCCAGATGCAGGTCTTTTGATTTGGTTCCCGTAGGCGACCTGCGCGTCGTGATGATGAAATAATGATGAAGACGACACACACACTCAACCCCCGCGCCAGCGAAATTAGCCACTGATAGTTAAAATTCTCTATCCTGCCGGGAATCGAACCCGGGACCCTTCTGACCAAAGGACGGCACGCTAACCACTTAGCCATGGACGCGGACGTCTATGTTATAAACACAATTCTACGGGTCCGCTGCCTGTAATGTCACTTATTTCGCCAATTTTTTATATATATATCCCATATCATATCAGCAGTTTCTAGCTTTCGCATCTGTTTGTTTGTTTGTTTGTTTGTTTGTTTGTTTGTTTGTTTGTTTGTTTGTTTGTTTGTTCCACTATCACGGATAAACAGATGACTAGATATCAACCAAACTTCATAATTAGAGTCTACTCATTCAGAGCCAGGTTTTGATATGCATATCGTGTAAAAATCACTGAACAGAGTGTTTTTTTAGGAAGATCGGGAGGGTTGGCCGTGCGATTAGGGGCGCGCAGCTGTGAGCTTGCATCCGAGAGGCAGTCCCAAACATGGCTTTCCATTTTCCACTTTTCAAACCAGGCAAATGCTGGGTCTGTACCCCAATTAAGTCTACGGCTGCTTCCTTCCCACTTCTAGGCCTTTCCAATCCCATCGTCGCCACAAGATCTGTCTGTGTCGGTGCGACGCAGAACAAATTAAAAATGAAAGAAAGCAAGACTAGAAGAGTTTCTTTTTAATTTTCTCTTATACTATTGAATATATCTCTAGCAAATGTCATACTTAGACTATAAGCATCTAGGACCAGGTTTTAATATGCATATCTTTTAAAAACCACTGCATAGATTGAGGGTTTGTAGGAATAAAAGGGGAGTTTTTCAATTTTTTACACTATTGAATATATATATATATATATCTACCAAGTTTAATACTTAGACTCTAAGCACCCAGGAGCACGTTTTGCTATACAATCTTTTCAAAATCACTAAATAGACAGGGGTTTATAGGAAGACCAGAATCGGTTTTTCAATTTCTTATTACACTATTGATTATTTTTAAAATCTTTGGACTAATGTGAAACGCCCCTTCATTTAAAATATTTTTTTTATATACTGTACATAATTTCTTTACTCTTCAAATGACGGAGAAAAATACCTTTTTCTCCAGATTTCATGCTCTGCAACCATTGACGGACACTACCGCACACCTATAGTTAATTGAAGGATCCATAACAGGACAAAATCAGAGGATACATAATATTTCTCTCGACTTGAAAATTAAGCCCACCTGATATAATTGAACAGCGAGGAAACATGAGGTAGAACTTTTCCACTTGTCTGTCTGTCTGTCTGTCTGTCTGTAGGCTATATTCCTAAACGTGGATAACTGGTGTACTATTTTCAACCAAACTATATATTTGGAATCCACTCACTCCGGGCTGTGTTATCAGGTGCATGTGATGTCATGGTAATCACATGGAGTTGATATTTATAGGAAGATTATTCTCAAATATTTTCGTTGACATTAGGTCTATCAAAAAACTGTATACAACATACGTTTAAGAATATGTAATTTCTGTTCCTTTATGCCACGAACGTATTTATGTTACGACGGGTAATAAGGCAGATGATTACGAAAAATGGGATTTTTAGTCCATATCCCATAAGAGGTAGGCAACAGGAAAGTTAAGAGCAACCTGAGAACCTTGGAGAACTTCGCACAACTTCGAACCAGGAACTGTACCATACAATAAATTTGGGAATCATCATCAACCTCTCACGAATTTGTTCAGCTTCATCATCTTTCACGTTTGTGTCACGCACTTTAGTAGTTAAATATCATTTTAACTTGTCGCATTGAACGTAATGAATAGGGCCATGTCAGTCTAGCTCGAGCGGTCGAGGAGAGAGGTTGCGTAGCGAAGTGCGTGCTGTAAACATGGTCGGCATTGAACAGTACCGGGCAGCTATTGGGAAATGGCAGGCAAGGCAGAAGAAGGAGGCCAGGAGTGGATTGGTGACGGACGGATTGAAAATGAGTGAAGCGGTGCTGGTGGTGACAGTGATAGCAGTGTTACTGGTTATTGGGGGGGTGGAAGTAAACCCAGGCCCAAATACCAGTGGAAAATATAGTACGGAAGATTTGGCCGCACTCAGGGTGGTTGTAAGTGAAGTTATGCAGGAGAAGTGTCAATGGGATAAGGTGCAGGAAATAAAGGACATGATGGAGGAGCAGAGAAGGGAGATAGGGAACATGAAGAAATGGCTTGAAACGAAGACAGAGGAATCGAGCAGGAGAGTGGTCAATAACGAGAAAGAAATCGAGTTATTGAGAGGGGAAGTGAAACATCTGAAAGAGGAGGTGATGAAGATGAAGAAAGAAGCGGAGGGGTACAGGCAGGAGAGATTGAAAAAAGCCATATTTATATATGGAATTGAGGAAGGGGCGAGAGAGAGCAAGATTGAGCTGATATTTAAGGTGGTGGAAGCTTTACGTGATGTCATGAAGATAAACTTTAGTGAGGTAGACATTGATGATGTAGAGAGAGTTGGTAAAATCAAAGGTCGGAGGCCAATTAGGGTTAAATTGTTCTCAACCTTAATGGCAGATTCTGTGTTAAGGAACAGCAAGAATTTACAAGGGCGGAAAATAGGGGTGAAAGGAGACATGGGAAGAGAAGGAAGTGAAAACGCGAAGATCTTGAATAGGCACCTATGGAGAGCGAGGAACCAGGGGCTAAAGGCCCGAATAAGAGGTCTGAGGTTGGAGGTGACAAACGGGCGATGGGTCAGAGTTCATTCAGTGACTAAGCTAAAGGAAATGGACGAAAACGAGAGGGTTGAGAGTGGTGAGAGGACAAGGCAAGATGGGAAGAAGAAAGAAGAAAAGAAGAGGAGGAGGGACGTGGCAGGAGAGCAGGGCAACTCGGAAGAGAATGGGCAGTGCAGCCGGGAGACAGAAGACCAAGATAGTGAAGTGGACGGTGAGAGTGGGCCGCAAGAAACTGGGAGAGGAGAGTGTAGAGGTGCAGTGAGCAAGAAAGGACAAAGGGAGGTGGATTCAGAAGTCCAAAATAGTGAGGGGGTGAGTGGGGGTGAGCAGCAAGAAGGGGTGAGTATAGGGTGCAGTGGTGTAGTGAACAACAAAGGTCAAGAGGAGACAGATCGACAAGAAGGTAAAAAAATTATGAGTAAAGTCAGGAGTAAGAGCTTAAAAGACATATGGGGAAAAGTACGTAAAGGGATGGAGGATACAGAGGGAGAGAGGTCGATAAATACTAGAAGTAAGAATAGAGGGGGAGACCTAGAAGGGAGGGAGGGAAAGTTATAACAATATTGGAAGATAGGATGTGTGAATATTGAAGGAGTAAGGAGCAAATTTGGAAACAAGAAAGTTAGGGAAGTAATTGAAAGTTTCGATGTTGTGGCACTCTTGGAGACGTGGTTGGAAACAGGGAGGGAGATTGCATGGAAGGGGTTTGAGATAAAATATAAATATAGAAGAAAAGAGAGGAATAAGGGACGAGCACCAGGAGGGATGATAGTTCTAATTAGGGAAGAAATTAGTGAAAGAGTAGAGGATATAGAGACCGATATGATGGAAACCATATGGCTGAGATTGAATTTGGGAGGGAGAGAGGGATGGAGGAAGAAAATAAATTTAGCTTTTGTTTACCGCCACCCTAGTAATTCAGAATATGCAAATAAATATTTTTTTGAAGAGTTATTGGTGGATATTGGTAGGATAAGGGGAATGTATCCAGGGGAGGAGGATATGTTGTTATTTGGGGATTGGAACGCGAGAATAGGAGAACAGAGCCCAGTTTATAGCAGGGAGGATGGAATGTGTTTGTTAGAAAGCAGAAGGAGTGAGGACAAAATTACAAATAGTTATGGAGAGAAGCTCCTAGAGATGTGTGCTGTGGGAAACTTGTATATTCTGAATGGGTGGATAGAGGGTGACAGGACGGGGAAATTGACATATGTTACGGAGAAAGGGGGTGGTGTGATAGATATGGTTTTGAGCTCGGAAGGGATGATTGAGGAAGTTGTAAGTATGGAAATAGGAGATTGGATTGAGTCACACCATTTCCCGGTGAGGGTTATGCTGAAAAGAGAGGAAGAGAAGTGTACAATGAAGGAAAATGAGACAAAGGATAAACGAGGGAGGGGTTATAATAAGTATAAATGGACAGAGAAGGTGGGCCGGGATTGGAATAGGGTAGTAAAGGAGGAGCTACATCTTTTGAAATATGGGTGGGAAGGGGCGTTAGAAGAGAATAATACTGATAAAGCCTTGGAATTGTTGCTACATCCAATAAAGATGATAGCGCAGAAGGTGAAAGCTAGAAAAGGAAATAAGAAAGAGGGAGAAGAATGGTTTAATAGGGAGTGTGAAGGATGGCGGAGGAAGGTGATGGACGCGTTAGGAGAATATAGAAGGAAAGGTGGGAGCCAAGAAAGGGAGTTTTTCTGTAGATTGAGGAAGGAGTATAAAAAGGAAATCTCTGAGACAAAAAAGACGTGGTTAGAGGAACAAATGGAAGCCATAAATAATGACTGCAAGACTAACAATTTTGAGAGAGTCTGGGATAAGATTAATAGAATAATTAAGGGTGGAAGGAATATGGAGAGAACGAGTATTGAGGAAGTGCAATGGGTCAGGCACTTCGATGAATTACTAGGAAAAAAGGGGGGTGATAGATGGAGAGGTTCGGGAGAAGAAGTAATTTGGAGGAATAGAGGAGTGGCAATTTATGACTTGGATAAAGAAATCACAAGAGAGGAAATCCGGGGAGTGATAAGCAGAGCCAGAGCGAAGTCGGCCGGGGGGTGTAATGGTATAAATAATAAGTTTTGGAAGGAAATTAGTAAAAATGAGATAATGATAGAGGGCATGGTGAAACTATTCAATAGGATATTCGAGGGAGGAAATTACCCTAGGGAATGGGAAACAGGAATTATATGCCCTATATACAAGGGAAAGGGTAGTAGGAACAATGTGAACAGTTATAGGGGTATATCTCTGTTGGATTCTTTGAGTAAAATATATACTGGGGTGCTAGCGAACAGAATAAGCGGGTGGGCGGAAGAAAATGAAATTTTGACAGATTACCAAGGGGGATTTAGGAAAAAGAAAAGAACAGTGGATAATATAATGATAGTAAAGACTATTTTAGAAAAGTATAAGAATATGGCTAGAAGTACGGTTTATGTAGCAGCAATAGATTTTGAGAAAGCTTTTGATAAGGTAAATAGAGAGGCCCTACTAGAGAAATTAGGAAGGTTAGGGATTTCGGAGAAGATGTTGAGGGCAGTGGAAGGAATATATAGGGACGTCAGGTTTTGTGTAAAATTGGGAGAAGGGAGAATGAGTGGACCATTAGAGTCCAAGGTGGGTTTAAAACAAGGATGCAAGTTATCGCCCATACTGTTTATTTTATTTATCAACGATATTTTAGAGGGGTTTGGGGCAAAAAAATTGGGCTGTACCAGTAATTAATGGTTTGGAAGTGCCAGGACTGATATTTGCGGATGATGTGTTATTGATGACGTTAACTTCAGGGGCGATGAATAGGGCCTTAGAGTCAGTGATGCTATTTGCGAGGAAATGGGGATTGAAAATTAATGGAAATAAGTCTAAAATATTGGTAGTACAGGTGAACAAAAGAAGAAAGATAGAAGGGAATTGGGTAATTCAGGGAGAAAGATTGGAACAGGTAAGGAAGCTGGAATATCTAGGAGTTATTTTTAATGATAAAGGAACTTGGAGTGACCAGATCAAAAGAGTGAAATATAGAGGATTGGCAGCCTTAGCCTCAGTCAGAAATTTGCTACTCAAGTACCCGGGGATCAGTTACAAAACACTGAGACTCGTGTTCAGGTCGGTAATCGTGGGGAGGGTATTATACGGAGCAGAAGTTTGGGGGCTGGATGAGAAAAGAGAGGAACTAAGAAGGATTGTTAGTAGTTTTGCCAAGTTAGTGATGGGCTTACCGAGGTGTACAGCAAATGTAGGGGCGGAATTAATGTGTGGGGAGGATTTGGAATCAGAGGGTGTGAAAAGAATAGTTAGATATTGGATGAATTTAAAAAGACAGGAAGGTGGGAGAGTTTTACAGGCAGCATATGTTCAGCAATTTAAGAGCATGTATAAGGGTGGATGGTTAGAAAAAATAAAGGGATATTTGGAGAGGATAGGATTAGGACACCTGTGGGGGGAGGTTTGGTCAAAGACAGAAGTGAGAGGGATGAATATACTGGAAAGGAGAATTAGAGATATCCATAGGCAGAAATTATTGGGGGAAAGCAGACTAAGAAATTCGCTGACTGTTTTGACGAAAATAGAGGAGATAGCAGGGTTGAATATTAGATACGTCGATAGGTCAAAACGATATGGGATGATGTGGTGGCTTTTAGGTCTGCCAAGGAATAAAGGCTGGTTACAGGGCAGGGATAAGACAAGGTGTGTACTTTGTGGAGATGTGAATGATGAGTTTCACTTGCTAAGAGACTGTGAGGTAACGAGGGGGTTAAGACAAGGATTATTGAGTGCCGAGCATCGGGAAATACTGGGGAGAGGGGATGAGAACGCAATACTGAGATGGATTATTAAACAATGGGAAAAAGGGGGTGAATTGAACAGGTATTTTTGTGCGACAAAAAAGGCCTGCGAGAGTAAAATGAAGGAGAGTGAGTTAGAGGGTGGGCAGGGGAATAGGGGGGTGGAATAGTTATCTGTATAAGGGAAGGGGATAGTATGTTAAAATTCTAATGGATTAGGGAATATAGGGACTGAGTACTTAGTTAGGCGGAGTTGGGTAAGAGGACAGGATTGCATGGTCTGTTTGTTTTATGATATGTTAGTAATTGTTATTCATTGTAATTTTATTAGGTTATGATGGTAATTATTTGTGAAGGCTGAAATGTGGTAATGGTGAAGTGGTATATTTATTGTTGATATGTGGAGTTGGAGGAGTGGTGGTATAAATATGGTAATGGAGAAGTGGTATAGGATGAAGAAATATGTTGGAAAGGTGTTGGTATATGCGTGACTGGTATTGGTTATTCATTGTAATTTCATTAGGTTATGATGGTAAATAATTTGTGAAGGCTGAGATGTGGTAATGGTGAAGTGATATATTTATTGTGATATTTGGAGTTGGAGGAGTGGTGGTAAATGTGGTGTTGGAAAAGTGTTATATCGTTGGAATGTAGTGTGAGAGAAGTGGTGATATAAGTAGAGGTGGTATATATTGTGGAGTTGGTGCTGTATTGCTGAAATGTGGTGTGGGAAGTATTGAAGGTTTAGTATTTAGGTGATGTATGGTTTGGTACTGAGATGGTTTATTTATGGTTGACTTCGTGGGAGTTGGGAGGTGGTATTATTGTATTGGTGTCTGGTATAAGTATTTAATTTCTGGAGCTGGATAGAGGTGAGTTTATTGTTATTTTGTAAATTTTGGTTTGTTTGTATGGAGAGGAGGAAGAAATATGATGTTGGAGAGGTGTTGGTATGTGTTGTATTGCTGAGATATGGTGTCGGAAGCATTGGAGGCTTAGTATGTATGATTAGGTGATGTATGGTATGGTATTGAGATGGTTTATTTACGGCCGAATTCGTGGAAGTTGGGAGGGGGTATTATTGTATTGGTGTCTGGTATGAGTATTGAATTTTTGGAGCTGGAGAGAGGTGATTTTATTACAATTTTGTAAATTGTGGTTTGTTTGTATGGAGAGGAGGAAGGAGTATGATGTTGGAGAGGTGTTGGTATAGGCGTGATTGGTATTTGTTATGCATGGTCGAAATTTTTGGGAGATGGAGAGGTAATTTTATTATGGAGTGTTATGGCGGAGTGAAATGATATGAAGCAATGTTAACGCTGATTGGTAAAAGCTGTGGTATGATGGATTGGAATGCAATGACGGAATATTGTTGTTATTATTTAGACTTGTACTATAGGAGGTGGAATCTGAAAGATTGAATGCAATGTTAGTGTCATGGCTGGTTTGGTATGCAATAATGTAATGTTGCTGGTGTAGCTTATTTTGGAGTAGGTCAGGGAACAATAGAGGTGATGAAAATGCTGAAGCAAGAAGGTCGCGTGATGAGTGGGTACGTGTGAGTGATAACAAGCAGCAAGTTGCAACACCAGCAGCAGATTGTAAACATAGAACAGGCTGATGAGGTGTTCATTTCATTTTATTTTGTATGTGGTGGAGAGTGGTGGCTTGGGTTGGACTGCGTTTATTATTAGTTATTTATTTATTTATTTATTATTATTGTGAGCATGTATTCGGGGCTGAACGCCTGTTTTGTTCATTAATAAATACAAATACAAAATAGGGCCATGTCACTTCGCATAAATATTTGAAGGTAGCATGCAATCCACTGCAAATTCCCGTGCGAAGATCGGGTACAAATGCTAGACAGTGCGAAATCCACTGCGCGATGGAGGATTGATACCGAGGAGGGTTTTGCCAAATGCTCCTCGTAAACCACATCACAGAGAAGCTGGCGTGAGACGGAGAGCAATTCATAAACCACGGCATTAATTTCATCGACTTACGCCTCAAAGTGCTATCCATCATAATATGACTGGTCTCTATACAGAGACAGCCACCTGTAGCTGCAGATTTCGTTTTCACTGTTGGTGAGGCCTTTAATCGTAACCACCCTGACAGAGTAGTCAATCAGTTCCTCGAGAAGCATGGCATACAGTGAATGGGGTGACCGACATATTCTGGGGACATGAACTATGTGGAACACGAATGACGTGAACTCGAAAGAGCAGTTGCCTGCCGTTCTCATCCTGCTCATAACATTCAGTAACTTATTGAAGCTGATATTCAAGAGTGGGATACTCTAACCCGAAACAAGTTGGATTTTTGATTCTGAGTGTGCTTCGTTATGTTCACGTATGCTCATACGCATGACATTGATCTACTACACAGTCAACGAAAATGTTAAATTCAAAAATCTAAATTATCAATCTAATTCTTTTATTTTCTGTTATTATTACGTAGATGAAAGCGTGCTTTCGTATATGCCCTTCGTAGTGTATAATTTATGTATATTCATGTAAAAAAAAATCACTAACCAAGAATACGCGAAGCACCTTTTTAGCATTGTATATTATCTAATGCACGACCAAGATATCCCGGAAATAAAATATTGAATTTCGAGATATTGCTTTATTTTCCAGTGACTTCAACACAAGCAAATAAAACGACAGATAGAGATACAGACAAAAATTTAAGTTAAATTTATTCCAACAGTTGCATTCCTAGTACTGAATAAACGCGACGCATGGGAGAGAAATATGAGTGCAGTGACGAATTATGATTTTATTTGTGAAGATTAATACTATTTATGTGAACTTCGAATATTAGAGTGAATTAAAATCATGACAATTAATATTTTGCGGTTTATTCCTGTAAAATAACTTTAATAAATCTCCCATTCTTAATTTGGAAAGTATTGTACTTTAACATAATCCACATTATGTTTATAACTTCGTATGTTCCCTACCTTATCTATAGTACTTTAAAAATGGCATTCATAAAATTTAATTGTTGATGACTTTCTAGGATATTTTATCTAGAGTTTGTATTAAGGGATGGCTTCAGTGAAAATGTTGAGCGTGAACAGTACATTGTAGCATTTCAATATACCATAGTCTGTTTCCGTATCGCATATAGCATCGGTTAGTGCAATTAGCCACCGTCCTCGGAGGCCCGCGTTCTATTCCCGGTACAGCCAGAGATTTAAAAACGGCAGGAGAGCTGGTACACGTAGCTCCCGTCCATAGGGGGTATGCTTGAAACGAGCTGCATCACCTCGGGATGAGGACACGGGTTTTTTCCGGCTCCTTGAGTGAATTGTCAGTGTAGTATACTTCGGCTCAGAAAAAAAAAACGGGTTCGATTTCTGGTCGGGTCTGAGATTTAAACGTTTACCGTTAATTCCCTTGGCTCGGGAACTGTGTGTTTGTATTGTCCACAACATCCCTGTAACTCACGACCCACACATACACACACACTGAACACTATCCTCCTCTCTCCAAACTTCGTTGGAAACAGTGGCACAAAGGTTTAGTTTGTCTCTGGTTTATTAACACTTAAACGAGGTTGGTAGAGCATTGGCCGATGGACTTATAACAGAATTGTTCTTAATAGTTAAAAGTTTATATTCCTGTGGTGCAGACTTCTGTTTACTCGGGAAAGCCGTTATCAATGTGATAATTTTTATGTATGTAATAGTAACAGCCTACAACGTGTGTTTTATAAAGGCGAGAAACACGGTAAGTGTTATCCAGGAAACGTTCCATTCGAAAACAAATCTCGAGACTTTATGATGTTAGTAACACCACTCACTTTGACATGCTTGGCCTGGTGTGCAATTATGGTAATACATCTACATTTATACTATCTAGGAACGAATTAAAATCCCATTGGAAAAAGGTTATATTAATGTTGTAATTTCTTATTATGATATATGCGAACCACCATCACCAAACTTGATGAGCAATCACTGTGTGAAAGTAACAGGCACGAGGTTATTCGCTCATGCAGATAATATCGGGCGTACAGAGTGGTAGAGACCGGGAACACCTGGGGTTACACACATCGTAACGAGCGAGTCATCTTACTGCCCGCTCGCCTGAATTATCGAGCAGCCACTTGTTTACGCATCGCAGCTCCTGTAATTTATGCAGCCGCGCTGCCCACGCTGGACATATGTGTGTTGCCTACATGGCGGTGCACGACCATCATTCAAGAGGGATAAAGGCCTAGATTCCTACAAACTCGCAGACAAAAGGAAAACCTATTAGGAATATTCAGATAATGGCTATTGTTGTTAGTTTTATGAACCAACTGCCATTTAACTGGGTGTTTCATTCGTATAGCTGTGTTGTAACTTACAGTTGCTTTGGCGTCTTTCAAAGGGCATCAAATTGAGTATAAAAAGGAATTGCTGTGTTCAACTGTCGATATACTGCTTTCATGTAGTCCTACTCAGATCGGAAGAATATCCCAAACGATAGAATGCTGTCTTCCTGGACCCTAGTTCGTAAGTTCTGTGCCATCTCAGTTCAGTGAGTTTTAATACTACTCAAATACGTCAACATAATACAATTAAATGTGTGAGTTATGAGCCCTCAGTGTCCAATTATGGTGATGGGACTGCCATCCAAGAAACCAGACCTGATGTTCTCGGCTCTTGAGGAAAAACTTTGGACATTGCCTTCCATCTCAACAGTTATGATTTTTCCGCTAATAGTCAGGTAGTTGATTGCAGCGGTTACCCACCAGACGACGGGGACGCTACGTTGGGAGGAATAAATAAATATTTTGAAAATTACATTGTATAATATTTAATACATTTATGAAATATAGTTTATTATATGGGTGTGAAACACAGTGGAGAACAAGGAAAAATTACTGCACTTATAAATAAAATTTTCAGGTTCATTGTGGGAATTTGGTGGCTATAGATTATTTGTTAAAATTAACGAACCAACTTTAAATTAGAAAGTATTCGAATGTAGAGTGTGGAGGTGGACTGGATATACCGCGTGGTTCACCAGCCCCTTATTTTTTTCGGAGGTAGGTTACACAACTAACGCGTATATCATTGCCATCCGAAAAACATTAGTACCTGCTCCCTTATGGCCTTAGTACAACTATGCCGTTTATATAATGCTCGCAAATACGGTATAAAGTATTAGTGGCAGTGTTATTCCTAATATTTGAACTATAATGAATGTGTAAAACGATCACAGCTGCGAATAACAGGAAGTGTCTATAAGGATTACAACGTGCTACGTACACACCAAGTCTCGCGGTAGCTAAGGTGACTAAATCGCGCGTAACTGTTATTGTGTCAGCTAAGCTGTGTGGTAGTAGATTCGATTCTATACTGGTACACTTTTTCTTTCGATTAACGCCGTTTACACCGACTGCAATATGGCCACTTGTCATCGTGTTCCTAAGACTGAGTGCTAAGTGGGTCCTGAAAAGGACCGTTTCTATCCGACGTTACGCAGCCACGTTGGACAACGACATGATGGTCGTTAGATAGGAAGTAGGTACCCTGCACATTCATTGTAGCAAGTGTTCGAAATATTGACCACCTTGGTTTAAGTATATTTCAGTAAGACGCTTTAAAGACATTCTTGCACATTTTAACATGCCAGCTTGGCATGCCTTGGTGATCAGTTGCCGGAGATGACCAGGATCTTCAAGCTCCTGTGCATACACTACCTGCTTTGAGTGACCCCACAGCAAGAAGTCAAGTAGTGTTAGATCTTGGCGATCTGGCGGACCAATTAACGGGTCCACCCCTTCCTACCCATTTATTTGGGTATGAAGCATGCAGATTGTTCCGGGCGACTACTGATCCGTGAGGTGGATTTCCGTCCTGTTGAAACCATATTCGTAATCGCTCGCGCAGTGACACGTTCTCCAGCAACTGTGGGAGATCATTTAAAAAATGAAGGTAGCGTTCTCCCGTTAGATGTCAGTCGAAGAAATCCCAAAATCCCACATCAGACATTTACTCCCAACTGCATTTGAAATGGCCCCTGCCTTACCCAATGGGTAAGTGCATATTTCAAATCCACGACGCCATTGCTGTAAAATCATGATTCGTCTGGAAATAGGACTGTTGACAAAAAGGCTGCATTATTTGTCACCCTGTGTAATCCTCATTGACAAAATGTTACTCTAGCATCGAAATCACGTTCGTGGAACTGCTGGTGTAACTGCAGATGATATGAGTGAAATTTATTGTTATGAAGGATACGCATGACTGATAACCGGCTAATGTTGGTCTGTTGTGCAAGTGTCCGTATACTAATATGAGGATTATTACGGACAGTGACCAAAATAGCGTCTTTATTTGGACCAAACTTATAGGAGCATCTCTAAGGGAAGGTAACCTTCCAAGAGTCCCACTTGACCGTAATTTTAGTTCAAGGTTTAGGAACGTAATGGTAATCAATAGTCTTTTCTCAGGAAAACGCTTGTGATGGAGATGTTGCGACTGGACTGCGTTCTGCCTTTGTTTTCCAATAAATGAGCGACATATCAACGTACTAGTCAGTAGAATACATCGTGAGTGAATGAATACGTGCGGTGATGTGACCCGGTAAGTGTACATAAACATTGCATGTCCTCTAAAATGCGGCACGATCCGTCAGTCAAAAATAGAAAAACAAGCGTCAGGTTGGAATCAATACACTGCATTACCGGTATTCAGACACCTTTTGTCACCGGCCCTCAACCAACTCGGCCACAAATACAACGTACAAGGCGCTTGCTAAAGGATTATTACTTTAAGTACGGCCGTTCGAAATCGAAAGTTAATATCTGGATCAAAGTCTTCAATAATGCTTTGCAGAGTGCATTTAACTTTTTACAATTATGGAGGAGGTACCTTCTGCGTAAATTAGCAACAGATCAACGTACCCTTCATAGGAGTACATCGTGAGGAAACGAATAAATGCTGTGATGTGACCTAGTAGCTGTGGATCATTATTTGTGAGCGTTGTACTCGGTAGGATGTGGATTCGAATCCCATGTTGGCCGTTTTGAAAAGGGTTTCCCTCGGTTTCCCATTTTCACCAACAGGTAGTCCGACTCGTAGGCTAAACGGTAAGCGTACTGGCCTTCGGTTCAGAGGGTCCCGCGTTCGATTCCAGGCCGGGTCGGGGATTTTAACCTTAATTAGTTAATTCCTACGGCACGGGGGCTGGGTGTATGTGTAGTCATCATCATCATTTCATCTTCATCACGACGCGCAGGTCGCCTACGGGAGTCAAATAGAACGATCTGCACCTGGCGAGCCGAACCCGTCCTGGGATATCCCGGCACAAAAAGCCATACGACATTTATACCACCAGGTAAATACCGGGACGGTACCTTAGCCCAAGGCCGATTGTTTTCCCAATCCTTCCCCCACCCATCCTTACGGGAAAGAAGTCAAATCAGAGCGCATCCCTTAAAACCAATAGAAAAAGAAGAAAATGAAAACCTTCAACCTGTTCTCCAGCCATTGACCGGGTCAGGGATGTAATGAAATGGATCATATATAGGCTATTGGTACGATGGGTTCGCCACTCCCAAAGTGATTTAGTAATGACTGATAGATGCTATGAAATGAGAATGGATAATATTGCTGGAATGAAAGATGACAGGGAAAACAGGAGTACCCGGAGAAAAACCTGCCCCGCCTCCGCTTTGTTCAGCACAAAATTCACATTGAGTGACCGGGATTTGAACCACGGTATCCAGTGGTGAGAAGCCGACACGCTCGCATCTCAGCCACGGAGGCTTAGGAAAAAAAATATTATTATTTTATCCCCGCTAAAATGGAGCACCTCTGTCGTTCGCAAAAAATACCTTATGGTGGATTCGAACCACTACGCTGCCGATACTCGCACACCTTGTGTTTCACCCCTTAACCGAATCGGGCACTAAGTCAACATACATGATACTTGCAAGAGGTTCAGTGCTTATGTACGGCCGTTCCACCTCGAAAGTTAATATCCATATCAAAGTCTTCAATGATGTTTCACAGTGTTCTCCTCCTTTACATTAAAGAACACGCGGCATAACCTATTAATTCGATAGTATTACGGGTGCCTGTTTTATTTCAAGGCGCAATAATTCACAATGCAGAGTGGTCCTTAGGATTTGGCGCGGAATTTTGCATAGTAGTTTTTCCTTTGCTAGGTCCATGGATCGATCTACGGCAATGACACACATGTAGCTGAGATCCTTATAGACCATAAGGAGAAATTTCAAATTATTTTCTGTTCTTAAAACTTAATAATAAGCACCTTCATTTTAAACACGTTATTTGGGTTTCCTATCTTCGACAAAATAAGGGGCTGATGAACCACCCCGGTATATTTAAAATAACCTTCGATTGGAATCCCGGTGGAATAAAGAGTAGGAAAGGGAGCTCATAACAGCCTGGTGTAGCAATATCTGAAAGGAAGCCTAGCAACAAGAGAATAGCTGGAATGAGATGAAGGCACTGGCAAAGAACAGCATCATTTGGCAATCTGTCATCAAGACCCCATACTTCCCATGCGAGTGAAAGGACTTTTGTTCTAAGGTTCGTATCAGGGCATTTAGTGACACGTAAAAGAACTCATGTATGACAATATTCCGGCATATAGGCGTCCCTGGAAACAACAAAATAAAGTAGCCACCGCGATTTAAAAACCTAATAACATTATTTTACTTTCATAGATACGTAGCTAACACCGAACAAGTGATTGTGGGTTTTCAGTCAGGTAGCTATCAGCTTGCATTCGGGAGATAGGGGAATGAACCCCACTGTCACCAAACTTAAATATGCTTTTCTGTGTTTTCCCATTTTCACACCAGGTAAACACCGGTGCTCTACCTAAACTAAGGCCACGGCCGTTCTTTTTCACTCCTAGCCCTTTCCAATCCCATCGTCGCCATAATACTTATCTTTGTCGCTTCGATGTAAAATTGTAAATTACAAAAGCACATAACTTCTACATTCTAGAATAATCTTTAACATTCGAAATATGCCCACGTACCCTTTATGTTACCCAACTAATCTCCCTGGAAAATCCATATGAATTATCTATGATTTCTTCATAACGTTCCTTTCACATTTACAGGATTGGTTTGTGATATCTCCCATCCAATTCCTGCGCAACGATGTTTTTCCTTGCCTCTTAGTCTATTTCTTCTACTAAGTTATCTTCCACGAATTATTTCCATTTACTAACAAGCATACCAACGTAGTTGAGACCGACTGGAGTAGCAATGCATGCTACCGCACTACGGCTATATAGCAAAGTTTTGCATTCGGGAGACTACTGGGTTCGACACCCACCGTTGGCTATCCACAGAGCTGTTTTCTGTCGCTTCCCATTTTCTCTTCCAGGGAAATGACGGGAAAGTTCCTAACCGTATGCCACAGCCGATTCCTTCCATCTCCTTACAGAGTTTCACTCACTATTATTCATTCCATCTCCCTCAGCACCTCGAGTGCTGTTCATGTCACAAAGTGCATCCGGCCGTAAAAGCCGGCCATATAATTTTATCTCACTTAATTCTCGACTCCGTATCCCGAAACGAGACTAAGAGCACATGCACAGAATAATAGTTACATTTCTCAGAAAAAGTCTGTTTACATGGAATAATTTCAAAATGACGGAATAAAACTCTTCTCTTTCTACCACTTTTCCATCTTCTGTGGGGTCGCGGGTGCGAACTGCATCGCACATGTGGAGTTTACTCTGTTTCACGGCCGGATGCCCTTTCTGACGCCAACCCTCTATGGAGGGATGCAATCACTATTGCGTGTTGTTTCTGTGGTGGTTGGTAGTGTGATGTGTTGTCCGAATATGAAGAGGAGAGTGTTGGGACATAGACAAACACCCAATCCGTGAGCCAGAAGAACTATCCCCGGACCCTCTGAACCGAAGGGAAGTGCACTGACCATTCACCCAAGGAGTCAGACAAAAATGACGGAATAAAACTAACTACAAGAAGTCGGAAATATAACACTTATTAACTTAATCCTGCTATGAATTTACGCATCTTTTTTCCTTTCTTTTTGAATTTACTTTACTTCGCACCTATACAGACAGGTATTATGACGACGATGGAATAGGAAGAGCTTAGGAGTGGGAAGTAATCGACTGTGGTCTCAATTAAGGTACAGCCCTAGTAATTGCCTCATGTGAAAACGTGATACCACGGAAAACCATCTTCAGGGCTGCCGACAGTGGAGTTCAAACCAACTATCTCCTGAATGCTAGCTGATAGCCTACAGAACGGGATGTCTTAAAAGCAGTAATGTAATTGTGTCCGTCCTTGCCATTGTTGGAGAGACCGAGTTATTTTTCATAGGCATTTAACCTCATCTTCTAAAGGTGTTCGTTATAATTAACCTGGATGGCGTGAAGTGTATAGAATAGAACATATTTGTTACCAATAAATCCATATTCATTACGGCTGTGCTTTCTAATTGTCATGTCATACATTATACGTACAAGGATCGATTTTTTTAGTTTTGGCAACCATTGTATTTATCGATACATAGCCTACATGGTTCTAAGTTTCATAGGCCTTCGATATAAACACCACAGTTGCTTACAACGTGTCTCCAACGATGCGGAAGCCGTTGGATTCCGTTTGCACTGCCCAGTCTGTCGATAGTGCGAAAAGAGGATCGCTGGCCTGTGAAAATGTCTTCAATTGTACGGAAGTGCTTCCCGCGTAGTGGTTCCTTCATCTTACGGATTAGATCAAAGTCACAGGGACTTAAATCAGGAGAGTATAGGGTGTAGAAGCGGGTGTAATTGAGAAATTTACAGACCCAGCTGTGTGTGCCCTAGCATTGCCATGCTGAACGATGGGTGGATTATCTATGAAGTACCGCCGTTTACTTCTCAGAGATGCTCGCAAATTATTTTTGCACAAATGGAACAAAGTACATCACATTAACGACCAGGGATCGGTATGCGTCGAAATAACATCATCGAAATCATATCAAGAATCAACATTGCCTTCGTATTTGCGAGGAACACACGCGGACGCAGCATATACATGTTCCTCACTTACTGGTGGGTGAACGGATCGAGGCATGTCCCGGTCAGATAGCTGCGACCCACCTTGCTGCCGTTCGGTAATGTAACGTAGCTGCACCACACGCCTCCGCAGTCCTTGGTAATACTGTCGGGCCTTGCGATCTAAAGCACGATGGATTTTTAATCACCTTCTCTGATCATGTTTGGAAATCATGGTGACTGTCTTTCGCGAGCTCCTGCTCACAACTGCTCATCTTCACCTGGCTACTGTGAACGGACATGGAGAGGGAAGGGTGAGGTCATGTGGTCTAAGGGATGGGACGCAGGTCAGTAAACTTTTGTAAGAATGACAGAACCAGGCGCTGGAGCGTGGTTGCTAAAACATAAAAACCAATCTATGTACCTTATATACTGTACGTTGTTATTAATTTCATGACGCAATCTTCATGGAATAATTTATGTAAAATATGAGGCAGTAGTGAGGCATAGAGGATTAAAATGCTCATCTACAACCACAGATTATATTAGCATCCTCAAATATAAACATACAGGTTCAACTCACATGTGATCCTAAGCTCCCATTAAGTTCAAAAATATGCAACTGATTGTATTAGATTATATAATAACTCTTCTTCTTCTTGTGCGTTTCCTACATCTGTGAGGTCGCGGGTGCCAACTGCGTCACATCAGTGAATTTGCCCCTGTTTTACGTCTGGATGCCCTTCCTGACTCCAAACATATATGGAGGGATGTAATCACTATTGCGTGTTTTTGTGGTGGTTGGTAGAGTGGTCTGTTGTCTGAATATGAAGAGAAAAATGTTAGGTCAAACACAAACACCCAGACCACGGGATAGAAGAGTTAATCAGACATGATTAAAATCCCCGATCCGGCCGGAAATCGAATCCGGGATGCTGTGAACCGAAGTACTCAGCGCTGACCATTCATCCAATGAGTCGGACAGATAATATCATCATTGATAAGAACTATTTGGATAAGATAAACAGTGCGAGATAGGGGAACAGGGATGCACATGAGTAAAAAGTATCATTCATACAAAACTGAAGTGCATTAGTAGTTTAGGACATGTCAGATTTCTAGTCGGGGAAAGCAACTTTTAAAAATTTTCAACTGATTTCTCACGCTAACATTTTTTACCAGAGAGAGGCGCTTTCCCTCCCTTCCTCACTAAGTAGTCCAAAATTCTTTCCAAAACTGATTTGTGCTTTCTACACGTCTTCACTTCACATTCTACTGAAAACAAACGTTCATTTTGTGAATGTTTAAAAATAGTGTGAATTTGAACTATTTTACTATCAACAATCCTAATTTACAACGAATATGTCAGTTCTAGATCTATGACCCATTCAGAATGTGAGTTTTCTTTGTACCAGCAAACAATAAAACCGATACCAATCGTGCATGATAAATTCTCCGTCCATTTAAAATATTATAATTACCTTTCACATTTATCTCTGAATATTTCCGTCTCAGTAGGCTGCTAATTCTTTTCCAATAATCCAGATTGGATAATAATATTACGAATTTAAATTCACGCTCTTGTTGAATTGAGTAGGAAGTTATTTCCTTTCAAATCAATAGACAGCAAGATTCGTCACAAATGTTCTTAAACATTAACTTAATTACTTTATAAACTAAATCCGAATAAATCAATACCCCCGAGTAGTTCCCTTCTTTATGAACGCAGAATTCATTGAAACGTCCATATTAAAGGGAAAGTATCCACTGCCTCGAATAATCCCGAACCGACTGAACTGCAAAGTTGCGTATGTTCTTTGCGCAATTCCTTGTACTCCTGCCTTGTACCAATCATCATTTACCATTGATCTGCCCGGCTCCATGGCTAAATGGTTAGCGTGCTGGCCTTTGGTCACAGGGGTCCCGGGTTCGATTCCCCGCAGGGTCGGGAATTTTAACCGTCATTGGTTAATTTCCCTGGCACGGGAGATGGGTGTATGTGTTGTCTTCATTATCATTTCATCCTCATCATGACGCGCAGGTCACCTACGGGAGTCAAATTTAAAGAACTCCCCCTGGCGAGCCGAACCCGTCCTGGGATATCCCGGCACTAAAAGCTATACGAAATTTCATTTCATCACTGATCTGCATTCAGGACAGTCACCCAGGATGCATATTCCCTATCTGTTGTTTACCTAGTCCTTTCTTAAATTATTGCAAAGGATTTGGAAATTTATTGAACATCTCTAGTTAATTATTTCAATTCGTAACTCCTTTTCCTATAAACGAATATTTGCCTCAATTTGTACTCTGGAATTCCAAATTTATCTTCTAATATTTCCTAAATTTTGAAACACTACTCAAAAGTATTCGTCTACTAATGTCATTCCACGCCATCTTTCCACCGACAGCTCGGAACATAGCACTTTCTCGAGCAACTCGTCTCCTTTCTCCCACGTTTTCCCAATCCAAACTTTTCAACATTTTCGTAACTATCCACGTTTGTCAGAAATCACCCAGAACAAATTGTACAGGTTTTCTTTGGAGTTTTACAGTTATTGTATCAATGCAATCAAGAGGCCCATACACTGGAGCCATACTTTAGTTGGGGTCTTAACAGAGACGTATACCGTAATAACCATGTGCAGAGATCTGTACAATTTATTTACAATCCCATTTATGTGACAACCCCAATTAAGATCATTCCTCATGTTAACACATAGGCACATACCGTGATCTACATAAGGAACTTTCACCCCATCAACTCAGAAATTAAAACTGTCAACACAGTAATTAAAATGAGGAATTTTGCTATTCGTGAAACTCACAATCTGAATCTTAACCACGTTTATCATCATACCATTGCCTACTGTCCATCTCACAACATTGTCGAGGAATTTTTCAGTTGATCACAATCTTGTAACTTATTTAACTTACTTATTACTCTATAGAGTGTAATATCATCCAATTCTCAAATCATTTAGACATTAAATATATGCTTAAATGTATGAAGACACTGCAATCACGGTTGATCCACTCTTCTACTTAACTTTGTGCTGTAAGCACATCTAAACTTCACCTACGTACAATTCTCGAGTCAGTGGCTGCATAATACGGGTTATAGGCATATAGCTGTACGCTTCATTCATAAGATTTTGGTGGGTTACAGCCGGGCTCTTGGCAAAACTAAGCGTAGTGTTCCGTGGCTCCTCATTTCTATACTAAGTATACATTGTGGTTGACCCCCTGTGGGTCAGGGACGCAAATGAAGAATACATCCGCGGTATCCCCTCCGTGGCGTAAGAGGCGACTGAAAGAGGCCCCACGAGCTCTCAATTTGGGAGCGTGGGTTGGCGACCACCGGGACCTGAACTGAGTCCTGGCATTGCTTCCACTTACTTGTGTCAAGCTGCTCGGGCTGGTCAAGACCTGTTCTTTCCGACCCTGATGGTATTAGAGTTGGGGCTGCCTGGCCGAGGCGGTAAAGGCGTGCTTGGTTCGCCCGGAAGGAAGTGGGTTCGAATCCCCGTCAGGAAGTAGTAAAATTTAAGAAACGAGATTTCCATTTTCGGAGGTCCATATGACCCTGAGGATCACTCAGCCTACATCATAAAAGAGTACCAGGTTAATTCCAGGGCACAAAGGTGGCCGGGCGTAGAGCAAATCATTCTACCCCATCACGTGCCGAGGTTAACAATAGTGGAAGCCTATACCTTCCACTCCTCCAAGGGCCTTCATGGCCTGTACGGAGGTGAATTTGCTTTTGCTTTGTTGATATTAGAGTATTTGAGGCCCTTCCTAGCCATTGTCTTTCTTTGTCCGTTACTTCATTATTCGAAGTGACTAAAAGGGACGACCAACGGATGATTGAATTAAAACCATGAGACGACTTGTAATTAGTACCATCTCCCGGGGAAAACCATGAGTCACCTTTACCTGCGAGTAGTACCACTATGTTAGGTATGCAATAGGTTTGTGATTAGTAGCAATCGTGGGTGGGTCACTATAGGTTCACAGTAGCCGTGATTACTACCACGGGTCTGGGCGTTGCCTGTGATTAATAGCAGTGTGGCTCAGACGGTTCAGGCGCTGGCTTTCTGACCCAAACTTGGCAGGTTCAATCCTGGCTCAGCCCGGTGTTATTTAAGGCGCTCAAATACGTCAGCCTCATGCCGGTAGATTTACTGGCACGTAAAGGAACTTTGACATTCTGACACCTCGGCGTCTCCGAAAACCGTATAAATATTTAGTGGGACGTAAAGCATTAATATTAGTTACATTTCGATAGGACTGATGCAATCTGAACAGTTCCTCCGTTAGACCTGATGTTACGGATATTGGAAGTCTTTATCTTCCGGTCCTCCGAGGAACTTCATGTGCTGTACGGAAATGGCTTTGCATTTGATCGATTGAAGAACATAATAAAACTACCAAGACCGCATAAAAATTATTATTTCTGAAAAAACTTCTGGTAATTATTTGCTTATAAACAATGTGAATGATTGTCAATAATTCTGAGTATATTGCCTTGAAACAAAGCATATATAAAAGAAGAAAAACAATGTTCGTAGCTTAACAGAATAATATTCGTCTGGAATTTAAGAAACAGAATGATAAGTAATATTAATCCTGGCCTTTATACGAATATCGAGAAATTTCCTAAAGATTCATGTAATCATTTCATTTCCACTTGAATGGGCCTTGGTTATCTCACAGGAAGTTGTAATTACAAAGGCTGAATTCTCTGTAGCTCCTGCGATAGCATTGGGGACTCAATTCCTTTGTCATTTCTTTTAATCATTGTGCGTGATTAAGAAGAAGGAGTTCATTAAGATTCCTTAAAAGAAGTCGGCTAGAAAAGCGGATAACCCTTACAGTACCTCGTCATCTAATCTGTTCTCCTTACAATGGTATCATATACATCCGTAAGGGAATTCTCAGATTATCGGAGTCGCATTTCTTATATGAAATGAAAAGTGACGATACCTTTACTTTCAAATAACAGAACAATATTGGTCACATTGGAATTAGCATTCCATGTAATCGAGAAAGATGTACACTTCAAACTCATGGGATTTATTCCAAGAATACTAGAACTAAGAAGACATAAATATTTTGAGTGTGGTATTTTGTGTTAACTTACATTTGAAACGGACTGTGACATTTTAATGAAAATATTCAAGGCTAAAATCCGTACGACTCCTCGGCTAAATTGTCAGCGTTGAGGCCTTCGGTTCAGAAGATCCCGGGCTTGATTCTCGGCCGGTTCGGGGATTTTAATCGCATTATATTAATTCTTCTGCCAATGTGTTTGTGCCAACACTCTCTTCTTCATATAAAAACAACACAGCACACTACCAACCATAACAGAAACACGCAGTAGTGATTACATCCCCTATATACAGTAGGATTGGCGTCGAAAAGGGCACCCGGCGTCAAATAGGGCAAAATCCATATATGAGACATAGAGAGCACACGCGACCCCGCAGATTGGGATATCGATAGAAGGAGAAAAAGAAGATGATGATGATGATTCAAGACGAACATCCGGCATTATAACTCAGAAATAAAACCGGAAGGACTGCATGCTTCAGAGTGCCTTTTTTAAATAAAAAGTGAAGCTGAAAGAACTCGAGAAGAAAAGAAGGATTCTGAGGAATATTCTTGGACCGCAAAACGAGATGTGAGGAGTTTTGAAAGTACACTGAATATATTTATACAGTATATATATTTACAATTTGTTTTACGTCGCACCGACACAGATGGGTCTTATAGCGATGATGGGATAGGGAAGGCCTAGGAGTGGGAAGAGAGCGGCCGTGGTCTTAATTAAGGTACAGACCCAGCATTTGCCTGGTGGGAAAATGGGAAACCACGGAAAACCATCTTCGGGGCTGACGACAGCTGGGTTCGAACCCACTTTCTCCCGGACGCAAGCTCACAGCTGCGCGGCCCTAACCGTATGGCCAACTCGCCTGGTACTGAAAATATCACGGACACAATACGAAAACGAAGGCCGAAATTCCAAACACCTAGTAAGAATGAATGACACACGACTGACGGGAAAGTTCTGCAGATATATCATGGTGTTGAAGGCCACTTCCAGGTGGGTAGAAGAAATCAATAGGGATGCAGAAGAAGTGATAAGTACACCAGAGGTGACTCACAATAGAAGAGAGTTCAGATACTCAAGTATAAAATTATTAAATCATTTCCGAAGAGGAGATAAGGATGAGAAACAAAAGAATGAAGATGTTCTGGTAAGAGAAGTAAAGAGAAGAACGGCTAAGTAGCCTTAAGTTCTATGCGGTCTATAGTTGGCCAAATTCGTAATCGAAACAAAAATTAATCATGCTACTTGAAAGTCGGGACAAGCTATTTTCTAAGGAGATTAAGTAGATATAGCTAAGACGATAGGGATATTTTAATTTTTAATTATTTTGTCCCTTTGATATTATTGGCTGTAATATTGTATTTAATGCATATCGACCAGGTTTACAAAAAGTTCTGTTTACAATAGTTATTTACCTCATGCGGGCCAAGAGCGGCGGTTACGTATAATTTTCAAGCGAGGCCAAATTTTTAATCGAATACGTGCGACGGTGTAGCGTTTTTTCGACCATAATTACGTGCGACGTAACTGTATTTATTTATTTATTTATTTATTTATTTATTTATTTATTTATTTATTTATTTATTTATTTATTTATTTATTTATTTATTTATTTATTTATTTATTCATTTATTTCCACCAAGGGTTGCTTTTACTTGCGCGTAGTACCACTATATTGGGTACGAAATAGGTTTGTGATTAGTAGCACACAGGAGCACCGTGCGGTCGGCTTTTGCAGTACCTGTGATTAGTACCACCATATGAGCAGGACCATGGGATGATAGCTACCATGGTTCTGCTTTGCCTATGATTAGTACCCACTATATGAGGAACACCACTGGATAGGGGAAGGTCCCTGTGGTTAGTACTCTTATGTGATGAACACCATAGGGTTGCGTTGCCTGTAAGTGGCGCCACAATGTGAGAAACACCATAGGTCTGTATTGTATCTCGAATCTCATAACCTGTGATTAGTACCATAATGTGTGGAATACCGCGAGTCTCTGCTACTTTTGATTAGTACCGCAACATGACAAATACCATGGTTCTACTTTCCTAGCGATAAGTACTCTTATGAGGGGCCGATAACTTGGGTTTTGGACCTCTTTTAGATTGCAAGCATCCTCGATTCAGTATTATGCTCTTGCAGCAGTCCCTTGGTCAGTAATCCTATTGTTTTTCCGTCTGTTTCTATGAATGTAAGGCATTGCGGGTGGCATCCACTGATTGTTTTAAATTCATATCCATCCATTCATTCTTCGTCCTCATGTTTTGAATTCTGGTCAGTGGAGAATTTTTGACTTTTTATTTGTCATGCCATTTCGTCTCATTTCGTACCATTAGGGGCCGATGACCTCGATGTTAGGCCCTTTAAACAACAAGCATCATCATCATCATCATCATCATCATCATCATCATCATCTATTTATTTATTTATTTATTTATTTATTTATTTATTTATTTATTTATTTATTTATTTATTTATTTATTTATTTATTTATTTATTTATTTATTTATTTATTTATTTATTTATTTATTTATTTATTTGACTTCAGCAGTGGCGAAGTTAGGCCTCGTGGCCCTCTCTTACACTTAACCACGTAAATTACAATTTAATACATATATAAAAGAGATGTACAATTCTATTGAAAATCAAGTAAACTGACCTAAATAACACATATGGAGAACATATAAAGAAGAATGAAAGCAAGGCTCAACAAATGAAACTAGATAACAAGATATCCGGAGCATAAAAATAAAAGAGAATAAAAAAGCCATAATGAAAAAGTTACATACAAACTGAATAATGTAAGCAGTGCATAAACAGAACACAATACATAATAAAGTAACAGAAATACAAGTGTGGCTATATATATATGTACACGAGTTAAAAGCTAAATATTATGTACATTTACTCGATAAGTATAACAATAGAATCACAACCTAATAATTATTATAAAAACTGTTTTAGTGTCATCCATTAAAGTTCTGTGTTTGCTCCAACTATCGAATTCGAACTAACAATATATGATATCGATTAATATTGTATGTGAAACAACCTCAAGCTTTGAAAGCAGCAGTCCGAAATGGGAGTTATGGCTATCATATGTTTAATCAAGTATTGAAAAGTAACATGTAATCATCTGCAATGCATATAAGAAACCAATCATTCTGCAGCTCATCTCAGCTTCTTTTGTTCATTCCTTTTATTTTAATTTGCCTTTGAGGTTAAAGTCCCGAAATCACAGCGCTGCTCCATGAAGATCATCTGTTGAACTAGTCGGGAACAATTATGGTCACTTTTACCGCCGTCATGATCGAGAAGCCGGTGGCCCTGTCTTCTGCTGCAGTAGTTCAGACAGAATTCAATGAAGTAACGAGGTAAAATATATTTTACACATTTAAAATGTACGCATTATGTTCTGTTTGCTAGTGGTTTAGTGTTGCAGTTACACATCGAAGGGTTTTGGCAACGGAAGGATGCGAAAGGCTAGGATTGGGAAGGTAATGGCCGTGGCCTTAATATTAAAGGCATATCATTATAATTCGCCCGGTGTGAAAAGGGGAAACCACGAGAAACCATTTCTAGGGGTGCCGAAGGTGCGATTCGAACCCACAATCTCCCGAATGCAAGCTGCAGTTGCGCGACTCTAACTGCATGACAAAAAAACATACCAAATTTTAGTCAACAAAGATTAGGACCTCTTGCCGAAGTGACTGTGAAACAGAAGAATTCTCCGCAGTGTAGATAATAATAATAAAAGTAATACATCTGAATACGTGAAGTAAAGGAAAGCGCCATACTTGCAAGGAGTACAAAATCTACGGAAGTTATAGCTTAGATAGTACGAAAGTGATGGCCACGTCAGGGTGCAGCGCAGAAGTGGTAACTTGCGGAACTTGCAACAAAAGAGTAAGAGAGGAAGATATATCTATACAGTGTGACGGGATTTGCGAAAGATGGCATCACAAGGAGTGCACATTAATGACCTCAGGTGAATTTGAAATGTTGAAACGTAAAAACTGCAAATTATTATGGATGTGTGAAAAGTGCAAGCATGAGATAATTAACAAAAGGTAAGTGGCAGGGGACAAAATTGAGAGCCTGGCTCAGAGACTGGACTTGATTCCGAGCAAATCGGAAATTAAAGATGAAATAGCAGATGTTAAAACTTCTATTGATGACCTAAGTAAGACATTACTAACGAAACTAGCACAAATATTTGAGGTACAAGTAAAACAATCTGAAACTCTAGCAGACCATCTCAAAAACACTGAAAGTGCGAGTTGACCCTCACTGCCAAACAAGAGAAAACAGAAAGAAATCAGAAATCCTGCAACTTCAAAAACAGACGAAAATTCTGCACACACTCTGGATCAACTACAATACTGTTGTCAAGATGAAGCACAACTCTCACAAAGCAGCACGGACCAACAAGCCATATCTCCCATTTCCCAAGTACCAAGCACCATAATGCACGGGAAACCACGTTTACAGGTACCAGGTGATAACACGATAATCGAAGACCACTCTCATAATCATACACGAGATACTCAGGAAGAATGTAACAAGAATTCCCTTGACAACTGCACCGAAAATATGACAGAAAATACTAATGTGGCAGAAAAAACAAACGATGATGCCCTTGGATTACCCATCAAGGAAGAAGACCAACAACATTCGGAATAGAAATGGGCATGCAAACGGGGACACAATAATCGGAACTAAACCAGATACAGAGCAGCTACAGGCAGCTACCAAGAAAGCGTGGAAGTATATGGGGAGGCTCCACAAAGAAACAGAGTCGGAATCTATAATAAACTTCCTCCGAACAAATGGTATCCTTGGAGATATCGAATGCGAGTCATTACAAACAAAAGGATCAAACTAGACATTCAAAATAGGAGTGGATTTGAGATACCTTGATTCATTACAGGACAAAAACTTCTGGCCTCAGGGAATCTTAGTGCGGCCTTTTCGTTTCTCAAGAGGAAGAACCGGTGTACAGTTGCACATCTAAAATAAGATCACACGATAAGACTAAGGCACTAAATTTGGACATTGCTCTTTGGAATGTGGAAGGTTTAAAATCTCTTTTTGTTCTTCCATTCCTGATAATTTCTGGCAACAGTTTGATATAGCCATACTTACGGAGACTTTTCTACTGGAAGACATAAGTTTTCCACAGCTTTACAGCAGACACGCTCTTGCCACACCAAAGGAGCGAGGAAGGCCCGAAGGAGGAGTTAGAATACTGTATGGAGAAGGCATCGGCTCACCAAGGGAAGTTCATAAAGACGAAAATATGCTAATAATTGAGACGGACAAAATAACCATAATCGGTATCTACATTAGCCCAGCTAGAACAGCAGACGATGCAATGGAACATATGGTTAAGGCAATAACAGCTGTAAAAGATAACAGAAATGTGATTCTGGGGGGCGACATTAACTGTCGTTTAGACAAACCTGATCATAAAACTAACATTATTCTTGATTACTTACAAGATGAAGGCTATAAACTGATAAATAAAGCAGAAGAAGTAACCTATATGGCTCCAAATGGTAAAAGTACCGTTGATCTTTTTTTTGGTCAAAGGACGTTGCCTAACAATTCTTGATCGAGAGGTCATGGCCTCACATCCGACAGCAGTTCTTAGCAAGCATATACCTGTCGCCATTAAAGTTGAGCTAGGAAATCAAAATCCAGTAACCAAGAAGAGTCCTAATCTATGCATTACAAGGAAAGTGTGTATGCCTGTCATAGAGGGTGGAAAAGAAGACTTGAAAAGAGTACCACAGATGATAAATGAAGGAATGATTGACGCTGCTCTGGATAGTGTTCTGGACCTCATAAAGAAAGCACAAATCAGGAAGACTCCGAGGATCGCCAAACCATGGTTCGACAAGGAGTGCTACACGGCCAGACAAGATACTCTGGACCTTTTACACAAGGCACGGAAAACAGGTGGGGAATCCACATATGCTGAGTATGCAGTGAAAAGGAAAACATATAAGGAACTACTCAAACAAAAGAAGGCGCACTACCTAGAAGAAAAGGCTAAATTGCAAGCTCAAGATGCTATGAAAGACCCTTACATTACTCTCAAACAACGAGCTACGTGCCCTTCTCCAGAATTTCCAATAGCTACATGGGAGAAACATTTCTCGGAGATCCTTAATCAGCAAAATCTCGACATAGCTCTCCCACTTCGAGAAAATCTACATTGTACAACAAGACCTGTTGATCAGGAGGAAGTCAAAACTGCTATCCAGTCCATGAAAAATAAGAAGGCAGTTGGCCCAGATGGAGTTTTCAATGAAAATCTGAAAGATACCTGTGACATTCTGCTTCATACATGGACCACTCTGTTCAACGCGTGTTTGACGACAGGGAAAATACCCGAAGGTTGGAGACAGTCGCATATCAAAATGCTCTTCAAAGGCAAAGGAGACAGGGATGACCCTGATTCGTATAGAGGCATTGTCCTCGAAAACAACATTTATAAAACCTATGTCAAGATCCTAGAGAACAGACTAATTGCAGAAACAGGAACTATGATCCCCGAACTCCAATTTGGTTTCATGAAAGGAAGAGGGACATTACATGCAGTCAAGAATCTCTTGGACAATATACGTGAATCAATGAGGTGGTCAAAGGGGAAATTTTATGTAACCTTTGTGGACTTTAAGAAGGCTTTTGACCTCTTAAACAGAGAAATACTCCTTAGAAAACTAGCGAATATGATTGGAGCAGACAACCCACTAACCATAGCCATAAACAACATACTTGGTTACAACAGGGCCACGATACAAGATGGCAAAGCGTCCTCAGCAGCCATTGTACAAAGCAATGGGGTACTTCAAGCGGACCCCCTTAGTCCGATACTGTTTAACATAGTCTTAGCAGATATCTCAAATATCATCCACAAAACATCGGTTGTGATGTACCAGTACGCAGATGACATAGCAATACGATCGAACAACAGAGATGACCTACAAGCTGTAATGGATAAACTCGATAAGTATGCCGACATGAATAGTCTCATAAACAACAGAAATAAAACAGTCCAAATGGTTTTCCGGAAAGGAGGGAGAATAGCAGCAAATGACAAGATAACAAGCAGTGAAACAGCCCTGGAAGTTGTGAATTCATTCAAATACTTGGGAATTACGCTCCAGCCCTCTTCTACTTCTTTTAGAATTCATATAAGAGAAAGATCATTGGCAGCCATAAGAAATATGTATGATTTGAAGGAAACCACTAAACTGTCTCTAAATACAGCCATGACGCTGTTCTATGCAAAGGTTCTACCTGCCCTGACATACGGTTTGGAGCTAATTTGGGAACATCTAACTCTCTCTGACCTTAGAGTTATTGAGAATGTCAAGGCTAGATTCTTGAAAAGAATTTTAGGTATTTCCAAAATGTCACAGTCAAGACTTGCTTATGAGCTAGCCAGAGAAACCTTCCTTATAGAAGACATAAGAATGAGACTACAATTACCCTCCACACGACAAGAACAGGAACTACTTCATATTAGACTAAGAAAACGAGCGGAAATTGACTTGGAATTCTACGGGACGGACGCAATGATTAATCGAAGCTGGACTGGGCCGAACAACGAACTGAGGAGTGCTCTGAATTGACTGGCCATACATGGTTTCCATCACAAACTGTGCGTACGACCTGGTTTTCATGACCCATCTGTGCAGTGCGTGTGCGTGTTATGTAACAAACGATGTGAACGATACCATTTTAGTGTATGCAGCAAAAGAACAGTTTCCTTATTGGATTACTCTAAAATGTAATGCACATTTGTGCGCAATTTCTTCTTATTATAAAAAGGCTCGGTTTCGGAGGAATTTAATAATGGTCGAGCAAAAAACAGTCGTATGCAGCTATGTCAGCTACCATAGTAACAACTTGTGAATTTATTTTTGTACTTTGCTATAATATGTGAAGCATACCCGTATATGTAACAGTTTGTGAGTTATTATAACATTTCGCATTTCATGTAAAACGTCACAAGAACTTTCCGCTGGAGACCATCGGCCAGGAAAATGAATTATGCTCCACGTCAAACAAAGAATATGCAAATTTGATAAGACTTAAATTTAATCAGTAAGCTTTTCAAACATATTACCATTAATCAATAAATTTTGACTACGGACCAAATTTTTATGTACTACACGAATACGAAATATGTACATCAAAATACATTAAGTCTCAGTGAAATATGTAATTAAATACGTAATATTCACAAAATATGTAATGGTATTATGCATTAATGTACATGTACAAATATTCTCATATATTTCTTTTATTATGACTTATGATTATGATATGAGGCAGTAAACTTGTTTTAAATACCTCCACATTTTATTAAAAGGTCATCGTTAGATAATTTATTAGTCTACTCCTTACAATTTTGACAGTAGGCCTGTTAAATAATAGAATTAAAAGCACAACAATACATGAAATATTAAAAAATAATGTTATGTAATCTAAATCCCCGAGTATATTACTCAGTGTTTTGTTGCAATTAATTTTCTGTTGCCCTCATGCCCTGAAAATGAAACAAGTAAAGTTAATGTAGAATATGTCTTTAAATCACTATTAAGTAATACGAAATAAATAGTACGGTAACTTTTGTATCGTGATGCGCAGTATGTCCCCAAGTACGTCTCCAAGTTTTCCATTGTGATGTTTGGGTACTGATACGATATAGTTCTCTTCTAGGCTGAAAATAACCGGATGGATTGATGACGTTTTCCGGGAAAGGCTACAGATCACGGGGGAAGACATTCATGTTCAGGTCGACATTACCCATGGCTCCGTGCATACCATTACCACATGCATTTCCGCAAAATTTGCGCGCATTGGGCGCAGCATCAACTGGCGAAGGCATTGCAATTGCATCATGTCTGAGTCTACTGCAGCGGTACCACGAGGAAGAGTATTTTTTGGCGACCTGAAGAAAGACATTCGTGGACATCGGTTTCCTTCGGACAAGGAAGTGCAAGAGTGGCTGCTGTCGTGGATCCATCAGTGACCTACCTCTTTCTTATAAACCTGGAATTGATCGTCTCGTCTCCCAGTGGGATAAATGTGTTAACACATTTGGTAATTACTTTTGAATGAAACCATTCCATGGTCACTTTGTAGCGGGTGAAGGAGCACAGATTTCCTTAGTTTGCATTTTTAGTTTTCCTGGCCTTTTCCCAATTACCAGGGCTCAGCAACCTGTATGAATTTAGCCCATTCCTACTGGCAGATGGCTTTCTTAACATCAAGTCTATGTTGGGGAGATGTGTTCCCTTTTAGCAATTTCCCGCGGGCTCCAGTCACATTAATGTCCCCACCAATGTACTTGCAAAGCTTCTATCAAATTAAATAATGCACGTGAACTTTTGCGGTAATAGAATGTAATATTATATAAACGAACACTTAAAAATACATCACAAATAGAAATTGAATTAGAAATTAAATTACGTTTGTTTTCTGGCACTTTTTGAACTCATTGAGAATAACTGATATCGATTAGTTAACAACATTTCAAACTGAAAAATCAGTAATTCAATGCATATAATAAACAACATTACGTGTCCTACTATCAGGAAATGAAAGTCTACATACACCCGCTTAGTCCACAATTGTTCGCCTATGTTAATTGTTTTGACTTGCATTTTTTGACGACCTTCCAAATCGTGAATAATCCTTCCCCATATTTCAGTGTGATAGAAAGCTGAAATTATGGAGAAAATCTAATAAAATCCTCGAAAAATCTTGTTCCATCATTCAATCAGTCAAACATTGAGGTGGGAACGTTCTTGTTTGAGGTCGCATGTATGATGCTGGTGTAGAAAATTTTGTATTTATTGAAAATAAAGTGGATAAATGGAAGTATATCAGAGGAAAATCTCTGCTGAGTAACTGGGACTAATAAATGACAGGGTAATTGCAACAAGAAAACGACCCTAAACATAAAATAGAAATAGTGAGAAAATAGCTGCTTTATAATGGTCCCAAGCAATTTCGTTCATATCTCGTCCTCCGACATTAAACACACTTGGGAAAAACACCATAGGTGAATTAGGAAATATTCCATCAAGAAAAAAGGACGATTCGAAATTTGCCGTAAGTACAGAATGGTACAAAATTTCATCAGAAGTCACAAAAAAACCAGTGGAATCGCTGCCCCAGCGTTTGAAGGCTGTGGTAACTGCTTAAAGTGGAAACAAAATATACTGAACCTAGCCTAATATGAGAGTGAAAAAATTGTAAGTGCATGTTCGCTTTTGTTCTCCGGAATATTCTGTTCCGTTTCACAAATGATCGGTATAAGGCTTTTAGTTCTGCACTCGGTTATTAATGTCATGAAGTATCTTCAAATCTAGCATTTAATTTTTTAAGTGCAGATAAGTAAAATGTTTTGTACATGAAATTCTGAAGTGTATTTAGACTTATGTTTTCGACTGTATTTCTCTGAGTTCCAACCTTGGAGCAAGTAACATAAAACTGACCATGAGGGAAACACGTAGTCTCCAAATTAATACCTGCTACTTTGAATCTTGGTCGCCGTCATCGCGAATGCTTCCTTACGCTTATGTAGTACAATCTCATAAACCAGCAGCAGTTTCTTGTGCTTGTGATGATGATTGTTGTTTATAGGGGCCTAACATCTAGGTCATCGGCCCACAGCAGTTTCTACTTCTAATCATATAATGATGATTTTCCGTGATGATCATGTTGATGAAGATTCAGAGCAGACGTTTCAATTGCTGTAATCTACGATTAAACCGAAGTCTCCACAGGTTTTCACAAACATAGTCAAGCACGCCTTTTCGTGATGCCTAAGCCATCTATGACAGCTAATGGTGGAGCTGCTGAAGATCCAACTAACTTTTGGGATGAGTACTGAACATACACACAGTGAAGAAATACGTAATAAAGACATCGTTTTAGAATTATCAAACGAGGAGGAATGTAAGACTATGGTACATACAATCGAAGCAATAATCCGCACCTGAAAAAATGATTCCATATTCATGGAATTGAGGTTACTTTCCTTAGAATGAATTGCTAGATTATTAAAACATTATTAAAAATGAATAAATACAAATTATTAAACAAAGAACATCATCAGATCCTATCAAGTCACATTCAATATTTGAAAATACGTATGTTTATTTCTGTCCAAACATTTATGAATTAGAAATTTGAACCTTATCTTTACCAAACCCTGATTTGTGACCATTCCAGGATACACTGCAGGTATTCTATACTGTAATATTTATACTTAAATTGTGTGTTCGACAGACTGGAAAGCTTTTGAGTGTACATTGAAACTGATTCAACACTGAAAATAATTTTTTTGCTTCTTAACAAACAAAATCCAGCTCTAAGGTAACACAGCAGACCTTGAAGACTTAAGGAAGCGTTTTTTGAAGGCTTCGACAGATAACACCACAAAACACGCCGTAAATGAAGTAAGTCCGGCACTTTTTCGGCACTGTCTTGTATAGAGGAGGAGAGGAAAGGTGAATGCGACGTCTTGAGCTGGCGTTACCACTTTTTTGATCAGTTTCCGAGAATGGGGATTTTTTTTTTGTTCATATTTCGGAAACGGTTGATTATTGGGCTTAAACTGTTGTTGTTTTTTTAATTCCCGAGGAATGATCATGTATTGTCTCTCGCAGTGAGGGACGAAACAATAAGCCGTGTCCGGTTCTTCTATAATAACTTTTTAGATTTTTGGTTTGTGCTCGCTTAGTAGCTTCTGATCCATAAAAGTTTGGATGTTACTAATCTAAACTTGTTAAAATTGTATGTCCCAATTCCATACAGAGTCTAACTACTAATGTTTATTCTGACACTGTGTAGATGTAGTAGAGCACTAATTGCCAGGTAATCACGAACATTGGATAGCGTGTAACGCGAACGCTAGTTTATAGATCTGCTGAACTCTGACATGCATCGGAGGACTGTATCCATTTACATAATACATAAATTCAGTGCAAGCAATAGGGATTATGAGCTTACCTACGAGTGGCTGCACTTATATCCTATTGTCTCGTGTTTCCTCCACGGAGATATTCTGAAAATTAACCTCCAATCTATCCACATATACAAGAACGAATCAATCCGTATAGAATCACTTTCATGACTGTTTTATTGAAGTACGTACTCATAAACAAACGCTTTAGACAAAATGAAAGACAAGTAGCATTTCCTTCCTTCATCTATTCTCCTCTTACTCTGATTATTAGTCTAAATTCAGTTTATTGTGTTCTATTTTAACTTATTAAACTTTATATAACTACTACGTCTACTCTGATCACCTTATTAATGTTTCATCCGTCCTTTTAACTGCCATTCTTACCTTGAGATATCTAGACTAACTTACAATTAGCGAATAACCCGATTTATCCTCTAAAACTGGTCAAATTTGCCGAATAGTTTTCCTCAACACAGTCTGGTCCAATATTTCTGGTTCAGTCCACCGATTACCATTAAAATTAATGTAAAAACTACCTTTACAAGTAAGGAAATAGGTACACAAATATAAATAGAATATCCCAAAACGAAAGAAGAGAAACCCTAGAATAAAAATAAATAAACGCAAGAAGTAGGAAAACATGATCACAAAGTATCATCAATTAGATTAACAGTAGCCCAATTAAAGACCACAAATTTTCAATGCAAGTTGAAGGGCCACATCCCATTTCGTTCTGAAATAGAATTAATCTCGTTATTTTAAATAATTAAATCCATTATTTTTCACCCTTTGTAATGCAATAACTTAACCAAGGTGAATAATGCAGTAAACAATGTGTCGAACCAGTTCATTTCTATGAACTACTTCACTCATTCGCACTTTTTTACCGTGAATCGTTCAAATGAAGTAATTCGTTCATGAAGTACAGTAATGTAGCTTGACGAAGCTGCTCACTATGTCATTCAGTAGCGACTTATTTCACAGTGTCTCACTCACTCAAGCTTCATAGTATCTAATAATATTACCAACAGATGGCAGAACTATGTAATCATGGACACCCAATGGCTTACCCACTTACAGCACCTGGATGATAGTTGATAGAGACAAGGGAGAGATAAACAGAGAAGGCTGTCTCATATAAAGAAGAAAATACGTGTGAGAACACAGTTAACAGGAAGGATAGGCCTTGGAATGAAGGGACAATGAATGACGCAGGTAGTGGGAGGCGGAAGAGAGCGAGCGACAGACGAAGTGTTTGAACTACCAGTTCTTTGAAAGTGAGTTGTTAGTTCACACTTCATTGGAGTGAGTCGTTTGGTTTGAACGACTCATTCACGAGCTACCCATTACTAGCTCGTAGGCAGCGTGATAGAACTTCATGATGAAGCAATGATGTTATAAGAACACAACGAATTCAACGAAGACCGACTATCGGAGATTAAATCTCCATAGATTAAAATTAACAAAAGATAGAATTAAATTTTCCTCAAATATTCACACTGTTAACAATAGAAAATTATGTACTTGAACGAGTTATGGGGTATAACGTAAAGCAAATTAGATTACTTACGAAACTCCAATGCAGGAAAAAAACAGATGCATTAAAGAAAATTTAGCCCATAACGGTAGTTACAATTCCAATCACATATTACACGATACATTTTTAAATAGTTGTTTAACGACGCATAAACTCATCGAAGGTTTTCGGCAAGGGAAAAATGGGAAAGGGCTAGGATTGAGAAGGCAGTAGCCATCGCCTTAATCAAGGTACAACTCCAGTATTTTCCCGGTTTTAAAATGGGAGACCACGGAAAAACGTATTCAGGGCTGCCGACAATGGGATTCGAACTCATCATCTCCCGAATGCAGAACGACACACTTAACTTTATCCCGGGTTCACAGGAATTATCATGGCGGCCACAAGTTCAAACGCGTACGTCACAGCTCCATGCGTCATAGCGTCCATCTTTGATAGAGGCTTCACTGGAAGTTAGCTTACCAGATAAGTAGCGCAATTCAGACACAAGGTTGCTACTCGGAAGTAATAGTAAGTAGTAATAGTAAATAATAGTAAGAAAGAGCCCTACGTTTTGAAATTGTTCATGGGAAATAATGCGTTTGATTAAACAATATAGTCCGATTAGACTGGAGAAGGGGAAAATGTGACAGTTTAATTAATATTATTATGAAAACACCAAGTTCCAATTCAGCATTTACCAAACCAAACACCTTGGCACTGCAGCCCTTGAAGGGCCTTGGCCTACCAAGCGACCGCTGCTCAGCCCGAAGGCCTGCAGATTGCGAGGTGTCGTTTGGTCAGCACGATGATTCCTCTCGGCCGTTATTCTTGGCTTTCGAGACCGGGGCCTCTATCTCACCGTCAGATAGCTCCTCAACTATAATCACGTAGGCTGAGTGGACCTCGAACCAGCCCTCAGGTCCAGGTAAAAATCCCTGTCCTGACCGGGAATCGAACCCGGGGCCTCCGGGTAAATTCAGCATTTGCAGGGAGTAAAAAATTCTTTGTCTCAGTGGTCAAACGTTGTTTGCAAATTTTGAGCAGTTTGACTATGTTTGTAAACGGCGTTTCTAAGTTGGATTATATAACAACGAATGTTAAAGACTCGAGACAGTGTTGATTGTTGAGCAGCTAACGTTCTACTCCCGCGGGGACACGTAGCATACGGGCACTTGAATTTTTCGAATAATATAGGCAGCATCGTGCACCGACGTATTAAAAGAATGACAAAAATAAAATATACTGTTTGTTGTACAGTTTCTGTGCCCTAGATGCTAACCGAGAACGTGGTGTTTGTAAACTTATCCACGCATCCTGCAGTGCCAAATATAACTCAATGAGTAATTGAGATGATGATATGGAAAAGATGGTAACTTGCAAAAATATCAAATTTCCGTTTTCTCATGGAAATAACAATACACCTCAGGCTGATAGCATTGAATGAACAGTGAGTCAATCGGTGGATCGGTTTATGTACTACGAGAACTATGTAATCATGGACACCTATTGGCTTACCCACTTACAGCATCTGGATGATAGTTGATAGTGACAAGGAAGAGATAAACAGAGAAGGTGGCAGTTGCATTGAGTCCACGATACTGGTCCTGGGGAATTACACTCACCTTCATAAAATACAGAACAAATTGAAAGACTAGAGAGATAAAGTTCATATTCACAGGACATGTACATTAATATGTTATGCAGAAACGATTAGCATTTCAGTCACCTAGGTTCAGCATGTGTCCTGTTGCCTAGTAGGCACTGGGTCGTCCTTGGACACTGATAACTTGTTCCATGCGTGATGGCAACGACGCATATAAGGCGCGAATTGCGTCCTGGGATATAGCCATCCATGCTGCATTTACCTGGTTTCACAGTGCATCTTTGGTGGTTGGTATTCGGTCACAGTGCCGCACCCATCGTTATACCATATCCCACACATTTCCGATTGGCGACAAGTCCGGTGATCGGGCGGGCCAGGGCAACAGTCTAATATCCTGTAACAACAAGAAGGCACGTGCTGGTGCAGCAACGTGTGGTGGCGCATCGTCCTTCAGAAATATGGCGTGATTTGTGATTGTACCCAATAACACCCCACACCATAAGCCCTTGAGTTGGCGCTGTATGTCGTATGCGAATGCAGTCAGTGCGATGTCCCTACCCCTGCCCGCGGCGAGCCAAAATGCGGCCATCATTTTCAAACGAAAAGAACCCAGATCATAACAAACCGCGACGGACTGTCACTCCAGATAGTGTACGATGTGTTACACTGTTCCACTATTGCGCCAGAGCCGAAGAGGACGCAGGTCTGCCCTGCCATGCCATTCGAATGAGGAGTCGGTCTTCTCGGAGGGTGGTCTGGGTTGAGCGACCAGACCAATCTCGTCGTGTTCTACGGCCTTCTGTGAACCATTCTCTACACACCCGTTGCACTGCCGACACACTACGTCCCACACGAGCAGCAATTTTCCGGATGGATGCATCACGTTTTCTCATGTCAATAATGCGCCCTCTTTCAAGCTCACTCTTTTAACGGTACGATTCTCGCATACGTCTGCGAGGAATCCTGCATGTCTGCTCAAGTCATACGGATCCATTACCTTCGGTTTAAGGCGACAACGAGAGCCGTACGCTCAGTTTACCAGTCGGTTGTGGTATGAAATGAAATGTCGTATGGCTTTTAGTGCCGGGATATCCCAGGACGGGTTCGGCTCGCCAGGTGCAGGTCTTTCTATTTGACTCCCGTAGGCGACCTGCGCGTCGTGATGAGGATGAAATGATGATGAAGACAACACATACACCCAGCCCCCGTGCCGTAGGAATTAACCAATTAAAGTTAAAATCCCCGACCCGGCCGGGAATCGAACCCGGGACCCTCTGAACCGAAGGCCAGTACGCTGACCGTTCAGCCAACGAGTCGGACGTCGGTTGTGGTGCGCCGAGATATTTATGTGGACCTTGAACCTGAGGGCCGACATGGTTCAAATGCTAATCATTTCTTCAAAACATATTATTGCACATGGCCTGTGAATATGATCTTAATATTTCTAGTCTTTCAAGGTGTTCTGGTTTTTATTAACAGGAGTGTGTACAGGATGAAGCGAAATTCGCGCACTCGGGCGTCGCAGCGCGACTCCTCACATGCCAGCAATAAAAAATGTATCTCACAAAAGTTCATCCTGCGAGTATATCCGGGAGAAAAAGGACGTTGAAGAGTGGCAATCTGGCAACACTGTAGCCACATGTACGGTAACTACTTCTGTCAGCACTTATCAGTCGTGCTGTACAGTTGGTGCAATGGATAGAGTTTTGGGTTAGCATGCAGGAGGTCGAGGGTTCGATCCTGGGTCGACACGCACTTTTTTATTTGCTAATTGCTATCGGACATTACATACTGTAATACAGTAAGACACCGTTTCTTAGGTCACATGTATCCTACATTTACAAAATTTAGCAATGCTGAACACGTTGTAACGCATCTAGTAGATGAAGTGGTTTCAAAGCTGACCAATGAAAAACGAATTTTCGTGCATTTCTAGGATCGTAGTATGTAAGTGTAAATGGTTTCTAGAGGCCCCGCTGCAATCGGTGTTGACGATTAAGATGCCAGATACCATGCCATGCCACCTGGACTACATTTACGAAATAAAAAACATAAGTCTTACGCCTCAAACCAGGATCGACCCCCTCAACCTCCTGCATGCTAACCCAAAACTCTATTCACTGCACCAAGTGTACAGCACGACTAATATGTGCTGACAGAGGTAGTTACCCTACATGTGGTTACAGTGTTGCCAGGTTGCCACTCATCAACGTCCTTTTTCACCCGGATATACTCGCAGGACGAACTTTTGTTAGAGATTTTTTTTTCGCTGGCATGTGAGGAGTCTCGCTGCGACGCCCGAGTGCGCGAATTGCGCTTCACCCTGTATAAGTCACTCAAGCCTCGCGCTCTGTAGGGAAGGTTTATGTATCCGGGTTTTCTGACATAGTTTTCTATTTTGAAGCAGTGATAATATTGTTATTATATTCTGTCAGTTGATGCCTCCAAATCCAGTTCCATTGAAAATGGTAAGTCTGTATGCCATGTGATCGCGACTTAATCAAAAGAGGAAGAATGTTTTCCCGACAATGGTTCCGGAGCGATTCGCAGAGATGTTCGGAAATACTGTGAATTTCTTACCATTTCTAGTTATATTGATGGCAATGGAGGATTTCTCCCACTTCGCTGTGGAATGCGACAGAGTTTCAATATCAGCACCCTGTGATGGATTAAGATTTCGAGAACTGAGTTACCGCTGATCGAAACAAGGCAATCATTCGTTCAGGGATATGGAAGTGTGGAAGGACGACAACACATTTTAAAAAGTTGACCTCACAAGGCCAAAAGCAACGTACCGTCCATCCAACCTCTCAGAAAGTTTTGGTTAACAGCGACGCCAAGAAATGGTCTTGCTGATTATGTTGGATTACTTAGACGATTTTTAGCGCGGGCTTTACCGTGAAATCTATGCATGTTTGTACATGATGTTGCGATCTTCCAAGAAATAGATGCTTTGTTACAAATTAAATGTTTATAGGTAGTCACAACGTTAGTCAAAAAAACGGACAGTTGTGGTTTATACAACTCAGTTTACATTTATATTGATTGTAGCAGGGCTTTCGATAATTAACTGTCGTTTCCTACGTTGTAACACATTTTCTTGCCACTCTTGTAAACTTAACTTGTTGTGAATTAATGGTTTCCCCATGTCAACGTCTCAGTTCATTTTCATAATCACCCTTGTACACTAGGGAATGTTTTGATATAGCCGGGGGTCATCATAATTACGTTACGGAAATGGGTGACGGAAGTGTAACCCTACCAACCGTACAGGCTGTGCTGTAAGGCATGGATGAATGGTGACACAGTGTTACCTAGAAACCATGCTGGCTATATTGTACGACTGGTGGTCATCTGAAATTACCAGCCCTTGATGAATGGCCATGATCGAGTGCATCGGTCCTACTCGGCTAGTTTCGGACCAGCGTTTCGTCTCGGGGCGACTCGGCTAAGCTCGGCTCAACTCGGCCAGGATGTAGGAGCCCTGCAGAGCGAGTGAGGAAGGGGGACACAGGCGGAGCGAGCGGGACAGGCGTAGGGAAAGTGTGAGACAGCTCTATTGCTTAAAATCGAGGAGTGGGGATCTGCACTCCGGTCAAACTAACCAATACGTCTTAAGCACCTTGCACCGCAGAATGCACCGCTGCATGCACTCTGAGAGGCCCTGTTCTACACTGTGCACCTCCACGCGTACATATATCCTCACAACTTTCAATATTAAGCTTCAAGATGGCCACATATGAATTCCATTTTAGGAATGTGCATTGCTCGGCTAACAGCGTGCGTACGTAAAAATGAATAGGATTGTAAGAGCTCAAAGACATTCCCTCTAAGCCACTTTTTTCTCAACAGCCGACTGAAAATTAGTAACGATATCAATTTTAAATTATGCAACCAGAAGCCGATAGAGAATCTTTCAATGTATCTGTTTCATATTTTCAAACTTTCTTCCTGTTAGAACAGAACGAAATTTAATGACACACTACAATCTGCATTGTTACCGAACAGACTGACTGCGCGTGTTAACCAGCTACAGCTGTAGAGCCAAACTCTTCATTCGGGAGACGAATGGGTTCGAACCCCACCGTCAGTAGTCCTGAGAATGGTTTTTCTATGGTTTCCAATTTTCTCTTCCAGGCAAATGTCAGGTCGTTTCCTGTTCGTAGGCCACAGCCGATTCCTTCGACATCCTTACCCAGTTTCATGTACTTCATCTTCATTAGTTCCTCAACTTAGGTTCGTGTCAGGAAGAGCATCTGGTCGTAAAACATGCCTTGAATTTCCATCTCATTCCCGACCCCCGTGTCAGGAAACGTAACTGATGGTAGTCTGTATCATTGCGAAATACACGTGTCAGTGACTATTTCGCGTCCTGTGTTAAATCTTGACTTACATATTATACAAGTGTCGTAATATATTCTCCAGCTATTAAGGTGAAGTATTAAATAGGGCTCTCATGAATTACTTCTAAATGAAACTGCATCACTTTGATGGGTAACTTTGGCCATGCCCCACTATTTAAAAAGAATAGAATTTCGGAGGCCGTTCTTACCAAAATTACAATCCACTCTGCACTGTGAGCACTTTAAATGAAATTTGAAATTGGGGGTTTTCCATTCGGAAGGCATCTGAAATCTGTGTGCTTTCCGCAGCATTTGTGCGTCATTAGTCTATGCAGTGCTATCAAAACAATTTCCCAACGGCGCAACAGCCCCGAAGGGCCATGGCCTACCAAGCTACTGCTGCTCAGTCCGAAGGCCTGCAGATTATGAGGTGACCCGTGGTTAGCATGACGAATCCTCTCGGCCGTTATTCTCGGCTTTTCTAGACCGGGTCCGCTATCTCACCGTCAGATAGCTTCTGAAGTGTAATCACGTAGGCTGAGTGTACCTCGAACCAGGCCTCAAATCGAGGTAAGAATCCCTGGCCTGGCCGGGAATCGAAACCTGGTCCTCCACGTAAGAGGCGGGCACGCTACCCCTACACAGCGGGGCCGGCAGCATATCACTGGGCATATTTCAAATAAATTGATTTCAATAAAACATTTCAAACATTTCCATAAGATAACTGTATCAGAGTTCAACATTCAGTGCTTAAATTGAAGTATATGGACACGTCTGTTTCCTTCAAGCTTGCTAATGAAATGATGGATGTTACACTGCAATTCGCACACCTTTTAAGGCTCCAAATATCGAGTTATGTCCTCTGATAATCTGTACCACACTTAAAGCTGGTAATACATGCATTTTTGTTGCTATAATTGTGTACCGTTATCATTTTCTTATTGATTAATTTGGTCGAAGTAACCTGTGTACAACAATAACTTCGCCTTCCATATAAAATGTACGTTCATTTGAAGTTACCCCAAAAGTGAGAACAATTTGACCACATATTATTTACCTAATGGTGTGCAACGAATTTTTTCTACGCGTTGTTATGTGACGGACACACGTGTCAGATATTATTCACTTCGTCTAAATTCATTTTCACACTTATTTTCGTATAAAATTTTCTAGTAAACTTTGAAATACGGTCGAAGTTACCACAATTCTCAGGAACAGTGTACTAAGTGAGTGATTTTAGTAAAATTTACCACTTATATCTTTCAATTCGTGACAAATATTGAAACGCAAGTGCCGGAGTGAGTTGCGAAGGCAGTGGAGTTTGGATTTCTGAATCGACTGTGACTCAGTCTGATGGAATTTGAAGGTGCGTAGCCCAATATCATTACATTTATCGGCATGCAAAATGATGCCTGAAAGTAAAGTTTCTGGCATGGCGCCGAGCTCGAAAGCCGTAAGAGGAGTTATTGGTCCGTAAAACCAGTAGCAGCCTACTCATACTAACCATAGGCACCCGCAGGATCTTTTTCAGGCGGGATGCACAATAATACTTTCATCATCAGCATCTGTTTACCCTCCAGGTTCGGTTTTTCCCTCGGACTTAGCGAGGGATCCCACCTCTACCGCCTCAAGGGCAGTGTCCTGGAACTTCAGACTCTTGATCGGGGGATACAACTGGGGAGTATGACCAATACCTCGCCCAGGCGGCCTCACCTGCTATGCTGAACAGGGGCCTTGTGGAGGGATGGGAAGATTGGAAGGGATAGGAAAGGAAGAGGGAAGGAAGCGGCCGTGGCCTTAAGTTAGGTACCATCCCGGCATTCGCCTGGAGGAGAAGTGGGAAACCACGGAAAACCACTTCCAGGATGCCTGAGGTGGGAATCGAACCCACCTCTACTCAGTTGACCTCCCGAGGCTGAGTGGACCCCGTTCCAGCCCTCGTACCACTTTTCAAATTTCGTGGCAGAGCCGGGAATCGAACCCGGGCCTCCGGGGGTGGCAGCTAATCACGCTAACCACTACACCACAGAGGCTAAACAGTAATACTTTCCCAGTTCAAATTTTCTGCTGTAGAAAATATATCAATTCCTTCCGTTTCGTTACCTTCTTGTTACTAGATTATGATGATGAGATGACCCCCACCCCACATATTTTTGGAGTCATTTCTTACTTTTACCGGGCGAATTGGCCGTGCGGTTAGAGGCGCGCGGCTGTGAGCTTGCATCCGGGAGATATTGGGTTCGTATTCCACTGTCGGCAGCCCTGAAGATCGTTCTCCGTGGTTTCCCATTTTCACAGCAGGCAAATGCTTAGGCTGTACCTTAATTAAGGCCTCGGCCGCTTCGTCCCAACTTCTAGGCCTTTCCTATCCCATCGTCGCCAAAAGACCTATCTGTGTCGGCGCGACGTAAAGCCCCTAGGAAAAAAAAATGCTTACTTGTTTCGTTAAACGGAGCATTTCGTTGCTCTGAAAGCGTTGGTTAATTTATTGTAAGAATTGGTGGATTTTTTCTCTTAAGTTGAGATTTCTTGGCGATAGAAGTCTGCTTTTCATTTCTGTACATCATCTTTCAAAGTGGAATTTCATAAAAGCAATAATTATTTCGTTGACAGTACCTGACACATCATTTACTGAGGTCGTTGATTACCTGATTAAGTTTATAAAATAGACTTTTGTTAACTATATTTTATTCATTTGGCTACACCGCATTTACGTCCTACCATTGTAGTCCAACCGTTGACCACGCAGTTTGATTAAATCGAGACGAGAGTTTGTTAAAAAATTCAACATTTTTGTTCCTCATTGGACATTAAATTTTTCAAAAGGTTGAAATCCAAGGAATTTTTCACGTATTTTCAAACCATCACTAGATACATTCTTTACGAACCGAATTCCAATAGACAGCTACTCGTTTCCGGATATGTCGGCTGTCTCGTCAGCAATAACAATGTTTGCTTCCGTATTCAGTGTATCTCGTAATTCCTGTTCATAAAAGGTCATCATTTCATTTTGAATTCAGTGAGCATTGTACTTGGAAATTTTTGCAGAATTTGAGAGATTTTCTCCCGTTTCCAGACGGAATTCCAATAAATCATGAAAAACTGCCCTGTATGACGTTTTTCCCTCCAAGTGGGATATCATGAGTACCACAGAACATAATAATTGACCAAATTGGTTCCAATTTGTTTCTATATTGTACTACTTGATGGTGGAGACTAATACTGTATTGATCTCATTGGCCACCTTGAGTTACCTTTCTTCATAAATGTCCAGAAATTGTTTGACTTTTCTGATAATACTAAGTACCAATTTGAAGTTCTTGTATTTCGTGAAAGGTTTCGGACTGAATGACCTTCGAAGACCTTCGCGTTAAACAAAACACATGTTCGACATAATGTGCCCTTAAGTTTGCCAGAGTACAATAGCAAAGTAGAATGATCTTGCCACTACAGGTGTATGAAAGAGCGGCTGGATCCACTTCGCAAATCACCTTCAAAATGGTACGTAGGTTGTGGGGTCCATAGCTTTATAGATAAGTCGTACTTAAAAGTGTCACTTATATTTTCCTGCGTTAAGAATCCGCCAATGTATTTTCTACTCTTTCATCTTCATTATCATCATTATTATCATCAATCATTAATGATCCGCATTTACGCCAGTCACCCAGGTGGCAGAATCCCTTCAATTGTATACCTATACTTTCTTAAATATTTTCCAAGAATTTCGAAATTTGGCGAACATTTTCCTTCAAAAATTTTTCCAAGCCCTTACTCCTAGCCCTATGAATGAATATTTTCCTTAATTTCTACTTGTGAATTCCAACTTTGCCGTCATATTGTGATCTTTCCTTCTTGTATAAGCTCCACTCAAGCTTATTTGTCTACTAATATCATTCCACTCCATCTCCTCCCCGACAGCTGGAAAATACCACTTGTTAGTCAAGCAGCTCGTCTCCTTACTTCCAAGTGTTCCCAGCCTAACATTTTCGTAGCACTAATTTTTTGTCCCATATCACCAAAAACGAATAGTGCTGCTTTCATTTGGAACTTTCTTAGTTCTCATATCAAGTAATTCTGGTGTGTGTCCCATACACTGGTACCATACGCTAATTGTGGTCTTACCAGAGATTTATACGCCGCCTCTTTTACGTACTGCAACTTCTATATACCCTCCTAACCATGTGAAAAATGTGTATCTTTTCTTTAAAATTTCGTTAATGTGATTACCCGTATGAAGATCATTCCTTATATTAACACTCACAGTGATCGCTATGAGGTACTATTACCCCATAAACACAGTAAAACATCGTTACCGGTCATAACAGTTTTTAGTAAATTGTCAGAAACTTCAATTTCTGAAATAAACCTGTGTGACAATAAACAATCGAATATCAACGTTTTGTAATTCCAGGCCCCCGATCCCCTTTGCGGGCGCTCATGCTACCAACTTTCCGTATTATAAATGTCTGTTAAAAGAATGGCCAGAATTTCGTTCAGTATTGACACACCATCGTATGTCTGAACGTTGTTATTGTTAAGGAATATAGCCATCAGTTTAAATGAGATACTTTCTCCTTTGATATCCTGATATGTATTCATGAGCACTCGTATTTGCAATGCCTGCTTTTGTCTCAGTTCCGAAGCTGCCATTACTCTCGTAATATCGCTGTGAGATGCTTGAACTCGTGCCAGACGAACTGTCATCGCCTGCCTCCTTCGCTCCCAACGCAATCAAAGCAGTTAGAGCGCACGTGAGGCGGCGAGAAAAGCTCGATTGATCGGCTGTAAACAATCGAGTAACGCCCTCCGTCTTTCCTCCTGCGTCACTCATGTGAAATAAAATCCAGACCATCCCTTCTGCTGCACGTTCCAAGTAAAGGGCGAATGGCAATGGCGTGAAATTCCGTTTCATTCCACTTCATTGACCCACAACAACGTTTTGTCTCCCATTTGCCTTATTAGGGCAAGAATGTACATTCTAATCATGTTATTGTTGTTGCATTTAATTCATGCCATTAGCTACTTCAGTCAATCGAACAATCACCACTGATCTGCATTTACGGCTGTCGCCCATGTGGCAGATTCCCTCTCAGTTGTTTACTTGGCCTCTTATTAAATGACTTCAAAGAAGTTGGAAACTTATCGAAGATTTCCATTGATAATTTATTCATATTCCTAATTCATCTTCGTGTAAAGGAATATTCTCCCCAATTTATCCTCTTGAATTCCAAGTTTACCCTCCTACCTTATACTGATGTCATTGCACGCCATCTCTCACTCACAGCTCGGAATATACCGCTTAGTCGAACAGCTTATGTACTTACTCCCAAGTATTCTCAGCCTAAAGGTGGAAGCATTTTCGCAACGCTAGTCTTGAGTCGGAAATTACCCAAAACAAATCGTGCTACTCATCCTTCCATCTTTTTTAGTTCTCGAATCAAGTAATTCTTGTGAGAGTCTGATACACATGAGCCATACTTTTACCAATGACTTGTATGCCCCCGCCTTTACATCTTTAATACAACCCCAATTTTTACTATTGGTTTACGTCGCACCGACACAGATAGGTCTTATGACAACGATGGCGGTAGGAAAGGCCTAGAAATTGGAAGGAAGCGGCCGTGGTCTTAATTAAGTTACAGCCTTGGAATGGCGTGGAATGATAGAATTACATTAAATTTGCTACGCGAGAATTCGCATGCGGTCGGAAAAACCACATCTAGGCTATATTGATATCAGATAACCTATACACACCAGTTTTTCTGCATTCCTTAGTATTGATTTTTGATGAAATGAAATGACGTATAGCTTTTAATGCCGGAAGTGTCCGAGGAGATGTTCAGCTCGCCAGGTGCAGGTCTTTCGATTTGACCCCCGTAGGCGACCTGCGCGTCATGATGAGGATGAAATGATGATAAAGACGACACATTTACCAAGACTCCGAACCAGAGAAATTAACCAATGGTGGTTAAAATCCCCGAACCTGCCAAGAATCGAACCCGGGCCCCCTGTGACCAAAGGTCAGTACGCTAACAATTTAACCATGGAGCCGGACATTGATTTTCCCTAATTGTTATTTACTGTTTACTTTGCTCTTATTATTGAATACAATACAAACTCAAATACAAACTTATACATTATCTTTCATGTTAATTATTTTGAGAAGTCAGCAATTCACTAACAATAAAATCAATATTAACACACACATTATAAACGTAAAAACTTAATTGTAAAACAGATATAAATATTACAGACTGATTATCAAGTCATTTAGCAATATCTGCTTTTGGGTGTGAATTTTTATTCACCACTAAATATTACATATTCACTCTGCCACTGCACTCTCTGCAGGATTGCTTCATTCGGTATCATCTGCACCACTGGAGATTTCCCCGAGTCCAGGGGGACAAACAGTGTGCTCTCGTCAGACAAATCTTCCACATTGGGCGCAGGTGGTCTGGGTTTTTCGATTTTTTTTTTTTTTGCAGTTACAGAAGGTGCACCGCCCTGTAACCTGCGGCTTCTGTTTCTGGGTATTCACATCTGGTTCTTTCCCAAGGAGTTCCCTGATCCTTACTCGAATCATCGCGAAGAATGCTCCTTATTGTCAGGTGGATCTCTAAAAGGTCCCTACGTAGTTCCATTGATAGATCTTTCAATAACATCCTTCTGGTACCTAGCTCCATGTTGCTTTTCCAAATGATGTAGGCATCGATGCCTGCAATGTTCAATAGAGTGTTAAATAAAGTGAGATTCCATCTATCGCTCACTCTTGCAACATTGTACAATTGTTTCATCGACCCCATTTCCACACCAGGCAAATCCTGGGGCTGTACCTTAATTAAGGCCACGGCCGCTTCCTTCTCATTCCTAGGCCTTTCCTGTACCATCGTCGGTATAATACCTATCTGTATCGGTGCGACGTAAAACAAATTGCAAGAAAAAATCAAACTACATCGACACCCCCTTTGGTTAGGTTGTATAATGTGAGAAGTTCAGGTCTGTGAGCACCACCTTAGTCAGCGTCGAATTTATCTGTTTCGTGCATGGTGGATAAAAAGAACTCAACTCTTTTCTTCGTAGAAACCAGCACTAAATCATCTTAGAATCCTAAAATACTGCTCTTCACAGGCTTGCGTTTCACTTCCTTTAAGAACTGAGGAATTTATGACTTGCTTTTTCCGAATTGTCCCCACTAAAGTCAATCTATGGTCCTTCAAGAGAATTTCTGCAAGGGGAACAGAAGTGTACCAATTATCGGTAGTAATATTACGTCCACTGTTTGAAATCGGTATGATCAAGCGTTCGACAATGTTCTTTGCACTATTGTTCAGTTGGAAATGTCCGGGATTCTCTTTTCCTGTATATACCTTCATGTTATATGTATGTTCGTGCATCAGCCAGACTGAAGATTTTTATTCAATATTTCGTACCCTTGTTGGGGATAAATTGCCGAAAGGAACATTTAACCCGGAATGCCTCAAGCATCTCATCGATGGTTACATACTCACTAAGGGAATAATTATTTCTGCCCCAAATAACAAATCCCTCGAAAATGTTCCTGATAGGTGTTATTTTATCAACTGATGTTCTATCATTACCTTAATGCTCTTAATAGAAACTGAAACCTTCGTATATTCATCGTAATTCTGAGACGCTCGATTCCTGTTCCATCCGTTGACCACATATCCTTGAGGTTTGTCAGACAAGACTTCATTTTTCCAGCCAGTATAAGAGGCCTATCACAGTCCTTGTTTCTGCCAATGTTGCATCACTAGCATCCCTCTCCATAGAATAGTTTGCCCTGTTTTTTCTCATTCAAATATTTTTGAAGTTAACAATTTCCTCCAAGACGCTGTTGGGGAAAATAGCTCCCAAGATTCCAGCATGGTAGTGGCATGTCAAGCTTGACCTATCAGACCTCGCAGATGCATTACAATGATCTTCCTCCTAGCCCTTCCTCTATCAGCACTAGGGTGTGGAAAATAATTCCATCTTGTTACAAGGTTTCCACCAATGTACTCGAGTAGCGGTTGATCTTCATTAGGGTCTACTTGAGAAACTTCATCCTCAGATTCTGCAGATTCTTCAGAAGCACTGTCATGATCACTGATTTACTTGTTGTCTGCTTCTTCGGGAAAATCAAGATCTTCCTCGAATCCCTCTTCAAGAAAGAGTTGTCTTGTAACCAAATCCTGTTCAATTTGCAGACGTTCATTCCCCTGTAGCTCTTTTCCAACACTATCAAACAATTTTCGTATGCTATATTCATCCATTTCTGTCAAGAAGCCTTTCGCTTTGCAAGTCCACGCGCTGGAATTGACCGCACTAAACAAATACGCGGGAACTCGCATGCGATCGAAAGCACCGCACTGACGAATTACTGGCTGCTTTGACTCGCTAGATGGCACTGTCAATTGTTCACCCATATGAGAGCCCTACGTAGAAATGAAAAGTTTAGCACAGTATAGGGTGGCATGGAGTGCTGCATCAAATCAGTCTATGGACTGATAATTCAAAAACAACACAAATAATACCTCTCACCTCTCATAAACGTTATACGACCTAATATTCCCAAATTAAGTATTATAATGACACGCTACATTCTTAAAAGAAAATAATGAGATTCCAGCAAATTTCTTTTCTTAACAAAGCTCTTCCTTGCTTATGCATGTCTGCATTTTATGTCCTCCTTACTTCTGCCATCGTTAGTTACTTTACTACCCAGGTAACAATATTCATCTACTTCCTTTAAGACTTCATTTCCTAATTTAATATTTCCCGCATCACCTACCTTCGTTCGACTGCACTCCATTACTTTTGTTTTGGACTTATTTATTTTCATCTTGTACCCCTTACCCAAGACTTCGTCCATAACATTCAGCAACTTCTCAAGATCTTCTGCAGTCTCAGATAAAATAACAATATCATCGGCAAGTCTCAAGGTTTTGATTTCTTCTCTTTGGATTGTGATTCCCTTTCCAAACACCTCTTTGATTTCCTTTACTGCCTGTTCTTTGTAAACATTGAAGAGGGGGGCGGGACAAACTGCAGCTTTGCCTCACTCCTTTCTGGATTGCTGCTTCTTTTTCAAAGCCCTCGATTCTTATCACTGCAGACGGATTCTTATACAGATTGTAGATAATTCTTCGTTCTCGGTATCTGATCCCAGTCATCTTCAGGATCTTAAATAGCTTGGTCCAATCATCATTATCGAATGCGTTTTCTAGATCTACGAATGCCATGTACGTGGGCTTGTTCTTCTTGATTCGATCCTCTAAGATCAGAAGTAAAGTCGGGATTGCTTCTCGTGTTCCTGCATTTCTTCTGAAGCCAAATTGATATTCTCCCAACTCAGCTTCAACTTGTTTTTCCATTCTTCTGTAAATAATACGTGTTAAAATTTTTCAGGCATGAGATACTAAACTAACGGTGCGGTAGTCTTCACACTTGCCAGCATCGGCTTTCTTGGGAATAGGTATAACAATATTCTGCCGAAAATCGGATGGGACTTCTTCTGTCTCATACATCTTACACACTAAATGGAATAATCTTGCCATGCTGGTTTCTCCTAAGGCAGTCAGTAATTCAGAGGTAATGTCATCAATTCCAGATGCCATTTTCCTATTTAGGTCACTCACAGCTCTGTGAAACTCTGACCTCCCATTTCATCAGCATCAACAGCCTCTTCATGTTCCAGAACCAAGTTATCTACAGCTTTACTTTGATACAAATGTTGGATATGCTCCGGCCATCCTTCTACTTTGTCTTCTTTCCCTAGAAGTGGCTTTCCATCCGAGCTCTTAATATTCATACACCTAGATTTCCTTTCTCCAAATGTTTCCTTGATTATCCTGTATGCAGCATCTACCTTTCCCAGGACAATACAACCTTCGACATCCTTGCACTTCTCCTTCAGCCATTCTTCCATACCTGCCTTGCACTTTCTATCCACTTGATTCTTTAATCGCCTGTACTCTTTTCCGCCCTCTTCATTTCTAGCATTCTTGTATTTTCGTCATTCATCAATCAGGTCTAGTATCTCCTGGGTTATCCACTGATTCTTTGTTGAGCTTTTCTTCCTTCCTAAATTTCTTCAGCAGTCCTACTGACTTCATTTTTCATGACTATCCACTCTTCCTTTATTGTGTTTCCTTCAGCCTTTTCATTTAGCCCTTATGCAACATGTTCCTTGAAACAATCCCTCACACTCTTTTCTTTCAACTTGTCTAGATCCCATCTGTTTTCATTCTTTCCTTTCTTCAATTTCTTCAACTTCAGATGGCATTTCATGACCAGCAAGTTGTGGTCAGAGTCCACGTCTGCTCCTGGGAAAGCTTTTGCAATCCAACACCTGGTTTCTGAATCTCTGCCTAATCATAATGAAGTCTATTTGATACCTTCCAGTGTCTCCAGGTGTCATCCACGTAAACAGCCGTCATTTGTGGTGTTTGAATCAAGTATTGGCAAGGACTAAATTATGATCGGTGCAGAATTCAACCAGACGACTTCCTCTATCGTTCCTTTTTCCCAATCCAAATTCTCCTACTGTATTACCTTCTCTTCCTTGACCTACCACTGCATTCCAGTTTTCCATCACAATTAGATTCTCGTCACCTTTTACATATTGTATTAAATATCCTATCTCTTTGTATATTCTTTCGATTTCCTCATTATCCGTTGAACTAGTAGGCATGTAGACCTGCACTATTATGGTGGGCATTGGTTTAGTGTCCATCTTGACGGCAATAATTCTTTCACTATGCTGGTCATAGTAGCTTACCCGCTGCCCTATTTCCTTATTCATTATTAAACCAAATCCTGCATTTCCTTTTTTTGATTTTGTGTTGATAATTCGGTAGTTGCCTGACCAAATATCCTGTTCTTCCTGCCAACGTACTTCACTTATACCAACTATATCTAACTTTAGTCTAGCCATCTCCCTTTTCAGATTCCCTAATCTACCACAACGATTCAAACTTCTAACATTCCACGCTCCGACTCGCAGAATGTCAGTATCCATCTTCCTGATGATCGTCCCCTCTCGTGTAGTCTCCACCCGAAGGTCCGAATGGGGGACTCCGGAATATTTTACCTGGGAGGAAGCCATCGTGAGTTAGTTACTGTTGTAGTTTCCCGTTGCTTTCAACCGTGTAGCAGTATCAACATGGCTAATCCATGTTTAGTATTATTACAAGGCCGTACCAGTCAATCATCTAGACTGCCGCCCTTGCAACTACCGAGAGGCTGCTACCCCCCTTTCATTGAACCACTCCTCAGTCTGGTCTCTCAACAGATACCCATCCGATATGGTTGCACCTGCGGCTCGGCTATCTGGTTCATTGGGACACGCAAGCCTCCCCACCGCGGCAAGGTCACATGGTTCGCAGGGAGTTATCAGTTATTAGAGCTTGTTATCGAGGGAATGTTACATGGGAAGAGATCTGTTGGGGAAGAAGAAATTTTTGGCTGAAAGACCTTTTAAGATGGCACTGCAGTACTTCAGAAGTGGCATTCCGTTCTGTGCTGTCATGATCAGAGCTGGTTACGTGGATCGCCAACCTTCGCTCGGAAACGGCGTCTTAAGAAGAAAAAGAATGTTAATAATATGCTGACGTGTTTCGATCCTGGGACCGGGATCGTCTTCAGATCAATAACAAACGTGTTTTGACAATTGCCACTCCATAGCAACCAGACTCAAGATAGACGGACCCTGTTAGACATATGGTTCATTCCATGTCCTCCAGATGTTGACGAGTGAACTATGGAGGGTAGCCATAATCTACTCAGTATATGGCCGTCACTATTGATAAAATTATTCAAACGTTTAGCAATTTATATCGCATCATGAATGATTCTAGGAATGAAAATAATGTTTCTTTTATAAATGATAGCAGGTCGTCGGTTGCAGAGCGGGCTTCGGCTGGTCCGACAGCTCTGCACTCCCACCGACCAACCGAGCAGAAGAAGGGTGGCCGCGCCTCTGCAGAGGCGCTATGCCTCTGTATTCGGGAGACGGAGAGGGGCTGGTCGCCAAAATCAGCTGTCCTGATAATGATTTTCCGTGGTTTTCCATTCTCCTACACTAAGGCGAATGTCGGGACAGTTCCTAGTATAGGCCACGGCCGCCAACCCTCTCACCTTCTCCACACATCTCCTTCACCGTGACTAATCTCCTGGCCTGGGAGACGGCGTCACCGTCTAGGAGCTCCACCTCCCTCTCCAGGGAAGGGATGAAAACATTTTATAAGTAGTTATAAATTACAGAATATGCATCAAAACTGCTTTGATGGCCATTATGTATGACATGCTCTGCCATAGCAAACTTCTTTAGCTGGCAAAGACGTAAGTACCTGAGATATTCTTTAACCCTCCTGTATGTTTGACCGCCATAGAACGATCCACTGGAGCAAGGAATCACGTATATTTAAACCTATAGGATCTATGACAGATCGCAAGCCATTGTCTATGATTAGACTTCAGACTGGTCTTGATATTGTGCCTTCTGAGAACATTCCCAATCCTATCCGTGACAGGTATCATATAGTGCAGGGATGACGAACCTGAACCACACCGCACAACATACTAACATTGTTCTTAACGTGTAATAAATAGGTCGAAAATTAGCAACATATCATATTTCAACATTACGTTCTAATAAAGAAGTATGTTTAAATTTAAGAATTTCTTCTTATATCCGTATTTAACATGTTGTAACCTAACCATTATAATATTTATTTGTATTGAAAAGGTGGGCCCTTTAAGTCACCTATGTAAAGAAATATGTCACAATTAATTCTTTGGTCATACTTTTTGCAAATTTTATTATGTTACAGCAAACATTTGCTAATTAAAATTTACCTGTTTAAAAATGTAATTTCCAGTGATAATTACAAAATAAAAAATGAAATAAATGAAAATAAATGAAATACTCAGTCGAATAGATTTATATGTAACTAGCAAATGTACCCGTGCTTCGCTACGGTACTCTACATTGTATACGGATATCGAAGTAAATTAGTGCACATTAAGTGAATAAGATTTTTAAATTGGGTTTGTCTTGGCTTTATCCGAGAATCAGTATTGTGAAAACCACAGACGTTGTTTCGAATGAAAGTGTGATTTGCGGAATTGCGATGATAACGGCAAGTCCACTTGTTTACTGCAATTCACAACGAAGAAAGTAATTTTCATTTAACGGCAGACCCCGTTGCCTAGTGCGCGGCCAAAATCGATTTGGGGAGGTTTCATTACAATGGCAGACCCCACTTCCTACTTTCAGATAGATTACAGTTGAGGAACTTTTATTTTATTTGCAAGGGCCTTCCTTACTGCCAGTCAAAAGTGAGTTGCGTCCTTATCTTTATAATGGCAGACGCATTTTCTAATGCCAGTCAGCTTCCTGCCAGTCACACCGAGTGGGTGAGATTCCATTATAATTAGCAGGCCACTATGCCTATCGTCAGTCACATTTTAGATGGGTCAATTTATTTATAATGGAAGACACGCTCCCTAGAGTTCTGCTAGTCGAATCGAGAAGGGATTTATGCATTAAAATAGTGCACAAGAGATGGAGGACGACCCCATTCTTATTGCCTGTCAAAGTCGATGTGGGGAGGACTGAAAACAATAGCAGAAGTCCTCCTTCTGACACTCACTATCCATTTGCAATGTATTTAATACCAATGGCAGACAAACCCTTTCTAGATCGCTACAAATCGACGTCAATGAAAGAATACAGTCGTCATACGGAAGTATAAGGATGTTAACCATTATTTACAGAATAACTGCTGCAAAATGGTACATCAAATCGAAAAACAGATTGTACGATAAGACGAACTTTCTGGCCATATCTTGGGGTCATCAGCTTCTCCCGTACCAAGTTTCACATTTCCGAGATTTCTGGAAGTGCCTCATTAATTCACGTCTTTTTTCATTTTTAAATATTTATTTATACATCGCTCCAGCCCGACTTGCTTTTATATATATAGATGACGGATAAGCATGAGCACGTTGAAAAGTGCAGACTTCCACTTCGAGATTCATATCTCCTAAACGGTTTATGATATTAATAAACGGCTTGCGCCATCAGACGCCTCATTTATCGCTCTACATGTTTGTTTCTAAACTATTTCCTCGTATCTCCCATATTAAGGGGGTAAATGGAGTTCACATTTTGAATAGGGTGATATTTGGGTGCATTTTTAACATTTTACATTACTTTTTGCCTACTTATGTATAAGCTAGAATCATGAAATTTAGTACACATATGTCCCATAATCGTGCCAATGTGCGCACACAACGTGATGATCCTATCATTCTTATAAGTGTGTCAAACAATAAAATATACTTGTAAAAATCACCAAATTTACGAACAATCCCGAAATACGGCCAAATTTAACGTATAAGGGAGAGAGATACGACAAAATGTCACAGGACCAAAGTTGTAGATCACTCCGAATTGATGCGACGTTGTGCCATCCGTTTTGTGATACGACTTACCGTTTAGCCAAAAAATAGCTCAAAAGGAATGTCTGCACAGTCATTAAAATTGCCTCCATATTTCGATATCTTTGGGGGTAAAAAGTGAAAAATTTGAACATCTTGGAATTTTCCCGTCGGTTAGGGACCAAAAGCTATAATTTCACCAAATTTCAATTGTCTACCTCGTCTGGCAGGTTGTGCCGCCATCTTGATTTGGGGGGATGGGGGATAAAAATGAGGAAATTCCCGAAAATTTTTAAGCCCACGAAACCTATAGGTTATCGTTTTGGATATACTATACGACTGTGTTCTTATCCTGAGCCCAAAATTTGAGCCCCCCCAGCGTGCCCCCTTCAGGGAATTTTGAGAATTTCCGATTTTTCTAGGGATCCTGGGGTCATCAGTTTCCCTCGTACCAAGTTTCAAATTTCTGAGTTTTCTGGAAGTGCCTCATTAATTCACGTCTTTTTTCATTTTTAAATATTTATATATACATCGCTCCAGCCCGACTTGCTTTTATATATATATATAGATGGAATCTAATACCTAAACGAAGTCTAATGAGACGGTTTCATGATGAATTTAAAAGAAAATAACCGATGGCACAATATACAGTAAAAAGTAATAAACAAGACCTCGAATAACACACTAGTCGTAAAACGTTTGCCATCCCTGATATTGTGTAATACTTATATTGAAATTATGTGTTCGTCAGTCTGGAAATCATTTTTAAGTTTACATTTAAACAGAGTCAAATCTGGTAAGCACGGCTTCCTTGTTAGCAAAGTAAGGAAAATTGATCAAGTGCCACATAGCTAACGGAGAGACCTTCAAATGGAAGGAAGTGAATTAAACACACGACTGTAAACAATGATTTCCTCCACGGTACTGAGAGAGAGGTAAATAGTGCATCACGTTCCACAGCTCATGTTAAAGTTTCACCCATTTCACATTAATTACTGCTTATCAAATCTGCTGATGGAGACGGTGATGTTCTCTCATTTATAATCACGTGGTGATTATGCTTTATAATGGGAAAACTTCACTATCGGGACGGGACGGGGATATTTAGAAAACAGTTTCTTGAACTTATCACGCCTGCGAGATTAAGGACAGGCGATTAATAATCGGCAGCCACTTAATTGAAATTCACGACGCGGAGAAAATTTCCTTTCTTTTGCTCTGAAATTTAAAAGAAGTCCTTTGACATTACTCCACGAGCTGGTCTTCTATTGGTAACCGATACCTTTAAATCAAATTAATTAACTTCAGTAAGTTTAAAGGGATTTTAATTAGTGTGTGTAACGATAAATGTACAGTAGGTCAACAAAATAAAGGTCCTTCATAAGCAATGGGTCCAGATGGAACTATGAGACATTCAAAGAGGCTTTATACTGAGAATCATTCGTGGGTATCGCACTAACTCCGCCGACGCAGCGCTGGTAATTGCTGGAATTGAACCATAGTATCTGACCACTATTTTAAGGCAAAACTTAGTCATTTTAATGGAGGTTACAACGGTTCTCTTCAAACGCCTCACTATGATGTCGAAAACAAGCGACTCTTGTTGTTGTTAAGACATTCTGGCTTGTTCGACGAGCGCCTGCAACTAATCCTCTGCAACAATATACATTGTTCTCGTATATACTGACGGGTCTCGGATACTGCCTCAGACCTCAAACCGATCTATATAGGATACTCATTCATTCTGTATATTAATAATTCAGAATTTTTGGCTAGGGGATACAGGTGAGCACCTTCTACCATTATTTTTCATGCGTAGCACTCTGTTATAAAGAAAAGACAGTAAGGTGGTGCTTAAAAATAATTATAGTGCACAAATATCCATTGATCCTCAATCTTCCACCACCGCCATAAGAGATAAATATAATCTACACCCATCTCCCACAAACATTAGAAGCTTAATCTTAACCAGCAACGTGCATACCTGTTTTAGTTCGGTAAAAAGTCATGCTGGGACTGTTGGAAAAGGAGAAAGGACATGGTAGCAAGATCCTCAGCTTTATGGGATATCCCTGCCTGTCGTAAGAGGCGACTAAAAGCGGCGACCAAGGAATGATTGAATTAGAACCATGAGACTAGTTACAATAAGCACCATCACGCGAGGAACACCATCGGTCTCCTTTACTTGCGAGTAGTACCACTATGTTAGGTACACAATAGGTTTGTGATTAGTAGCAACAGAGCGTGAATCAGTATGGTTTCCACAATACCCGTGATTATTACCACTATTTGCTGAACACCACGGGCTTACATTGCCTGTGATTAGTACCACTATATGAGCGACACCGTGCGTCTGTAGTGCCTGTGATTTTACCCACTATGTGAAGAACACCACGGCATAGTACGAGTCCATGTGATTAGTACACCTATGTGAGGAACACCGAGGGTTCGCGTTATCTATGCGTGGTGCCGTAATATTAGAAACACCTTAGGATTGCGTTGCCTGTGCGTATTACATCACATGTGAGGAGTACCACAATGTGTGGAACGTTTAAGTCTACGTTACTTATGATTAGTACCACTACATGAGAAATACCATGGTTCTTATATTTCTAGCGTTAAGTACCATTATGAGGGCCCGTTGACCTATATTTTGGACCCCTTTAGACAACAAGAATCATCAACTGAGGTTTGTGCTTTGGAAGCAGCCCGTTCGTCAGTATATACTAGTGTTTTACACTAGTTTCTGCGAATGTGGGGCATTGCGGGTCGGGTCAACTTATTGATTTACAGTAAGTTTATACTCATTGGTCATCGTCTCTTTTATTGAATTCTAGTCAGTTGCTCCATTTTGGAATTATTTTCGACGTTCAATATTGCGGGTTGGATCCGCTTATTATTTTAAAATTCATATTCATCCATTCGTTCTTCATCATCACATTTTGAATTCTGGTCAGTGGATGGGTTTTGTACTTTTAAATTGTCATTAAACTTCGCCTCATTTCGCACAATTAGGGGTCGATGACCTGGATGTTGGGCCCCTTTAAACCAGAATCATCATCATTATCATCATCTATGGGATATAGATTTCAACTCCTCCACGTGTCCCGTATTTCATGTGAATAAGGTATTTAGAAGCCAAATGAAGCGAGTTGGAACTCTGTATGGACAAATAGCATGAAGAGACATGTCACGCTGGGAGAAGAAAAAAACATTTCTGAAAATTAAGTTGGTAAATAATCAATGAACGCCGCTATAAAGAAACGTACAAAAAACCACTTCAGTCATAATTACGAGGTAATATAATTCCCAACAGTAAACATCAAACATGTCCGCCCGATCCAGACTTTCGGGGTGGAAGGAAAACGTAGCATTACAAGTGGATAGCAGCTTTTGGATATTCTATTTTTCAAAATTTGTTCTCGTGAAAGCTCTTTATTCGTACAACTTTCACAGATCTAAAATCAATGACAACTATTGTAAATAATTTCCTTTGTAAAAATGGATATTAGAGTGTGTGCTGTGAGCTTGCTATCGGGAGATGTGGGTCCGAATCCCACCTTCGGTAGCCCTGAAGTTAGTGTTTCGTGGTTTCCCATTTTCACACCAGGCAAAAACTGTGGCTGTACCATTATTGATGCCACGGCCACTGTCTTCACAATCCTAGCCCTTTCCCATCCTTGTGTCGCCAGAAAACTTCTATGTGTTAGTGCAACCATGACGAATATAAGACCAAGTGTGAGGACTCAGCCATTATAGCACGGTAGTTTGTGGTCCCGTCACTGCAAGCATTGCAAGCGATTATATCCAAAAGTCAGGCTATGGTACAGTAGTAGCTGATATACGATTTTTCACCACCGAAGGACAGAAATCAATTTGAAAAATAGGCCAGAGCTATTCCACGGAAGGACACTGAGTTAACGCGCAGTAGCAAAATTTGTCATGTACATTTCTCTGATGATTTGATAGTAAAATCAGATATTTTTATAGTGGACAGTGAAAATGTGGATATCTCTCGTGCGAGATGGAAATTTCATCCAAAAGCATGGCCTCACATTTTCTTTAATTTAAAGGGAAATTAAGTCCCGTGAAACTCTGTCGTATTTGATAGCGCAGTGATCCCCAGACTTGTTTGTCATTATCTGAAGTGCCGATTTTCTTCAGAACGAAGGAAATCTCGAACATCCGCCAAATCTTCACGCAAGCTTTCGAAAGTCCAGCAACCGACAAATTGAGTGTGTAAGTACAGTATTTCTGTACCTTTAAATAGTTCACGTGTGTTTGTTTTAATATGCTGCAAGATATGAGCTATTTATCTGCATATTTACACTGCAAAACCTTTGCTTTCCGCTATATGTGAGGAAGGCCGTAGCTCTTATTTTCATTGTACTCCGCCATGCTATTCTAATTGTAATCTCTCATTGTTTTCAAAAGACGCTGTACAGTATATACTTATCAAATACGGAGTAATACGTTTCCACTGGCGTCTTTCCTAAGACCAGCTGATCGGTACAGCGGGGCTTGCCCACTCTAGCGCTGCCTGGCGGGCGCGCTTGAACTTGAGGAGTCCTCACACTTGTTCCTATATTCGTCACGGTGCAACGTAAACCACTATCAAGAGAAAAGAAAATGGACATATTTTGTTTTGATCGTACCATACGAGACTTGCATGCTGTCTCTCTTTTCATTTTTTTTTTTTTTTTTTTTACGTCCAAAGGAGCTGTTCATCTTTGCTTAGTTCGGACATGCACCATTTGCTCAGGCCATCACTAGGACATGCCTGCTTTAGCTCAGATCTAGATTTTCCACACTCCACATTAGGAGGTTGTATACAGTTTTGGTCAGATTCCAGCTGATAAACCGATTCAAACAGTGCAATTGTATCAAACCCATGCTTACCGAAATTTCTGGGTTTCCTTATTTTTTAATTTTTTCTAGTGGCTTTACGTTGCACTGACACAGATAGATCTTATAACGACGATGGGATAGGAAAGGCATACGAGTTGAAAGGAAGCGGCCGTGGCCTTTATTAAGGTACAGCCCCAACATTTGCCTGGTGTGAAAGTGGGAAACCACGGAAAACCATCCTCGACAGTGGGATTCGAACCCACTATCTCCCGGTTGCAAGCACACAGCCGCGCGCCCCTAACCGCACGGCCAAATCGCCCGGTGGGTTTTCTTGGACCTGTTCGGTTTTGCGTGGACGCTTCTCATATGAAACCAACGGTGGGCGACGAAGTGCGTTAGGTGGAGCCAACCGTGAATTCTTCAGCGACACCAGCACTCTGACAGCCTTTCTCAGATTATTGTTATTATTATTATTATTATTATTATTATTATTATTATTATTATTATTATTATTATTATTATTATTATTGTTAATTTTTTACACGTAAGTTGTTCATATTTATAGAATCAGGGGCTGGTGAATGGAGAAAGGTTATGACCGCACGTAAACCAAGATATCTCCCTCTCCACTTAAACCGTATACAATTATATACTACAGAGTTTGCTTATATGCTATCCAAGTACTTATACTAAGGTATTATTCACGTAATTTATTCACAACATACTGTGGGTTGTACATGGTCAAATAATACCATTTACACAGCTGCGTATCACCACATATTCTCCAGATAGGTGGACTCATTTATTCTCACGTAAGACATATGAGGCGTTGCTTTCTCACCCTAACTTGGCAGGTTCGATCCTGGCTCAGTCCAGTGGTATTTGAAGGTGCTCAAATACGTTAACCTCATGTCAGTAGATTTACTGATACTTAAAGAACTCTTGTGGGACTAAATTCTGGCCCCTCGGTCTCTCCGAAAACCGTAAAAGTAGTTAATGGGACGTACAGCAATTATTATTATTATTATTATTATTATTATTATTATTATTATTATTATTATTATTATTATTATTAATATTATTATTACGTACAATATCATACACTGGACACCATATAAATATTCACTCTCCCACGCTAAGAGAAACATTCACGCAAACAACAAAAATACGTTCTCATTATTATTATTATGCTGCTGATTCTTCCACTTTTCCCACATCTGTGTGGGTACAAACTGTATCGCACAAGTGGATTTGGCCCTGTTTTACGGCCGGATGCCCTTTTTTGTCGCTAACCCTATATGCAGGAATGCAAGAACTATTGCATGTTTCTGTGGTGGTTGGTAGTGTGTTGTCTGAATATGAAGTCCCCGATCCAAAAGAATGAATCGGATACGATGAAAATCTCCGACCCGGCCGTGAATCAAACCTGGGACCCTCTGAACCGAAGGCCTCGACACTGACCATTTAGCCAATGAGTACGAAAAATATACGTTATGTACAGAATATTGCAATAGGAAAGTATTTTTGTGTGGTGTGAATTCATTCTACAGCCGAGCAGAACGAATAAAGAAGCCACTTTGGTAAGCTGTTGTTCTTGAGAGTGGAGGAAAAAGGGACACCCCTCGGCCTCTTTGAACAGAACGGCAGTTCAGCTCCAAGCAATTGAAAGTGCTGACGTGAGTGTGTTAACTGCGAGGGATTTTCTCTGAAAAGCAATATCTTGACCTGTCGGAGACGGTAGAAAAACACAATTGGTAGCGCTAAAACTCTAAGACTTAAAATTTATTGATTACTACTAATTGCTTACACACTATAGACACACCAAGACTACAACGTGCACTACGCGGTACACACACCAGACTGAGTGCTCTCTGCTTGCACTCACTCAGTCACAATGGTTGTTAGCTGTATGGCGTACAAACTAAAACTATCACAATAAACACTCTTTTACTACTGTCTCTTATACTCTAAGGCACCGAGCGAGTTGGCTGTGCAGTTAGGCGTGCACAGCCATTTGCTTGAATTCGAGAGATAGTTGGTTCGAACCAAATTATCGGCAACCCTGACGATGGTTTTCCGTAGTTTCTCGTTTTCACGCATTGCAAATGATGGGGCTGTGCCTCAATTACTGCCGCTTTCTTCCTAGCCATTCTCTATCCCGTCGTCGCCGTAAGACCTATCTGTGTCGGTGCGACGTAAAGCAGCTTGTAAAAAAGTATTCTAAGTCAATTCCACAATTATTCTCGCTTTACGGACAGAACTGCACTCTTTAAACTGCGCTGTCTTTGAAATGAACTGAACCTCACACAGAGACTGACATACACAGACTGACTCCTCAACTCAAACTGAACAACTTGAGCTCGTCCGGCCCACCCTAAATAGGGAGGATAGCCCCTTCAGAAACTATATCTAGAGTCCCCTCGATTCAGAATGGTTGAGGTTAGTATTCTAATTTTCTTTCTCACACTTCCGGGAGGCCTCCAGTAAGATAACGGAGTAATTGCAGAGAGGGCTGACCTTGAGCGCCTGGTTCCTTCTTGACTTGTTGCAGCGCGGAGAGAGGGCGTGGCCCAAACTCGGTGACACCACTCGCAGGCGGGGTCAGTCTAACTTAATCATCTCAAGGTTCCCGACAACAATGCTTGCCCTCACCCAAGTGCATCAGTGAGGAAATTCACGAGAGAGGCGAGCTAATTCAGTGAATATGAACTGCACTGAGCACGCATGGAAAAGGTTTAAAAATGCCCTTCCAATGATCATCCACAAACTCCAAAGGTATTCCCATACCACATTAAATTTTTCCAGGTGGAATGGGACATTCTTCCTAAAGCTGACGTCATTGTACTGATCACAAGCCTGCCACAGCGTGTCAGAGACCTGAATAATGCCAGAAGAGGTCATGCACAGTCGGAAGGCAGAGTGAAGAAGAGAAAACTTCACTAAATAAACACAGATTGTTGCCTTTTCGGTATTACTTTTTCGTTAGATATTAGATAAAAATGTACAGAGTGTCCTTGAAAGAGGTTCCAATACATACTGGAGAGGCAGCACTCAACAAACGAAGGAAAAGAAGGTTCTATAAACATTGGTCGCAAACACAATATTTTCGGAGTTATTGTCCGCCAACTCTACCATCAATGATCACCATGTCTTTGATCTACTCTTCTCAACATGTGCTCGATGTGATGCCTTTTACTGCAGTGCAGCCTTCCACTGTACATCGCATGGAATTGCGCATTCTTTGGACCACCTGTTGCTGTTGCCGGATTTCATCACAGGCATTGAACGCGTATTCTCGAAGTGTACCCATATAATTTATGGAGACCGCAGACACCATGGCTTTTAGATGTCCACAAAGCTAAACCTCTAAAGTGTTAAGTTCAGGCGAACGGACAGGCCAAGTTACTGGCCCTCCCCGACCAATCCATCGCTCATGGAAGAACCGTGCTAGGTGTCGCCTAACACTACGATGAAATGGGCTGGTGTCCCATCGCTCATGTACCACATTTGCAATTATTAGGTAGGAACGTTTTTCCGTCTTTTGTTGCATACGACCCTCTGTAAATTATGGGAACATTGTGATCATTGATAGTAGTGGTACGGGACCATAACTCTGAAGATACTGGGTTTGTGACCAATGTTTACACGGCCCTTTTTCATTTCTTTGTTGCGAGCTGCCTCCACTGCAAATATTGGAAACTTTTTCAACGACACCCTGTATTTGAGATTGTAAAAGTTTACATTTTCAGGCGACGGGTCTCTGTGATACAGTAAATTATTATATTGCGTCCTTGATTTTCCGAATGTTCTTTGCGGTGTGTATATAACTGAGTGAACAAAATTACCTATATAATTGGAAAGAGGGTGGGTATTCATGGATCTAGCCAGGAAAATACGGGATATCACTACGAGAATCGGGTGAGTTAAAGCAGCAATTTATATGGTGGCCCTGTGGTTGTCTACTTGTCTTGCTAATGTCAGGTAATGGTGAGAGTAAGACGAATATGTAGCACACAGCACGAGACACACCAATTAACGTGGGGCGTAACTCAATTAACTAGGCAAGGTGGCATTCACTGCTGGAGATGTGTCTCCTGCAGACATACACACAGCATGCTATAATCTGGTAGTAAGAGTACGACAACTTTGGAGTGATATTGTGTTTTTAATTTAGACTAAGGCACAAAATATGAAGTCAGAAATTCTTTGGTTGCTAGTAATTTTTCCTCATAGATTGAGTTCATAAAATATGTTTCCTCTTAATTTCAGTTACCTCTATAGAGAAAGAGTTTTAAAGCAAATTAGAGGCATACCAAAACATTACTTTGAAATGAAAATATTAAAATGAACGCTTTAGCACTTCACGTTTGCATTGCGTTGTTTTCATACACATAAAGTACCGTCAGTTGTTGGGTTCTGCAGGCATGCTAGAGCGGTTATACAATCTCCCATTCCGGCGGAGGCCCAAAGATTCTACTACTCCATCACCACTGATATAAATGGATGCTAGACACGAATGGGGGTGAAGTTGAGCACAAGTAGTGTTAGCTTTGTTGTTTTTGTTGTTGTTGTCGTTATGTGAGTGGTGAAAGTTTTACCAGAGTCAGTGTCGTCGTGGTAGACTATTAGAGATGAGTGCTAGTTGAATGTATGGTAGTAGTGTGTCGAACCATAATGTTAAATTTTTGCTGGTGTTCGTCGTGCTGTGTCGTTGTCGAGTGGAGCAGTCGCATTGATCGTGAGTTCATTGTGTTGAATTGATTGTGTGAGCTACCAACTTGTCTGGAGTCGAACTAAGTGAGGAAAATCCGTGCGTTGTGATAGTCTAGAGTTCGTGTTTTCGAACCTTGTCTGCATGCAGCTGTTGTGTAAAGTGACTGAGTGTGGGAAGCCAAGTGAAAGTTGAAGGCCTAACATTCAAGATTACGAAAGGGTCGCCCTTCCACGTATATACCAACTAACTGACGTCCCAGTAAAAGGACTAAAGACTATTAATACCCACTAATGAGCGAAGTATTTTCATTAGTTGTCAAATGAAACAAATATGTGTGTGTGTGATAATTGGTTCATCCTGCATTAAATTATACTATATAAGCACAGATTTTATTCATAACAATACGTTGCTATAACTTTTAGCTGGCCACCATGATATCAAAATAATACTACAAAATTCTCAGGAATTGTACATGGTTCGACAGAGGGTCGATAGCCGTAACTTCACCACTGTGTGAGGAGACATACAGACAAGCTAACAGACAAATGCCCCCTTGATTATCACAGATTCTTCTTTTTAGCTGCATAGATGTCCAGAAGAAGTGAATGATACATGGAATATACAAAACTGTGAATATCAGCGACAATATCTGATTATAAGTTGAAAAGTTTAATTGTGAAATTCAATTATGCTGGTATATTGCTTTTGTGAAGTGGCTTCAATAATGATTTTGTGGCGGAGGGAGTGGGGAGGGGGAATCCTGCATGTTAAAATTTACTAGACAATTTGCACAATATTTTCCGCTAATATACGATAAACGGACCAGCAGCCATCAATCACTAACAAGGAAAATGTGACGTGTAATTTTATATTGCTTGTCAGGTGGATAATTGAGATAAAGGTGACTACAATACGTGGGTTAAATCATCTGATCTATGTATGTGAATGAGTTTATGAAAGGGATGGACCGTAAATTATATTTTAATAATAATAATAATAATAATAATAATAATAATAATATAATCCTATTAACTAACTTCATGGTTTTTGGTACTTCAAGTGGTGATGAAGAAACTGTTCACCAAATAAAAACATCGAGCAATGGCCCCCCTCAAGGATCTGTACTATCTCCTGTGCTGTTCAACTTGTATATTGCAGACACGCTAAGCACTCTACCCCGTTGGTTGTCCTATGTTGACGACTTTTCAGTAGTTACCAGTACTCTCGTGCGGATGTCATGGAGCATAACCTAAACCAGACATTACAACTTTGGCCAGTATTTCAGAAAATGTTGTCGGATGCCAAGCACCAACAAAACAGAAACCTTTTTATTTTTTAATCTCGTCAACACACAGGTCATGGTACTCTGAATGTATCACTCAGTGATGCCCCTCTACTTCACAACTGTAATCCTAAATAGGTTTTACTCCTTATCGGACATTAACCTTTTACAAACATTGCTAAGCTGAGAACAAGAAATAACATCCTGGATCATCAGTGGTACAATCAAATCTACCCCCCACCCCCTTTTCTTTTGTTGCTTATGCTGAGTCATATCGAACCTTCCGTAACAATAAGGCTCAATAATATTATCAGAATACACTCCATGAATTAGCAGAGGTCACCTTTCCTTTGGTTCGAGAACTGCAAAACATCCGAAGGAAAGCAGCAGATTTGCAGATTTGTTCAGGATGATTTCCGACAAACAATTAGTGTTATGAAAATGTTGAAAACTTTAGGCTGGGAAGACTTGAGAGTAAGGAGACTAACAACTCGACTAAGCGGTATGTTTTAAGCTGTCATTGGAGAGATTGCGTTGACGAATAAGCTAGAATGGGGTTTTTAAAAATATGAATGCTCATAATATGAAGGTAAAGTTGAAAGTCAAAAGTACAAACCGTGGAAAGAACGATCGAAAAATGAAAAAAAAAAAACCCTGAACGGTGGATCACTCGGCTCGTGGGTCGATGAAGAACGCAGCAAATTGCGCGTCGACATGTGAACTGCAGGATACATGAACATCGACATTTCGAATGCACATTGCGGTCCATGGATTCCGTTCCCGGACCACGCCTGGAGAAAGAACTGAATATTGGTATAATTTACGAAGGGAGATGATCGATAAATTTTTAACATATTTGAAATATTTTAAGAAAACTCAATGTATAATCTAATGTGTCATTTTTCATTGGATGTGTAAATACAGTAAAATTAAACCATATCTGTTAAGGCGACACTCCAGACATAAAAATATTTTTAACTAATGCATGGATTTTCTCGCAATTTTGTGGGAATGTCGCGTACATAGAAGTAGAGATATCACGAACATTTCTTTCATGTACAATTAATAGTTTTTCCAAAATAATTTTTTCAATGTTTTAATTCCATTTCTTCATGAAATTTATTTATGATATTAATGTAAATTCAGAATTAGGTGGATAATATTTCTTTTAAAAGCACTACGTATCTATCTTCCTGTACATAATTTAAAAATGAGGAGATATATCGTACTAAAATTTGTGTAATTTTTACGTTCTAAAATTTTGGACTTAAAAATTACCACTACTTGAAAAGGTTCTGCCATCAAAAATTCCATACGCAGGTTTCTTAACATAGCTGTGATACCTATACCATACAAATTTTGTTACGTTTGGCAGAATATTATGGGAGAAAAATGGGATTTAAATGTAAAATTTTAATTGGCAAACAAAGCATTGAAATGATAAATTGCTTGAATTCGGTGGAATGAGTTGGTGACAAGAAAAAAAAAGTAAATCAATCCTTTCAGTTTCAGTCTTTAAAAAATCGCCAATACGACAAAAATATCGATTTTTATTCCCGGAGTGTCGCCTTAATATCGGGCGCGATATAACTCAAATTCGAATCTTTGCAGAATATAGGGATTTCTTATTTATTCTGTACGCCAATGAATATTTCATTGAAGAATGTGTGAGGGAAACGTGGTAGACACATGCGAACGTCACTGCTCTAGTACAGTGGCGAGTGTATTGTCTCTCTCGCTGTATTGTGACGTACACTTGGCACGTAAGCTGCCCGCGGTTCAGTCAAGCCTGTCCGGTCGCTCTGGGCACCACCTTCGTCTACATCCGGATGAGACGTCTACGTCTTTCCTCGCAATGCCTACTTCAGTGGCCTTAACATGTGGTAATCATCAAGGTCGAAGTCTGGCGAATACGGTGGACGTGGAAGATACTCAAATTGTAAATCATCGATTGTCACAACATGCATCACCATAATGAATTTACATTCGTCCATATATTTCAGTACGTTTCACACCCTTACTACTCAAAAACAGAATAACAGACCCTTGTCCTTCTTTCGTGCATGTCTGAAGTAGGATGGCATTGCTACATTGGTTCCTTGTGGTTCTTACTTGTACTTACGGTGCTGCTGCCTATAGGACATTCTTTAAAGCTTTTTTTAACAATACTGCCTACGGGCAGAACCCTGGCACGGTATTTCGAAATTTTATTACACGTTTAAGGTTTTCATTTGTCTCACTCTTATATACGGTATATACAGGTTGCTCGGAAACAACGTGAACCTGGTATATGAGTGCTAGTGGGTTGGTCATACTGATAAATAATTGGAAAACATAATTAGAAATCTCGCGCCATTGTCATTTTATAAGCTGTTCAAGTTAGCCAATCATACCGCTTCTTGGGGCGTCTTCGGATGGGCTTTGGAAGGCAGTGCTGCTAAATCTGCGCGTGGTTGATGTCCGACTTGAGGGCGCCAATAAAAGATACAAGCTTCTTCAGGGGAGCGACTTGAACAAGGCTTGGTCCATAGGAGACGCTACGGTGGCATTGGCTAAAACCCAGGGCGTGTTAGTGTTTGGTTTTCATTTCTCGGCATGGTTCTCAAGTCGGAGGAAGCCACGTCCAGATTTAGCAACACCACCTCGTAAATCCCATTTGAATTCGCCCGCGAAGTGAACTGATTGGCTAAATTCAGCAGCTGATAAACTGACAACTGTGCAGGATATCGACGTATTTTTGTTTCAAATTACTTATCAGTACGACCAACGCTCTAACGCACATACACTCGGTTCGCGTTGCTTGCGACCACCCTTTATAAATATATCGCTAATGCAGCATGTATAATATACGGTGCGCTGGATGACATTTCAAGAGTCTCTCTTTGATCATTTATTATTATGCTCCCCTGGCAAATGGCATAAAATTAATTGGAGTGAATTTTTGTTCTTACGCTGTAATGTTTGCAGAACAATGGCTCCAGTAGAATGATTTTTATGACTTGGGGATATGTGTCTGGAAGGTCTCACTGGCTTGAGTAACACTTTGTCTCACATTACAAAATGCTATGAGCATCTCAATGCATCAAAGCGCTTAGGAGTTAAAAATATATGAAAACACTCTTCTGAATAGGTGTCGTATAAAGGTCTCATTACCGAGAAGGGGGTGTCATTAGCAACGAGCCTCGGAGTTACAAGTATCACAGTCACAAAGTACTATGTAATGTGTGTTACAGAGACATTAGCAAGAATCTTATTACCAAGCATCTGTTGTATATGCATTTAGCTACCAATGTCAATACGTACGATATTTTCTTCACTAGTGCAGTGTAGCATCGATTACCAGGGGTGGTGCGTGGTATTGTTGCAGTATTGCAAAACTCCCAATAATTTTACACCTAATTAGTCGTTTCCTTCTAATTTTTTAGTTCAACAAACCTAACATTGTATTCTAAAATTTGCTAAAATCAACCTTCTTTGGTTGTTCGATACACCAATGCTTCATAATGGACCAATAGAGGCTGCCGGCTTAAAATCAAATTCAGGAGGTTTGCTTTTCCACGGCAAGTCCCAAGCTCTAAGCCTAAGCCAATATTCAGTTTTTAGATAGACTTAATATCAACGGAGATATTTAAAGGAATAACAGTTGTAATATTCTTATAAACACCTACCTTATTCCGAATGAAAACCTTAACATCATACGGACCTTATAACACAATCCTTAATGAGTGGATTCTAAATATGAATTTTGGTTGAAGTATGTTCAGTAGTTTTCGAGTTTTAGCCCTTAAGCCAGGGAATTTAACAGATGAAGATTTAAATCCTCGACCCAATGGAGAATCGAACGTGGGGACCCCCTTTGACCAAATCAGTTAGCTATGGAACCGCGCACGTCAATCACTTAGAGCCACGAATGATACTGCGAGAGGTCGATGAATGTAACGAACTTAAGGGTGTGAGGCCATTCTGTCCTATTCTGTGTAAGCTGTGTCGCTTTATGGAATGATTTTTCAACGAGGGGCACTGTAAATACTGTGATAGTATTATCAGAAGTGTAACTAGGCTTTATTTTTCGTTCCGGTAAAGAATAATAATTTACGTCAAGAGGGCCGAAAGAGAGGTTTTTACCTGAGCGCCCGAAAATTCGAAGCAATACGGAGAACACTTTTGCCCACGTGGGGTACAATATTTTGTTTCTTATAAAAAACCAAACCCCATGGCACTACACCCCCTTGAAGGGGCCTGGCCTACCAAGCGACCGCTACTCAGCCCGAAGGCCTGCAGATTACTAGGTGTCGTGTGGTCGTCACGATGAATCCTCCCAGCCGTTATTCTTGGTTTTCTAGACCGATTTGTTTCATATAACGTATGTTGAATCCATTTTACTAAGACGAACACATTATGCTCAGTTCAGTTTCCACCATACAAACAACCGACTCCATCCAGGACAAAATCAATATAATTCAAGAACCAGTCGGTAGGTGGGTTGAGTCGTCGAAAATGAAGCATCCTGTAACTAACTGTTTTACATGCGCTTTTAAGGTTTATAATGGTATGTCTTATGTTACGAAAATGTCATTTCGCCCCGCTGTCGAGGGGTAGTGAGCGTACGTCTTACCCGAAGGCCCGCGGTTCGATTCTTGGGCAGATCTTAGAGTTTTGCCCGGACCTGTCGAGCTATCTGATGGTGAGATGCCGGCCACGGTCGAAAAACGAAGAATAACGGCCGAGAGGATTCGTCGCACTAACCACGAACACGACATCGTAATCTGCAACAGGTGTTTGGGCTGAGCAGCGGTCACTGTGTTGGCCAAGGCCTACCAGCGCTGTAGCGCCATGAAGTTTTCTGCATTAAGTACAGTAGCTACAGTATCGCCAAGGTCCACGTTCCACAGCATTTCGAGAATTATGTACAGATGAAATATGGCATAGGGTAGTGTGAATTAATATTGTACAACCGATCGTGAACAATAGACATATTTATCTACTTTACATGGGAGAATTTAGGAAAAGGAGAAGTATCATTATAATTATCCTTCCTAAGGCCTCATGAATTAAATAGTATTAAATGCTATAGAATAGAATAGAATAGAATAGAATAGAATAGAATAGAATAGAATAGATTTATTTATCATCAACAGGTTACTTTCCCAATTAAAGATGATTCAATAAAACATAATATACAACAAATACACCTTAAGTAAATAACACTAATTTCCTAAAATATTAACAAAGTTCAAACTAAATCTCAAAAGTAAATGCATATTTACAAAACTTTAAATAAATAAATAAATAAATAAATAAATAAATAAATAAATAAATAAATAAAATAAATAAATAAATAAATAAATAAATAAATAAATAAATAAATTTCCTTAAATAATCAACATTATTATACTATATGTAGTAACTTTTACATATTTACATACCTTACAGATAGGGCCTTACATTCATGAGGTCAATAGGGCATGTCTGATTTTAGACAGGGGTGAATGAAAAAGGTCCACTGATTCACCAACCTCATTCAGTGATGTTAGTGCCCTCGCAAGGCATGAGTTAGCCCGAGCCACAGTTCTCACTTTGGGCAGATGAAAAGTATACCTTTGCCTAGTATTTCGACGAGGAACATGTAATGGAATCAGCTCCAGTAATGTTGAGCAATCCACTCTATTCGTCAGACATTAATTCCAAACGTGTTGCGGAATTCTCCATTGTTTAAAATTCGTATATCCATAGCTGCAGTTCTGCGTCCACTATACTTTAATAAACCAATAACCCCATTTATTTAGAATGGGGTACAGTTTACTAATAAACTCGCAATGCGTGGCCAAGCCTCTAAGTGGACCTAAACTGTTGGTGAGCAAGTTAATACTTTGGTGGTCTCCGCACGTCCGAGCCCGGCGATGTGTAAAGGATCAGTAACGGGTTTAATTGAGAGGCCGCTGCAGATTATTGGAGGGTCCGCCCCACAGCGTCGATATCCAGAGCTAATAGCGTCGTGCTGGTCTAACATTCAGGTCACGTGACGGGACCACAGTTTATCTCGGGCAAAAACTGAATAACACGTGGCAGAAACCTCCCTCCCATAGTTGTATTCTGGACAGGTCTCCTCCCTGTGCTATACTCGGCCAGCGCTTAAGAATTTATTGAGTTAGATGCTTGCCTATAAATGAAAAGTGCGACGGTGTTGGCGAATATCAGAACAATGTCATACAGCTTTATAATCGCGTTACTATTTTACTATTTAATATATTGTTATGCCCAAATGAGAAGTACAACTGAACTTATTTAACGGATATGTTTGCCTTCTTATTTTTCCAAAATCTCTTCACCTTCTTTGCCGGCTCCACGGTGTAGGGGTAACGTACCTGCCTCTTTCACGGAGGTCGAGGGTTCGATTCCCGCCCAAGTCAGTGATTTTTACCTGGATTTGAGGACTGCTTCGAGGTCCACTCAGCCTGCATAATTACAATTGAGGATGGCGGCCTCGGACTAGACGTCCAAGAATAACGACCGTGAGGATTCGTCTTGCTGACCACATGACACCTCGTAATCTGCAGGCCTTTGGGCTGAGCAGCGGCCGCTTGGTAGGTCATGGCCGTTCCAGGTTGTTGTTCCATGGCTCCCGCTTGGAGCGCTGTGTCGGCATACATCGAGCCACCTGGTGACGAATGAGCGTACCACTACAGCTCCAACCACCGCCGTCTCGATCCTCTTACACTGCCTGCTCTATGCCACTAGTTAAACACAGGAAGGCGCGAATACTAATATTTCTTCAAGACGCCCTAAGACTGCAGTCTAGACGCACACTCTTCTGTGTTAATGATGCTGAGTCATTTTCTACAACGAGTAATCTTGCCTGTTCACTTCCGTTTGTACAAGTGATATTTTTTATAGAACTGTGAAAATAATTATTTATGTTGTGCATATAGGACTAGATATTTTTTAATTTTTGTTAAAGTATACTTTTTCTTCCTTTTCGCTTACGCAAGGTATATACAGGGTGAAGCGAAATTCGCGCACTCGGGCGTCGCAATGCGACTCCTCACATGCCAGCAATAAAAAATGTCTCGCACAAAAGTTCGTCCTTCGAGTATATCCGGCAGAAAAAGGACGTTGAAGAGTGGCAATCTGGCAACACTGTAACTACATGTAGGGTAACTACCTCTGTCAGCACATATTTTTTGTGCTGTACAGTTGGTGCAGTGGGTACAGTTTTGGGTTATCATTCAGGAGGTCGAGGGGGTCGATCCTGCTTTGAGGCGTATGTTTTTTATTTCGTAAATGTAGTCAGATGGTATGGTATCTGGCATCTTAATCGTCAACAGCGATTGCAGCGTGTCCTCTAGAAACCATTTGCACTTACATACTACGATCCTACAAATGGTCGAACAATTGTTTTCATTGGTCAGCTTTGAAAGACGCCCTTTACACGTCGTGGGCGTGAATTTATTCGCACCACTTCATAAACTAGATGCGAAACCTGTTTTCTTTGTACTCTTCTCCAATGATCCCATAGATTAGTAGCAATTATTATTCTTGCCTCGTTCAGGTCCATTACATTTCGTTAGGGCTTACGTTACCAGTAGGCCTAGCAAAGTATTTGTTGTGTTCAGCGTTACAAAATGTTGTGAATGTAGAATACATGTGACCTAAGGTACGGTGTCTTACTGTATTACAGTATGTAATGTACGATGGAAATTGGCAAATAAAAAATTGCGCCTTAATCTAGGATCGAACCTTCGACCTCCTGCATGCCAACCCAAACTCTATCCATCCACTGCACCAACTGTACAGCACGGATAATAACTGCTGACAGAGGTACTTACCGTACATGTGGTTACAGTGTTGCCAGATTGCCACTCTTCAACGTCCTTTTTCTGCCGGATATACTCGCGGGACGAACTTTTGTGAGAGACATTTTTTTATTGCTGGCATGTGAGGAGTCGCACTGCGACGCCCGAGTGCGCGAATTTCGCTTCATCCTGTATATACGGTATATTGTCCAACAAAACTTCACATTTTTTCCCGAAATATTCAACTGTTGTGTACCATTCTGCAAATCTCGGCAAGGTGGTTCGTAGACAGAATAGATACGATTCCATGAAATACCGTCTAGAAGGGGTCGGGTAGATGCAAAGTAGGTCTCGGCCCATAAGTGGCCACGGCCGGTCCGTAGTCGAACAGCTCTGCACTCTGACCAGCCAACCGAGCAGAGGAGGGATGGCTCTCTACCGTAGCTCTGTGCCTCTGATTCGGGAGACGAGACAGTGCTGGACCTCACGCCTGTCTAAACTGTCGCTTGTCCTGAGAATGGTTTTCCGTGGTTTTCCATTCTCCTGCACTAAGGTGAATGCCGGGACAGTTCCTAGTATAGACCACGGCTGACAACCCCCTCTCCCTCTGCAAGCATCTCCTTCACCATAACAAATCTCCCGGCCTCAGAGACGGCGTCACCGTCTAAGAGGCCCGCCGCCCCCTTCAGTGGAGGAATGAAAGCATTTTAGTAGTAGTAGTAGTAGTAGTAGTAGTAGTAGTAGTAGTAGTAGTAGTAGTAGTAGTAGTAGTAGTAGTCTAGAAGGGAATTAAGAGAAAAGTGGCTGTCGGCAATTCCCAGGCAAGGCCCTAATAAAGAATATCTTCAGATTACTCTCGCATCTGTAGCCTTTACACCTTATTTCAGGAGGTGATTAAAGCCGTGGAGGATAGTGGTTTCCTTGTGATAAGAATTGTGACGGACAATCACTAAACAAGTGTCTTCATGTTTAGACATTTTGGACAACCTCAAATATCCAAATGATAATGTCGCAATCAATACAGAAACACAAAATTATGTCCTAATATTGCGGGTACTTGGTTCATGTTTTTTAGAGAGAGGGTGGAGTGTGACATTTACTTCAGCAACAACTCCCTGCCTAGAACTTCAACACCACTAAACGGAACCGATTATCCATCAGGTCAGAGGAGGACTTTGATACCCAAAAACCTTGTTTTGTTGCTCTCATGAAGCATCTGCAGGAGTTTGTTGAAGCTGCTATGCGCTACTGTCGGAAGTCCTTCAAACTTACAAGCGTAATACGTTGAAAGTCTGTTTCGATTACAATGCGGTCGTGAAAATTCAATATTCAGTAATACGAGGACTTGCTAATTCTTCCCTTTCAAAATGATTTCTTTTACAGTGTTAGGTCAAAGAATATCAGCAAGCTGTTAGTGATATTATCCTAACCATGTTGTAATTCTCTTTTTGTTTTGCTATCTGCTTTACTTCACATCGACACAGATAGGTCTTATGGCGACTATGGGATACGAAAGGCCTAGGAGTTGGAAGAAAGCGGCCGTTGTTTTCAGTAAGGTACAGCCGCAGCATTTGTGAAAATGGGAAACCACGCAAAAACCATCTTCAGGGCTGCCGACAGTAGGGTTCGAACACACTATCTCCCGGATGCAAGCTCACAGCCACGCGCCCCTAACCGCACGGCCAACTCGCCCGGTGTGTAAGACCTCTGTTAACTGATTTTGCGGTGGCAAGAACACAAAATGTTAGCCGCCCGGTGTATCACTCCAAGCATTCGTTCAAGAAAATGTTTAAATTGTGACATGAAGAGGCTATGACGACTTCACACAGTTAATATTGCCAATATTTAATATGTAATTTACGAACTTCAGTGAACATATGGCTATACTGCATAGTGTTTTGCTGGCTGTCGTCATAATAACACGTTACGAACTTTGTGCGTCTATGCTTGCCATCTAGCGGAGAATTCTTGTCGCAGCCTATTCGCAAAAAGCCATTGCTGCGGAAAAAGTTTAATACACCACATGTTTCTATGTTCAAATATGTAGGTCCCCCTTTAACCCTTCTTGATGAAAGCGGGCCTTAAGAGGCTACTAAGAGGGGAGCAACCAAAGAGTCAGTACTTGTTCTTTCGTCTTGTAAGCCCAAACGCATATCCAAGAATCTATGCAATTTTCTGTAGTGGAGAAAATACCCTCGCTTACTTTTTCAGTTTGCTGATTACTGTGAATTTTAATTATTACATGACGTTGTTCCTTGTAGAATATTGCGTTTTTCATTTTGGATTTATAGTCAGGTATTCCAAACATGAAAAGTATGGGAAACAGATCACATAAAGAACACCGCCTGCCTTTTGGAGAAATAAAAGCGAAAGAGGAAGTAATAGGGTTAACTCAATATCTGGTCCAGCACTTTGTGCTGACCGGCCGTCGCGAGATGACCTGGACATAAAGTTGCTTTAGCACCGTCCGGCGAGTTATGACGTAGGAGTAAAGTTAGTTAAACACAATCGACAGCTTGTGAGGGATTGTTCATGACCTGGCACAGATGTTCTCCTCACCCGGCGAAACTCTCAGGCTCACGTGTCCACATACTGTCAGAGAACAGGCACTTGGGGAAGGTGTCACTCCACGAAACTACACAGATCGAATACAACAAGAATGTCCAGGAAAAACGAATAGGCCGAAAAGGAAATTCAAATATAGAAAGGGGGGTAGAGAAAATGGAACAGAGAAGGAAATAATAATAATAATAATAATAATAATAATAAAAATGTCCGCCTCTGTGGTGTAGTGGTTAGCGTGATTAGCTGCCACCCCCGGAGGTCCGGGTTCGATTCCCGGCTCTGCCACGAAATTTAAAAAGTGGTACGAGGGCTGGAGCGGGGTCCACTCAGCCTCGGGAGGTCAACTGAGTAGAGGTGGGTTCGATTCCCACCTCAGCCATCCTGGAAGTGGTTTTCCGTGGTTTCCCACTTCTCCTCCAGGCGAATGCCGGGATGGTACCTAACTTAAGGCCACGGCCGCTTCCTTCCCTCCTCCTTGCCTATCCCTTCCAATCTTCCCATCCCTCCACAAGGCCCCTGTTCAGCTCAGCAGGTGAGACCGCCTGGGCGAGGTACTGGTCATTCTCCCCAGTTGTATCCCCCGACTAAGAGTCTGAAGCTCCGGGACACTGCCCTTGAGGCGGCAGAGGTGGGATCCCTCGCTGAGTCCGAGGGAAAAGCCGAACCTGGAGGGTAAACAGATGAATAATAATAATAATAATAATAATAATAATAATAATAATAATAATCAGAAGATTAAGAAGAAGAATTTTTTACATTCCACTAACATCTTGTGACAGTTTTCTGAAATGCCGAGGTGCCGGAAGTTTATCCCGTAGGAGTACCTTTACGTGCCAAAAATCTTCCATTACGAGCTACCGTACCTATCTCAACACCTTCAGATACCGCATGACTATCCAGAATCGAACCATCCAAGTTGGGGTCAGAAAGCCATCGTCTCAACCGTCTGAGCCACTCAGCCGTGCAAAGAAGGAAAGGACGAATAGGATGATTATTTGACGTCAATACATGCACTCATCATCATAAAAACCAAAACATCTTGAAAGACTAGAGAGAGAGAGAGAGAGAGAGAGAGAGAGAGAGAGAGTTTCTATTCACAGAACATGTGAATTAGTATGTTATAAGAAATGATTAGCATTTGAACCATGTCGGCCTATAGGTTCAAGGTCACGTTGATACCTCGACGCACCACCACCGGCTGGTAAAATGTACCTGCGGCTCTCGTTGTCGCTATAAATCGAAGGTAATGGATGATTGTGACTTAAGCAGACGTGCAGCATGCCTCGTAGATGATGCAAGAACCATGCCGTCAAATGATTGAGTTTGAAAGAGGGCACATTATTGGCATGAAAGAACGTGATGCATAATCCGGGATATTGCTGCTCGTGTGGGACGAAGTGTGTCAGCAGTGCAACGGGTGTGTACAGAATGGTTCTCAGGAGGCTGTAGAACGTGAAGAGATGGGTCTGGTTGCACCACCCAGACCACGCCCCGAGAAGATCGACACCTCATCCGAATGGCATTGCAGGATAGATCTGCGCACTCCTCGGTTTCTGGCTCAACAGTGCAACAGTGTAACACATCGTACACTACCAGGAGTGACAGTCCTTCACCGTTTACTACGGTCGGGGACCACTTCTCCGTCTACCTTTGACTAATGAGCATAAATATTCTAGACGGCAATGGTGTATGGAACGACGTCGCTGGGGTCAGGAATGGCAGCAGGTAGTGTTTTCGGACGAATCCAAGTTCTGCTTGTTTGAAAATGATGGTCACATTATGGTTTGCCGCAGGTAGCGCCAACTCAAATCCTAATGGTTTGGGGTGCCATTGGGTACAATCACAAATCACAGTTGGTGCGCGTCCAGGGCACTGTGACCAGTTTGACTTACGTGAATGATATCGTCCGACCCGCAGCCATACCCTTTCGGCACGAATCCCAGACGCCATATTACTGCAGGAAAATGCGCGACCACATGTTGCTACACGAACACGTGCCTTCTTGTTGTCACAGGATGTCAGACTGTTGCCCTGACTCGCCCGATCACCGGACTTATCGCCAATCGAAAATGTGTGGGCTGTGGTGAAACGACGGGAGCAGTGCTGTGACCCAATACCAACCACCAAAGATAAACTGTGGAACCAGGAGAATGCAGCATGGATGCCTATACCCCAGGACGTCATTCGCGCCTTATACGTCTCGATGCCATCACGCATGGAACAAGTGATCAGTGCCCATGCAGGACCTTGTACCTACTAGGCAACAGCCCAAACTGCACGACAAATTCGTTCGCTTAATAATAATAATAATTATTTATAATAATAATAATAATAATAATAATAATAATAATAATAATAATAATAATAATAATAATAATAACGTATGGCCTCCGGAGGGGCCTAGCGCAGGACTTTCGAAATTCAGCCTACTGGCGACTTGCATTATCTGTAAAAATGGGGCACTACCTGTGATGAATTGTAATATTGAAGCATGCGTATATACCTAGTTGCCGAGTCAGACGAATTAACTAATTAAGTTTATAATCCCCGACCGGCCGGGAATCGAACTCAGGACCCCTTGGGCGGAAGACCAGCACGTTGGACATACAAATGATTTTAAATGGCCCTTGTACATGTTCATTATGTAACGCCCGACGACAATTGCAGCATCCCCATTTCCATGACATGTAATCACTGGTCAGGCGATAAAATACCTCATAAGTATTGTTTTTTATAGTACCGTATAGATTGTGTGTTTTACGGTCATTGGGGTAAGTGACAATTGAGATGTTAAGTACCGAATAGAGGACAAAACATACCAAGCTTTACTTTGCAATGTATCTGTTCGTTATTCATTATTAGTCTGAGATGGAATTAAATGAAATGAAATGCCATCTGTCCTGGTGCAGGTCTTTTGATTTGACTCCCGTAGGCGACCTGTAGGTCGTGATGAGGATGAAATGATAGACATTCCAAAGACTCAGTGTTTCATATTTTCAAAATATGTATGTGATGTTTATAGTAACGGTTCTTTAGGTGAATAAATAATCAGGGCGTTGGCATCCCGTTCAGGGTTTTCTGAATACATTTACCGGCCGAGTCGGCGATTTGAACCGCGTGTAGTTAATTCCTCTCTCTCGCAATGAGGGTATTTGTATTTTCCCCACAACTCTTCTCTTCATATTCACACAACATATCGCACTATCACCCAGCACAGAAACATGCAATAGCGAAAATATCTCTCTGTACAGTGTTAGCGTCAGGAAGACATCCGACCGTAAAATAGGGACAAATCAGTCAAGTACTAGAAAAGCTGTGAAAGTATAAGAAGAAGAAGTATGAGTATATTCTAACCTGCGCAAAAGTCATGCTATGCATTTTGTATGAACATTAGGGGTATGACCCATCAGCAACCCTAGAATTTATGTTAATCTCTTTACATTCCGGAAGAACGGCTAGACGATGCTTCCTAATAACCACTGCCTAAAATTCAGGAGTCTAGTTAGAAGCTAAGGGAGCAGGCTGTTACCTTTTTAACCAAACTCCATGGTGCAACAGACCCAGCGACCGCTGTTCAGCCCGAAGATCTGCAGATTACACTGTATCGTGTGGTCAGCACAACGAATCCTCTCGGTCATTATTCTTGGTTTTCTAGACCGGTGCCGCTAACTCACCGTCAGATAGTTCCTCAATGGTAATCACATATGCTGAGTTAACCTCGAACCAGCACTGTGATCCATGTAAAAATATCTTATCTGGCCGGGAATCGAACCGGGACCTCGGGGTAAGAGGCGGACACGATATCCCTACATCACAAGGCTGACGCATTGTTAACAATTAACGAAATTAACGAATGATAAACAATTATACATGCAAAAATGGTGAGTCCTCTCGTGGTGGGCATTTTTTACTTTTTGTATGTTCATTTAATTTCTCTCCTACTCTCTCTAGAACGCCACCGCCGTACGAGTATCTGTTTGGTACGCAGGCAAAATTTCCGCTAATATCATTATTCGTTCCCGGATACGCGCTAACACAGTTAACAAACTGTCTGCAGCATTTCACACTTCGCCCCCAACTCATCTCTTGTCACTTAAACTCGCTAATTTTTTTCGCAGATTAATTTATAGGGAGGCAATGATGGCCGTGCATTCTCAAAGGGAAGTTTCTAGAGAAATGTATTTAGTGCTCTGGTAACACGTCCATATATGTGGAAATGATTCCTAATTTACATACAGTACCAAGCGTGTAACAATTCATAGGCAACAAAAGTAATAAAGAGCTAATCCTTTCTGTACTATATGTTTCATATTCCGCACGAATAATTGAAGAATTAGTTACATATTGGTGGTTATTCTTGCTTTGGGAGGAAGTACAACATGGCAACTGTCCTTAGTTAATAATAATCAAGAATTTACTATAGTTGGCCGCGAGGCCAGTGGGTTTACTTACTTTGTTTTTGTGTTTAGTGTTGTTTTGTCCACCAAGGCGGTGTATTATTGTATCCTTATAGTGTATTGTCCGGCCGTAGCCGTGTTGAAACACTGGATCCCGTGAGATCTCCGAGGTTAAGCAACATTGGGCGTGGTTAGGATTTGGATGGGTTGCCACGCGCTGTTGGTGGGGTTAAGGGAATGGAGAAGCGGAAAGGAACTAGCCACCCTACCGTACGTAAACTCCGGCTCGGGAACATCTCTGGGGAGGTTCGGACCTGCCTTCGGGCAGAATATACCCTTACCTTTTTTTTTACTAGGGGCTTTACGTCGCACCGACACAGATAGGTCTTGTGGCGACGATGGGATAGAAAAGGCCTAGGAGTTGGAAGGAAGCGGCCGTGGCCTTAATTAAGGTACAGCCCCAGCATTTGCCTGGTGTGAAAATGGAAAACCACGGAAAACCATCTTCAGGGCTGCCGATAGTGGGATTCGAACCTACTATCTCCCGGATGCAAGCTCACAGCCGCGCGCCTCTACGCCTTGCCTTACCTATAGTGTATTGTCTGTGTTGTCTTGTTTCATTGTTTTGTGTTTTCTTTTTGCTTGTAACTTTCCTAGTTTTTCTTGGTTTTTCAATTGAGGATTTTCATTTTCCTCCGTTGAGATCGATTAGGTTGTAAAACTGTAGGATCGGAAGGTTACTTTCTACTCTAATTAATTAATTTCGTGTGGCCATTTCTAGCCGAGTGCAGCCCTTGTAAGGCAGACCCTCCGATGAGGGTGGGCGGCATCTGCCATGTGTAGGTAACTGCGTGTTATTGTGGTGGAGGATAGTGTTATGTGTGGTGTGTGAGTTGCAGGAATGTTGGGGACAGCACAAACCCCAGCCCCCGGGTCATTGGAATTAACCAATGAGGGTTAAAATCCCCGACCCGGCCGGGAATCGAACCCAGGACCCTCTGAACCGAAGGCCAGTACGCTGACCATTCAGCCAACGAGTCGGACACTTTCTACTAATAAGCAAGGGAAAATTGAAAAGGTCCGACACTTCAAAGAATGAAAGTATTGTCTAAATAAAGAGAAGAGTTTAGAGAATGAATTTATGAAGGGCACCAAAACAAATCCGCAGTTCTCGCCCTACAGGTAAGAAATTAAATGTCGAAAACATCCTAGGGATATGAGCTACGATTTTAAGTAAATAAAATGTATGAGAATATATTGTTTATTTTTATACCTAAAACTACAGTTCTTTCTTAATCATTGTTATCCGGTCGATTCGAATAGCAGTGTGCCTTTTTCTACGAGCGCTAATGTTAGTCAATGCATTGTTTCACTTAACCACCACTACGAGCGCTAGTATGAATCAGTTTAGAGTTACAATTAAACCGTTATAACTACATTCGGTGTGGACATTTTGCAAAAAATCAAAAACGCCTGATGGTATTGAACCAAGGAATATATTTCAAAAAGAATTATGTAAATAAATTAATTTGGCTAGGATTTGCATCAAAAAGAAAACTAGTGAAGGAATGCGAACTAGGCTGTTTTTCGGAACTGCATTTATGTCGAAAGTGTTTTTCGAATATTTTTAGTTAGATAGAGCTGCTTAAGGCTCACATTTTGAAACATTTTCGGCCTTTTAGCCATTAAATTGTCAGCAAGATTGAGGAAATTGCTTTATTTTACATTTTTCGTGGTGTGGCCCTTTCTCCTCACTTTTGTCTGTTAAAATATGTTTTTAACATTAAACCTCATAGGAAATCTGCCACCTAGGCAACAGCCCTAAATGCAGTCAAGGTTACTGATTAGCATTAGCATACATGCACTGTGTCTGTGGCCCCTAAGATTAATTCAATTTTAAGCTTACTTTCTTATGTTTCTTTTATATCTTTTATTTTTCTCCGAGATTAATTGGATCACTACTTGAGGGTCCAGTAGTAAAAATGTGTACAGCGTCGATGGAGATGAACTTCGATTGTTTGTTCTATTCGCTAGGGAGGCAGAAGCGGGATTGCTCATGTCAAGCGAGCCGTCAGCTAGGTGACATCGGTCAACCAAACTGGCCTATTCATCTGTCTGCTAAACTCAACTCTATCATTTCCGTGCTCCTCGAAATGCGACACGTACACATAATGGGACATGCATAATTGCGAATACGATTACACTCATCGCAGAAATATACGGCAGAGTGGATTAATGATGCAACGTCATTGATCAAACATTAGATTGAAGTCTGATTTTACACGAAATCAGTCAAGTCCGAAGGTTTGAAATCCAACACTCATTAAATACTCCTGTCCGCACCTAACAGTTTCGTCTAGTTAGGCGCGCAATGGCGCTTTGCATGTTTTCTGTCGTCTCATGTAGCTGTTTATTAATATGTTACTAGAGGACCTGTGCTACCCCGCAACATTCGTTATAAATAGGTCAGGTAACTCGTCTTGATATGCCTGTCGTAGGCATATTGCGTTACCTGCCCATTTCAGTGATTTTATGAACATTTACTAAGAAGGGCGTTATGGTATGCTGCAGTTCGTAGTCAGAATTCATCCATTCTGATGTCATCAAGCTGTCTGTTTGGTAAAAATATATCCATATATTCGCTTTTTTATACTGCAGTTCTTTACGCAAAGCTTGGTGTTATGTTGTATAAGGCAATGTTATTTTTAATCACAGTTCTATATCGAACGGTTCTCTCTCTCTCTCTCTCTTTTTTTTTTTTGCTAGTTGCTTTATGTCGCACCGACACAGACAGGTCTTATGGCGGCAATGGGACAGGAAAGTGCTAGGAGTGGGAAGGAAGTGGCTGTGGCCTTAATTAAGGTACAGCCCCAGCATTTGCCTGGTGTGAAAATGGGAAACCACGGAAAACCATTTTCAGGGCTGCCGACAGTGGGGTTCGAACCTACTATCCCCCGAATACTGGATACTGGCCGCACTTAAGCGACTGCAGCTATCGAGCTCGGTGAACGGTTATCTTGTATGCTCATTGGTTAATCTAGAAGGAGCGTTTTTTGTCAGACAGAGAACTTTCTTAAGATACGTGGCCTTCACTCTTTCTAGTGTAGCTAGGCTGTCTTTCGATAGGTGTTCCCAGATAATATCTAAGGTGTATGTCATGATGCGATATGTTTGTAGATATACTTTTACTCTTAGCAGCATGTAAGTTATAAGGAACGCTCTGTCATCTGTTGAATATATTTGGAAGCTGTGAAAGGTTAGAGAACCAAGTAGTATGTAGCAGGGAATAGTGTTATTCCATGATCAAAGAAAGTGTATACTCTCTGGCTTGACAGGTAGTAATCAAAAATGGCTGTATGCAATGACATTATTAAGGATGAAAATCACTTATATCAGAATATTTTACTCAGAAACCTGATAAGTACAGAATGTATTGCGGGATAGAGCACGCCTTCGCCTGCAATTATTGGAGTGATCCTTTAGTGACTTGATTTTATGATTACTCGAAGTTGGCGGATCTCGGACACCTGCCAATTTCTCATGATTCACCGGTAGGAAATTCCGATGAAAATAAGACAAACATGAAGCAAATCGGTCCATTAGAACGGACGGACGAATTTTCCAAAGCTGTTTTAGTAAACATTTATAATACATAGATTAACTACTGATGAAATATTTGATGCTAGCTGTAGCGATCGGCTCTGCTCGGGGACTTTTAAATGTTTACTTTTAGGATTTCTATGACCTACATGAAGTATTTTTTGTAAATTCTTCATTGTGACGTTGATTGACAGTTTACGAAAACTTTTGTGGGCTCAGAAACACTCTTATGTGTATAAGTTTAAATTTTAATGTGAGATTACGTATTCAGCCTCGCGTTGAACTCGTTGTCTGGGAAGTAGTCGATACTTTCAAATAAATACATAATAAATAAATAAATAATAAAACTAAGTTATAAGCGTATTTATTTACGCGTCTAGCCATTGGTATGTTCACGATTCTAATGTCACAGGTAGTTTCACCAATGAGCCTAAGGACCCCGAAAACTATGGCATCAACACTCCTCTCGGGCATTTTGGACATTTTCTTTTTCACCCTTTTGAGCCCCCATGCCTATGGAGACTGAACTTGGACTTAAACGGCATCCACAGTGTCATAATTCATCACAGCGACCACATAAACTGTGGATTCGATACTAATTTCGGCCATTTACGATTATTTTTACATGGCATCCCTTCTCCTAGCGATGTATTACCCCACAGCACTTTTACAGATAGTGTAATATGTGTAGCAATTTTTCTTGAACTATGCTGGAACATATAGATATATATATATACATAACCTGGGCCATGTTTAACATTATTTTTGTTTTTCGTAATCAAGGGAAGGACTCCTTACTCAGGTCGAGTCAGTCCATTATGTTTCCGGCACAGGCCGAGCTATCCTAAATTGATTTAATATTAATGACAGCTATAGAAATAAATTTGTAGGAGGTCCGCTGTCTGTAATTTCGTTTGTATTGCCACTTTTTCAGATATTTATCCGTTTTAGGTCAACTCAAGACCGTATGTGTGGTTTTAATGTTTCGTGTCTGTTTGTCTGTTTGTTCCAACCATGACTGTCAATCGGATAGATGTCGACCAAACTTCCTATTTAGAGTATACTTATCCCAGGAAAAGTTTTTATATCCATATGATTTAAATATATCTGAATATACGGGGGGAGGTTTATACGAAAACAAGAACAGTTTTCTTCCATTTTCTCTTGCACTATTTATTTTCTGTAAAATCCGTGGAATATATGTGAAACGTTCCCTCATTATAAACAACTCTTGTTATGTACTTAATTTCACTTACTCTTCAAATGACGGAGAAAATTACTACTCTCTGCGTGTCTAATTATCTTCAGTGAGTAGCAGACCAACAACGAACCTACAGGTTACCATGGCTACGTCTGCTACTGCTTGCCAGCAAGAAAGTAACTTATTGCCATTTTCGTCATCATTCCTATAAATTTGTGGTTGTTCCTTCGGTAGAGAACAAGAGAGACATCAATCGGACATTTCGCGGAATATTGGCATAATACCGTTGGAGGTTACAATCGTTCTCGAATAGGGCTAAGGGGCGTTGTTAATATCTGAACAGTACCGCGGTGTGTAGTCCATTATTTCACACCGTAATATTTGCATTTAGCATTTGCTATAATTGTTACTGTATTTCTATCCTTCTTCTGTTTTCCGCTTTAATTTCTTGACTCTGCCTTGCCTCTTTAGCCTTAAGTAATCTTCATCTTCTTATCTATTCTTATCTATTTATCTAAGAAATCCCGTACCTAAATTTCTCCTCTGTTACCGCCTACTTTTAACCGTAACTCATACCGTCACAATGTTTTGAGGGACATTTAATTTTCAAATACATCCACTTGGTATTTATATATTTGCCCTATACGGCTGTCCTCATTTATAATCCCATTTTCTATTAATTTCAAATCCCTTAATTATATTACTTTATTCCTTAATTACACCGTATATATGCGAGTGCTAATCCCGAAATCTGAACACACTCTTCTTTGAGGAAAACTTCCAAGCTGTTCAAATGTTTAACTTTTGGCCCCGGAAAATATCGAAATTTGGATGGAATTTTAAAGAAGCTTTCGGAATAATTGGTGGCTGAACGGTAAGTCGTATCAGATAACAGAGGGCACATTCGCCGTTCAATTTGGAACGATCTACAACTTTCGTCCTATAACTTATTTTCGTGTCTCGATTGGTGATAACTTACGTTAGATAGCCCTACATTTCTCGATTATAATCAAATCCCTTCAGCTCTATTGTTAGGGCCTGAATTTGTAATGAAAACTCGCCATCTCTACTGTGAATGGTAGTTGACTATTGAGCCTGCCGTTATAGTAGAAATTCCGGCACTCGATTGTAATTGGCAGTAGGAAGTGTGGCCTGCCATTATCAATAAATCTTCCTCAATAGCTTACTTTACATAGGAAACAACGTATGGTGTCCTCCCTGTTTTGTATCTCAGATAGCGCTAAGAGAAATGCATTTTAATATAACCTTACTCACTGCCTTTATAGTCATTTACGGAGAAATCCGTATACAATATAGAATACCGTAGCGAAGCACGGGTACATTTGCTAGTTAATAATAATTTTTACCGTGCCCTCGTGGTTCACAGAGGAATAGTAAACGCCTGCGTTGAATGGGCAGACAAGCAATATTTAAAGTAGGAGTTAAAGTATCCAAGATATTTTATTTATTTCTCTTCTAATAAGCTCCGATTTAATCGCATCAAATTAACAACACTGAATTGACCTCGAATGAGGTAAAATTCCCTGACCTGGCCTGGAATCGAACCAGAGGCCTCCGAGTAAGAGGCAAGCACTCTACCCTTACATCAATGGGCTGGCTACATAATTCCACACATTTTAAATATAAACCGTTCTTTCAGTATTCAGTCTGCAAACTTCCATGAACGTTGTATAAGACCTCATAATTCTCCAGTTAGAACTACCACTCGTGGCCTAACTTTGAGCCTACGCCTTCTTCTTCTATCACTTTCCACATACCGTGATGGAGTCACACATGTGGCTGTGACCTTATTTTATGGTCAGTTGCCCCTCGAACTTCAATACATTATAGAAAAGCGTATTCACTACTGTTTATACCGAGCGAGTTGGCCAGGCGATTAGGGCCGCACAGCTGGGATTGCATCGGGAGATAGTGGGTTCGAACTCCACTGTCGGCAACCCTGGATGGCTTTCCGTGGTTTCTCATCTTCCCCTTAATTAAGGGTGCGGCTGCTTCCTTCCCACTCCTAGCCCTTTCTTTTCTCATTATCTTCATAAGACCAAATTGCGTCGGTGCGACATAAAGCCAATTGTAAGAAACAAGTATATTCCTATTTTGCTGGTTGTTGGTGGTGTGTTTCCTGTATATGAGGAAAGTTATATTGAAACAAACTTAAACATCCAGTATCCGACTCAGAAGAATTAACCAGATAAAGTTAAAACCCACAACCCAGTGGGGAATAGAAACTGGGACCCTCTGAATCGAATACCCCAACGCTTACCATTTAGTCGAAGAGACCGAAAATGTTTAAATTACACCACTGACCCTGCAGTCATTAGAAAATTAGTCTAACTATTGTTTTTTAGTCTCCTTCTTATACTCTGACCTAGTGTGTTATGTGTATTATTACTCCAGGTAATGTATCATCCACCTTCTATTGTCTTAAGTGACCTCCACCGTAATAACCAAAATATTTACGAAAAATGGACACTTAAAGCATAATCGCTTCAGGGTCAATTCAAGTTGGATTACAGGAAGAACAAAACGGTCGTTTCACTTTCTAGATAGAGCAGATAATCTAGACTTTGTCGGAAAGTCAAACTGAACTATCAGAGTACAGGTTTGGCGTTCGCCGTTTATAAAATGATTTTCTATTCTAAATAAGAAATTAGTATTCTGCTAACCTCCCTTCTTTTGTATAAAGTGTTATGACCTCAGTTTCTTTAATTGTTTTGTAAGGGATTCTTAAAGCTCAAGAACTTCCCCGCAAGAAGTAGCTTTCGAGTGTTTCCAAACAGAGACATGAGGCGGAAAGTGAGAAACTTCACGAATAAAAACAAACCAACTTCTGCACACTACGAAGACGAGATGTAAGTCGTTCCCATTCAGAGTCTCTCTCTCTGGCGACGATAGTCTTTGACAAAAAAGGCGAATATTGTGCGCTGTGGAGGTATGCATTTGTTGAAGTCTCACACGACTTGTTTAAATAAAGGTGCAGTGCGTCTGATTCTGTGGAATGGAACTTTGAAAGAAAAATCTGAATTCTCTCGATTCTCTTTGTCGTCCCTGTCAACAAAACATAGAGTTAGACATTGTCCATGGCCATCATCTCGAAGTACTTACGCTAAAGCCGGAATTACACCTACCGAGTACTGGGCCGAGACAGTGATCGGCCAATGTTACGGTTACTAGACTAAACGGTAGGGGTCACGCGTAGGACTGGTAACGTGTTGGCTCCTAACGCCGGGCTGGCACTGTACACTCTCCATTGTAACTGTGCGTTTCTGTTAAAGACTTACCTGATTTTCTCTGCCGGCCCCGCGGTGTAGGAGTAGCGTGCCAGCCTCTTACCCGGAGGCCCCGGGTTCCGTTCCCGGCCACGTCTGGGAATTTTACCTGGATCTGAGGTCTGGTTCGAGGTCCACTCAACCTACGTGATTACAATTGAGGAGCTATCTGACAGATGGCGGCCCCGGTCTAGAAAGCCAAGAATAACGGCTGAGAGGATTGTCCTGCAGACCACATGACACCTCATAATCTGCAGCCCTTCGGGCTGAGCAGCGGTCGCTTGGTAGGCCATAGTCCTTCTGGGCTGTTGCGCTATGGGGTTAGGTTTTTTTTAACCACATTCTTAATATATTTCAACTTTGTCAAATATACAGGATTTGTCAGTTTTTAATCTGTGCATTTATCTAATTATCTTGTAATTTATTCAGTTTTAAGTTATTGTAACTGTGATTAACACGAACTATTTCAGTAGCTTTCTCAGCACTAAATAATATTTCGCCTCTCAAGTGTTTGCGAATCAGTTCCGTATTTTCTATCCAACCAGTGATTCTGAGCACGATTTAATATGTAGTTTTATTTCTAAATCTATTGACTAAAAATTCAAGTAACTTGGCCATTCATACGAGTATAGGTTTGAGTTGTTTTGGCGGTTTGTTGGTGTTAAGTAGTGTTTTAAACACCCGATATGTTTTCCTTTAACAATGTAAAAACTGCTGGATATTTTTAACAGAGTTTCAAGGGGAGACACTAAATTCCTTTTCCACCTTATTAATAGATTCAATGCGCTCGTCCATGGATTTTACCAAGTATCTCCTTGAAATAGTTTCTAGCTAATTCTTAGGAAAAGGAGAAATGTTATTGGTTTTGATGCTGTACATACTGGCTTTGTGTACAGAGCACACACGAGAACTCTCAACAGTAAATGAGTTAGTCCGATTACAGACATCAATCCACTTTAATTTGATTTCACATTCAGCACAGCATAGAAAAATTAACCTTCTACACTGTCACAAAGGTGAGAACTTTCCGTGGCTCAGGCGGCAGAGCATCGGCCTCTAATCGCTGGATACCATGGTACATATCCCGGTCACTCCATTTGAGATTGGTGCTGGACAAAGCGGAGGCGGGACAGGTTTTTCTCCGGCACTCCGGTTTTCCCTGTCATGTTTCATTCCAGCAACACTCTCAAATATGATTTCATTTCATTAATCATTCATTAATCATCGCTCCAGAGGGCAGCCGGCACATTTCCTATCCTCGCCGCTAGATGGGGGCTTCATTCATTTCTTTCCTCACCCGGCCGAATGACTGGAAACAGGCTGTGGATTTTCACTGTCACAAAGGTGAACACTGTCACTACAGGAACAGCGCTCGGCTTGGCGTAACGAACTTGGTCACCGCATAACACCAGGAGTGTGACATGCTACTGCGTGTCCAGTTGATGACCCCTACCGCCTAGTTACTGATGTGATAAGTACAGCCAGTACTCGTCCTAGTAGCGAGCGAGTGATTCGGGCGAGACAGTGGCCCATCCGCTCGGCCGTAAAGTACTCCTTCCACCTGCCCACTTATCTCGGCGCTTCTCTCGCCCTTCACTCCGTCAGTGTAAGCAGTCAATGTGTAGGAGTGTTTTTGTGTTGTCTGGCGCTCTTTGATTCTGTTTATTTAATAACAATGGCTAAATGCCGTAGTAAAAACAATGAAATGAAATGACGTATGGCTTTTAGTGCCAGTAGTGTCCGAGGACAAGTTTGGCTCGCCAGATGCAGGTCTTTTGATTTGACGCCCTTCGCGTCGTGATGAGAATGAAATGATGATGAAGACGACACATGAACCCAGTCCCCGGGCCAGAGGAATTAATCAGTTATGTTTGAAATTCTCGACACTGCCGGGAATCGAACTCGGGACCCCTGTGACCAAAAGCCAGCACGCTAAGCATTTATCCATGGAGCCGGACGAATGAAGTAGAGAAACTATGTTAAAATTCATTCAAGGGTACAAAGCATGCGTATTTTTATTGGACTTCAAATCTGGTGTGTACAAATATAGAAACATGCGTGATGCTGTTCACAAGTTGTTAGAAACTATAAATTTACCTGACTTTGGTGTACCAGATGTAAAAATTAAAATTATAAACTCGTGTCTGTTTTTATTTTCAATTTTTTGAGTTATCGTTTCAGGGAAAAATCAAACTCATGTAACTCCGATCTCAAAAAAGATTTCTATGCTTTGAGATCTTCAGTTTCAAATTCCGTAAACAGCGTTGCAGTTCCTCCTTTATTTTCTCTTCTTAATAGCCAGCGTCTAGTCCATATTCGTTTTCTATGATCACCACTTTCATCTTTGATTTCCTTCATTATGGCAGCCATGATCAAGTTGAAGTAGTGTTTAAAAATTCTTAATAATTTTTCTCATTTTCCTCCTTCGCGGAACCACGTTACAGTATCGTTTAAACATGTCAGTGCACGGACTCGTTCACTGTCTCTTCTTAATGTGATCACAGCTACTCTTATTATTATTATTATTATTATTAGTAGTAGTAGTAGTAGTAGTAGTAGTAGTAGTAGTAGTAGTAGTAGTAGTAGTTTTGTTGTGGCAGGGGAAAACCTTTCAAGACACCACTCTGTGTGGAAGTTGGATTTCTACCAGCTAAAAACCCCTGCCCTCTTCACTGAGTCCAATCTTGACCTGCTTGATGGCACGACATCAGAATGGAGTGATGTATATTATAAAATTCCTTTCTCTTCTTTCTCCTTCGTCCCCATAATGCTCGTCACCATTGCCTTTACTGTGTTCCAGGCAAGCAGGCTCCCCAACATGATCTGAACCAGATTCCCTGGCGTGAGTCGTCGGCCAAGTTATTGGCAGGCTTTCCTTCGTTCTTCTTCCCATCGAACCCAGTAGAAAAAGGTGCGTTCTACTGTATCCCTTTCAGAACAGTACCAACAACCATCTCCCTGCGGATTTCCCATCTTCATGGCGTATACGCCGAATCTTCCATGACCTGTCAGGATCTGTGACAGAAAGTAATCTACCTGCCGATGTCCACATTTAAGGCAGCCTCCTATGTCGGGTATTAGCTTTTTTGTCCATTGGTCAACATCGGTTGTGCCATCCCATCGGCCTTGCCAGTCTAGTAAGAGCTGGTTCCTCAAGGCTTTCTTTTCTTCAGCAGATATAGCCGCTCTCCTTTCAAGCCAAGGTTTTCTCTCCACCACGAGGAGGTCAATGGGAATACTGGCAGCTACAACTTGTAAAGCTGCTGTCGAAACCGTTCGATGTGCACAGATAAATCTGAGCAGCATTTTCCTCTGTACACTTTCCATAGCTCCTCGGTGAATGTTCCTCCTGAGTGCATTGTGCCAGATAGGTGCAGCATAAAGTAAAATGTAATATACTGCAGAGCACATAATCTGTCCCTTAACTTTTCTTGGCCCCCGATGTTAGTTGTAGTAGTAGTAGTGAGTTTGGAGTGTCACCTCCCGTTCATCTTTTAGTGGAGGTAAGAAACTTGTTAGTCATGTTGCTAGAATTATACAAAAGGGGAAATGAGATTGTTCCAGAGAATGTGGAGCTGTTAAACATTTCATTCCCAACATAAGTTGCCGATTCTATATGGAGCAGATTTTTTTGCTAAGTTACTAAGTTATGTTATGTAATGGATGACTGCAAAACCCTTTTATACCTGCTTTAAAACTGGAAAGTGTCCTAATAAATTCACTGCTTATTTTTTGTTACGCATTCTGTTTTATGTTCATCTTCTAACACCCCGCGTAATGTAACGGGGAAAAGAATCACATGTTTTTTTAAGATCATTCACATCGTTCTGTTATCTTAATTTTTCTGCAAGCTTATCTTAAATATTACCTTCCCGGGTTACATCCTGGGAGAACAACAGGGATCGTTCTTCATCCGATTACAAAATAGCCTTGGCGTTGTAAACTCTTCAAGCTGAATACAGTGGGAGTAGATGAGAGGTGGAGGCAAGTTTTCAGCCCATAACGTGGTGAGTTGTGATGCTGAAGGAGCTGTAAACTTTTAGTATCTTCCCTTACACACGAGGAACGAGGCGAACCAGCCGCCCTTTCTCCCGCAGTCGCAAATTACGCGAAACACATGACACGGGGAACAGAAGAGCAGATTAATTTATGAGCTGATAGTTATTGGATCTTAGTTGTTTGTATTGAGGTCGCAGGCAAATACGAGCACACGGGAATGAATTATGGAGGTTATAACAAGCTTTGCTCCGAGGGATCGTACTTTGTTTCAACTGCGCGTTGCGTCGTAACTTCTCTCGAACCACTGAGAATAATAAATTTCATTTTTTTTCGTATTAGAAATGAAATTGCGTAATTTCTTTTCGACATTGTAGATCACTAGGTCTTGCCTAGCCGACGAAGGTGAGTCGCGCTCACTTCACCCGTTAGGACGTGGATTCGATTCCCCGACAAAAAGTCGAAAATTTTAATATATGAGTTTAGGATGGTGGAAGGTTTTATCATCTATTCCTCCAAGGATCTTCACAGCCTGTGCGGTAATGCCTTTGCTTTGCTAGTCTAGAATGATTCCTTGAAACGCTATAAACGTATATTGCTGTTCACTACATCGAACATTGGTTATTATTAAATCCAAACGTGAACATACTATTATTAATTTCATTGATTTTATGTCCGTCAAACTCGTTGGCTGAATGGTCAGCGTTGAGGTCTTAGGTTCACAGGGTCCCGAGTTAGATTACCGGTCGGGTCGGAGATTTTAATCGCGTGTGATTAAGTCTTCTGGCTCGGGAACTGATTGTTTGTTTGTCCCACAATCTCCTCATCATAATCAGGCAATACACTACACTACCAAACACGCAATAGTGATTATATCCCTCCAAATAGGGCTGGTGTCAGGAAGGGCATCCGGCCTAAAAACAGGTTCAAATCCACGTGTGCGACACAGTTCGCATGTGCAACCCCACAAGGTGTGGGGAAAAAGTAATAGAAGAAGAAGAAGAATGATTTTAGGTCCCACTAACTACTATTACAACTACCGGAGACAACGAGGTGCCGGAATTTAGTCCTCAGGAGTAAATCTACCGACACGAGGTTGACGCATTTGAGCACCTTCAAATACCACCGGAATGAGCCAGAATCGAACCTGCTACGTCGGGGTCAGAAGGCCAGCGTCTCAACCGTCGGAGTTACTCAGCCTGGCTTGAAATGTCTTCCACGTTCTTTACCTTTGACAAAGCAACATAAGAATGCCCCTAAGTACAAGTTTGGTACAGCTACATTAGACAGCTACTTTAGGAAATATGGCTAGTCGCTCCCCAAATTGTAGAATGTGGAAACTACTGTAAGTGCGTGCAGAGGGTTGTATACTAGTTGAATTCCTTGAACCTGGGGAAACCATGAATGTTCACCGTAATGTCCAACACTTCATCAGTTCCGTTCGGGATGGTATGTTAAACGAACGATCATCTTTGACACAAAAGTGCGCGTCCTCACGCCACCTATTTCACTGGGTAGGAACTTGGGAAAATGAAGTAGGAAATACTGCCTGTTCTTGCCTATAGTCCTGACATGGTATGTATGTATGTATGTATGTTCAGTCCGTCAGCAATTCCCCTCGTGGGATCCTCAACAGCTCTGCCATCAGCTGTCGTAGATGGCCTAGGCATCACTGAAGAGGCATACTAGGGAAATGAGGAGTGAGGTAGTTTCCCGTTGCTTTCCTCACCGAGCCAGAGTTGCTATTACATATCAGTCTGCCAAGCCCACTGAAATGCATACACCAGCCGACCATATGAACAACATTTTCACACCATTCATAGCAGGGACTGGCTGTATAAGGATATGCATTACTAGCATCGCTCATACGTCAGTCACTTTCATATTGTCAAAGCTAAGGATAAGACAGAGACAGAACGTAACAAAATTGCTCTAGCCCTTACGAGAAGATACAGTGCACTGTAAACACTAGGTCCTGTCAGCAAAGGCATCCTGACATGGTACCGTCTGTATTTTTTGTTTAATTTTTAATTTTTGTGGGACAGTTTATAAAGGAGCAGATCCGAAGCCAACGCTACAAGACGACAAAGGATACAGAGAAAGCAGGGCGTCAGCAGTGGGCTGCTGAAACGGAGTTCTACCGCTAGGACATTCTTAAGTTTGCAGAAAAGGGTGCGTGGAAGGAAATGCCGATTATGTTGAAATGTGAAGTCTGTAGATTAAAATTACATATGTGATTCTTCAATAATACGAATTCTGGTTCATAAGAAATTGTTACTCATTACTAGAGCCCGGAATTTTATGCATTGATAGGTCAGAATGCAAACTTACTGAAGCGAGAAGCAAGTATAGTCTACCTTCACAACGACTGTGCAATGGGGTATGCATAAATATTAGGAGTACAGCCCATCAGAACTCTTATACACTGACTGACAGAGCAAATGCAACACCAAGAAGGAGTGGTCAGAACTTTATGCCAATTGCAGGGTAGACTGACGTCACTGAGGTATGCTCATGATGTGAAATGCGCCACTGTGCTGCGCACGTAGCGAACGATAAATGGGACACGGCCTTGGCGAATGGCCCACTTCGTACCGTGTTTTCTCAGCCGACAGTCATTGTAGAACGTGTTGTCGTGTGCCACAGGACACGTGTATAGCTAAGAATGCCAGGCCGCCGTCAACGGAGGCATTTCCAGCAGACAGACGACTTTACGAGGGGTATGGTGATCGGGCTGAGAAGGGCAGGTTGGTCGCTTCGTCAAGTCGCAGCCGATACCCATAGGGATGTGTCCACGGTGCAGCGCCTGTGGCGAAGATGGTTGGCGCAGGGACATGTGGCACGTGCGAGGGGTCCAGGCGCAGCCCGAGTGACGTCAGCACGCGAGGATCGGCGCATCCGCCGCCAAGCGGTGGCAGCCCCGCACGCCACGTCAACCGCCATTCTTCAGCATGTGCAAGACACCCTGGCTGTTCCAATATCGACCAGAACAATTTCCCATCGATTGGTTGAAGGAGGCCTGCACTCCCGGCGTCCGCTCAGAAGACTACCATTGACTCCACAGCATAGACGTGCACGCCTGGCATGGTGCCGGGCTAGAGCGACTTGGATGAGGGAATGGCGGAACGTCGTGTTCTCCGATGAGTCACGCTTCTGTTCTGTCAGTGATAGTCACCGCAGACGAGTGTGGCGTCGGCGTGGAGAAAGGTCAAATCCGGCAGTAACTGTGGAGCGCTCTACCGCTAGACAACGCGGCATCATGGTTTGGGGCGCTATTGCGTATGATTCCACGTCACCTCTAGTGCGTATTCAAGGCACGTTAAATGCCCACCGCTACGTGCAGCATGTGCTGCGACCGGTGGCACTCCCGTACCTTCAGGGGCTGCCCATTGCTCTGTTTCAGCAGGATAATGCCCGCCCACACACTGCTCGCATCTCCCAACAGGCTCTACGAGGTGTGCAGATGCTTCCGTGGCCAGCGTACTCTCCGGATCTCTCACCAATCGAACACGTGTGGGATCTCATTGGACGCCGTTTGCAAACTCTGCCCCAGCCTCGTACGGACGACCAACTGTGGCAAATGGTTGACAGAGAATGGAGAACCATCCCTCAGGACACCATCCGCACTCTTATTGACTCTGTACCTCGACGTGTTTCTGCGTGCATCGCCGCTCGCGGTGGTCCTACATCCTACTGAGTCGATGCCGTGCGCATTGTGTAACCTGGATATCGGTTTGAAATAAACATCAATTATTCGTCCGTGCCGTCTCTGTTTTTTCCCCAACTTTCATCCCTTTCGAACCACTCCTTCTTGGTGTTGCATTTCCTCTGTCAGTCAGTGTAAATTACGTTAATCTTTCTACATTATGGAAGAGCGGGTGGCCGTCACTTCCTACTAACGAAATTAGTTTGCAATCTTACCTATTACCGCATGATAATCCGGGCTTTACTCATTACGATCCTCCCATCATCCTTTTTTGAGCTTTGATCACTAAGGCGATAGATACAAAAATCGGACCAGTGTATCCTTTACATTTGAACATAATTCATCTCATGTGTTAAAAGGGAAGTTAGATTCGACAGGGACGTGGAATGTCTCCACTATTATTCAACATGTACGTAGGGTATTCTCAGAATCAGCAGGAGTGGTGTAATAGTGAAGTGAGATTGCCAAGAAACAATGGTGGGAAATGATAAAAAAAACAGCTACAAGATACACTAGACCTTATGAACAACATACTTAAGATGAAATGCAGATAAACAGGAGGTAAAACGATCATGAATTGTTAGAGAGATGGAGAACAAATCGCACAAGTATATGGCAGGTTACTTGTTGCTAATACCTGGGGAGAAGTACAGTTCACATAAAATGCAGAAGAGCCCAGGCTAAGGAAGCATTTTTCAAGAAGAGAAGTCTCTTAACATCAAGGAATGTGTCACTCAAAACTAGGGAACGAACTGTCAGAAACGTTTCTTTGCAGCTTAGCCACTTAGGCCTCTGAAACTTGGACGTAAAGAGCAATGGAAGATAAAAATCTTGAATATATTGAGATGTAGTGCTTGAGGAGTGTCTTGAATGAACCATTGGCAGAGAGAGAGATTGAGTAACGAGGAAGTGTAGACCGGGCGAGTTGGTCGTGCGGTTGGGGACGCGCAGCTGTGAGCCTGCACCCGGGGGATAGTAGGTTCGAACCCCACTGCCGGCAGTCCTGAAGATGGTTTTCCGTCGTTTTCCATCTCCACACCAGTCGTACATTGGGGCTGTACCCTAATTAAGGCCACGGCCGCTTACTTCCCACTCCTAGCCCTTTCCTATCTCATCATTGCCGTAAGACCTACAGTACCTGTGTCGGTGTGATATAAAGCAGAATAGTAAAGAGGTAGTGTAGTTCGAGTGGGCGAGAGGAGGCATCTGCTGAAAACAACTGCGAAAATGAGGAATTGTATGCCTGATTCTACTGTGACATTCAAGATGGTTCACGACCTTGCTGGAGAGAAAAATTAGAGGATGTAAAGCGAGAAGCAAACCAAGCTAGGAAGACAAAACAGCGATTAGAGGAAAAGAGAAAGAAGAGGAAGAAGAAAAGAAGTACTCGAAATAGTTCAAGATACTTTTGGGCACTTCATCGATATGCGCAGTTGCCTCTGTAGATTAGTGGTAAAAGTGTCTACGATCTCACGATCTCGGATTCGTGTCTGTTAGAGTTGAGTATCATGTATTTCTTTCTTATTCTATTGTTATCGTGACATTTCTTGCTTTGATATAATTTCCAGTAATATTTTGTTGTCATATACTATTGTTCGTTAAATTTTTCTGTTATATAATTTATATTGTAATTTAACTTCGCTGTCAAACTACTGTAAGCAGGTATTCCCACTGGAATGTATTTGTTAAAAATATTGCAACTGGAGAAATGACGCGTGGTATATGTCATAAATAAAATACAGGGACTGACTCTTCACGAGGCTGTAGTTGACCTAGTAGAATACAGTTCTTTTGTGGGACGATATTTCATGTGCCACATCAAATAAACATTTTCATGTTGTGTTCAGTAAGAAAGGTGTCTAAATACGGGAAGTTATTATATAAAACACCTTTAAGAGATCTACCGCAATTAATTCACCGTTCACCGGGCGAGTTGGCCGTGCGCTTCGGGGCGCGCAGCTGTGAGCTTGCATCCGGGAGATAGTGTGTTCGAGCCCTACTGCCGGCAGCCCTGAAGATGGTTTGACGTGGTTTTCCATTTTCACACCAGGCGAATGCTGCGGCTGTACCTTAATTAAGGCCATGGCCCCTTTCTTCCCACTTCTGGACCTTTCCTCTCTTATCCTCGCCAAAAGACCTATCTGTAGTGGGGCGACGTAAAACAAATTGTTAAAAGAATTTAATTCAGCGTTCCTCCAGTGCGAAGTCAGACTTGGTCACTACTAGTAAGTTTCCCGCCTAATGGCCATGATCATTAAGGCATTAAGTTTTTTTTTTTTTTTTTTTTTTGCTGTACGTCTCATGAGACATGCAGGTCTTATGGGAACGAGTGGACAGGAAAGGCCAAGGAGTGTGAAGGAGTCGACCGTGGCCTTGATTAAGGCACAGCCCCAGCATTTGTCTACTTTGAGAATGTGGAAAGCCGGGATGAGTGACTCAGACGGTTGAGGCGCATCTGATCCCAACTTGCCAGGTTCAATCCTGGCTCAGTCTGGTGTTGTTTGAAGGTGCTCAATTACATCAGGCACATGTCGGTAGATTTACTTGCAGGTAAAAGACCTGCTGAGGGATTAAATTCTGGCACTTCGGCGTCTCCAAAAACCGTCAATATGTAGTTAGTGGGACGTTAAAAATAACATTAAAAATGATTAAAATGAGAAACCACGGTAAAACATATTGAGGGCTGACGACAGCAGAGTTTCAACCCACAATCACTCGAATGTAAGCTGAGAGCTATGTGACCAAACCACGCAGCCACTCGGTCGGTTCTGTATGTCCTGATACCGTAGTTCGAGGTGCAAAGGTGGAAAAAATTTCACCAACCGAATGTTAGCTTGGAGGGTAGGAGAGACTGACAAATTGGAATTATTAGATTGCGTACTAAAAGCCTGAATTTAATTCCAAACTTCGCCGCAATGTTGAAATGGAGTGTCGGTATATGAGACTGTTGAAAGTTATTCGTCCGTCGGATGAGCACGTCAAACCTTGAGCAGAACTCTTTGTGTTACTACTACTGCTATTTTTTCATTCCTCCCCTGAAGGGGAAGGCGGGCCTCCTTGACGTTGACGCGATCTCTCAGGCCAGGAGATTTATATCGCAGAAGGAGATATGTGGAGAAGGTGAGAGGGTTGGTGGCCGTGGTCTATACCAGAAACTGTCTCGACATTCGCCTTAATGCAGGAGAATGGAAAACAAGGGAAAACCATTCTCAGGACAGCCGACGGTGGAGAACAGCTCCTCTCCGTCTCCCTAATATAGAGACGTAGAGCCATGGCCACCCCTCCTCTGCTCCGTTGTTCGGTCGAGGTACAGAGCTGTCGTACCACGGACCAGCATTGGCCTCTTGTGAGGCAAGACCCACTCTACGTTCGCCGACCCTTTGTGTTATTCGACAGGAGTAGACTATGCCCCGACACCAGGTTATATACGCTCCCTACCTGTCTCATCTCATCACTAGACATTGGATATGTATGCAAATGTTTGCAGGTTTGTAGACTTCCAAAACCGAGAAAGAAGTTCGTTTGAAGGTTAAATTGGACGAATGTTTACGTTTATGAGTGCATATACTTGAGATTAGTGTATACATTTCAAATTTCGGATTTATTGTGCATGTCTTCGACTATTATTATACATATTTGAACATGTTTTACAAGTTCTTTCAAGAAATCAAATCTCACTGTCTCTACTTCACAGTGACTGTTGAAGCTTATCATCCTGATGAGGTTGGGAAGCAGAAAGGAGTTGATAGGGGGTTGAGAAGAAATGGATGGAGAAGGAGTAAGAACGATGAAGAGAGAGCCAATCAACTTGAAGACAACAGTTACGAAGATGTGGGAGATTGTCCTTTTGTGTTTTCAAGTTAAATGGCATTTATAACAGCTCTCTATCGAATAAGTAATTTAATTACATACATTTATATAATTACAAAATAATATTTCAATAATCATTTCTTTTAAAAGCTTCGCTCCAGCTCTAAAGTCTAGGGTGTAAGATAAAATACTTCGTCCAGTGGAGCGTTATCAGGAAACGTACCCATAACGCTGGCAGCATTTTCTCGCTGGATAGCAATTCCTGTATGATGTCTCAGGAATTCTGTTGGAGAAGAGTCTCCAGTGATTGCTGATAGTTGTCAGCCAATATCCGAAATCAGACGTTTAGCCCCTTGGCACCACGTCCTCATCGTTTCGACTACAAATACCACGAAGATGTACTTGTTCGTTACTGCTCTGTACTTCGCCCTTTTATTGTGCACGGCCAATTCCGCAGCAGAACCAGCAGCCTTGCAGGTGTGAGGCAAATGAGATGGTGCTAATGTAACACGTGGCATCCCACAGGAGAGATCTGCCTTTGCTCCATGGGACTAAAGTCAGACCATCAGGGCGTTTTCCGTCTGTGAGATTAATTCCACTCAGTTCTAGGACAGAAGGGACATCGATAGATGTAAGAGCTCTTTTGATAATGTCATTAATTGAACAGTGTCTTGAAAATCGACCAGCACTCTTAAGGCAACTTAAAGCATGGTGGCCATAAACGTCGAATTCCGTTCCACATATGCACTTATGTGAATGGAATATTTTGCAACCAAGACGTAAGCCGATTGCGATTTTAAACGACATGTTATCCATAAGTGTGCTCACATTGGCCGACGGAAAAGCCTTAAGCCATGAGCCTGCTTCCTTTTCCTGAAGAGCAAGATGTCGTGCTCGATCATTTCTGTTGGACAAGACAAAATCAATTAATCGAAAATTCGACGGGTGTTTATCACATCTCAACTTTTTGTGAATCCAGGGAATCTGGACGGCTAAAGCTATTGGCCACTATATCCGAGTGCTTAATTACTGCCGTGAACTCTTGCGGAAAGTGTGGGCTTGTTCTGAATGAACTTTACAGCTGTATTAAAATTTCAAGTAAACATTAAAACAACAAAGGTGCACTCCAGAATTCAAGTACTGCCCTGTCTTATCCGTGAATGTAGAGAGATCATTCTCCGCATTGAAGCTAATTTTAACTGACAAACGCTACATGTTTACACAAGAAAACTTGGATAAGATTGTTGTAGCGCACTGCAAAGCCTATTATGGACAGAAAAAGTAGGGTGTGCAGTATACAATGAAAGAGGAGTATCTATTTAAGCTTTGTATTCACGTTTGTGTTTTCTTACAGCCTTACTAATTGATTTATTATGTGTATTGATTAACACACCGTGTCTCATCCAGGAGACGTGTGCATATTGTTTTAGCAGTGAACACTGATAGATTGAAACGTCCCACGAACTATGCAGGAGTGGAGTAACCGCACTTCTAAGTAGATTCAATTTTTTTTTGTTTATTAATGATCGTGATTTTATGTATTAATGTGGATGAATCGCGTGAATCTAGTAAAGGAAACTTACGTTTGCATTTATAAAAGTGTTTAATAGCATGAAAATAAGTTCATACGTAAGTGCATAGTTCACCACTTTATACAGGATAGGTGCTTGCTTATATTAGTAATTTATATAGCAAATAAACCCGATGTCTACTCATCACACTCCAAGATGCGCAGTTTGTACACGGGAATAACCTGCAAGAGTTCTCTCTGAAGTCTCCACGACATCAAATAGTAAGAAAATGTATATTAACAACAATTTGCGTAATTAATGTATACTTCCTTACTATCTAATTACTTTTCGTGAATTCCCAACTTGCTCCATGCATACATGAACAAAATAACTCAAGTAATATAAATGAGCTACACAATAGATAGATATTAATCGGTGTATAAATTGAAACCAGAAGCAAGTAGGGGTTTTCAACGATTGGAGTGAATGGAGCATGATGTACAGCCAGCAGTTTGTCACAGTCTCTCGAGGGGAATTAAGGCGAGCGTTCCACTGGACTTCCGGTTGATTACTTGCTAAAACTTCGCGACCGATTTTAATGAGAACCAGATAGGCTGCCGTGCTCAACGAGAGCGGAATAAATAAAACCAATATACAGCGTTTTTACCATGGTAGGCAAGTCTGTATGCATTCAATATCACTTCAAAATACAGAAGTGTGTTTGTGAGAAACTCCTGTTTTAATAGCGCGCATTGCTTCGGTGGATCAGTAGTAGATTGTCGGATTCATAACCCTTCGTTCATGGGTTCGATCCCGGGTGAGGCATTTAATTTTTTAAGACGATAAAAAATCTTGGCACCATTAAATAATAGATTAACACATCCATATTAACCATTCCAGTAGAATTCTGTTTTCATTCCTAGGTACGTAGGAGCACAAAAGGAATGTCGAAATTAATAGGCAGGCAGCTTGGACTTCTCCACCTTCACTCTCTGTCACTACCTTTACATCCTTTCTCCTACTTCCTTCTCTTCTTCTTCTCTATAGGATCTCCCTTTTCCCACTAGTGTCTTCCTTGCCTCCCCTTTTATGAGTTGTCTGAAGCGATTTCTGTCCTTTATCTTCCGTATTCCTCATCTTCGTCAAGCCCATTCTCAATTCCCGAAACCAATTCACCTCCGTCTTCCTCATCAATCCAACCAGTCTCTCTGCTCTTTCATAATCCCTAAAGATGGTTTTCCTTGGTTTCCAATTTTCACACCAGGCAAATGCTGGGGCTGTAACTTAATGAAGGCCACGGCTGCCACCTTCCCACTCCTATCCCTCTCCTCCTTGCGTCGCCGAGAACCTTCAATGTATTAGTGCGATATTAAAACATTTTATGCACGACGGTGCCGAAATATAAATGTTATATGCCTGAAAACTTAATGAGGCCCATTATAGTTCAAGTTCTCCTCCAATCAGAGTTCATATTTTCATTATGATACAACTGTTTGACCAATTAGGTAAGGATAGCAAAATCAAACTTGTCGGACACACATATTAACATCAATGCACCTCCTACTTCCAATATTCCGCAACCACACGGCACATTCCCGCAAATTCACTTCACCAACTGTACTATAAACAATTTGTATTTGAAACAAAGCTAAGTTATGATAACCTTCTATCAAAGCTTTGAAAACAAAGGACATTGTCAAGGTCTCTGATCCAGTCACGGAAAATCAATAACCCAGCGCATGGGCTCTGCGCTCTGTTCAGTAAACTCAGCTGTCAAATGACATCTCGATAGAAATTTATGAATAATTAAAACATAGAGTTATAATTATCGTCGAGCATAAACAGTCGTATGCAACTCGCCTGTAATGGTAATTAAAACCCTCGCTTCGCTCGTTTTATAAATATACTCGTGTCGTAATTAATGCCATTATAGGCTTGTTGCGTAATGTACTATTGTATATGGCACTGATATTATGATAAGAGGAGCCTTCAGGAATTATTAAAGCTTACGCCTGATATACGTAATGATGTGCTTTACGCGAACGAAAATTTCAAGAGACTTGGTACATTCTGATCGAGATAAGAGTTACATTTACAGCATATAAGGTCATGATATATTTTACTGAAATTAAACCCTCCATTACTGAATTTCTCGAGAGGGATTTAGGATTCATCAAAACGACTGAATTGAATGCGACATAAAAGTGTTGTTATTAATGAATGAAGTGGCCTAATAGAGATGTGCAAGGTACGCAAAACAGAAAGTTAAAAAAAAGTATTTGATACAATTTTTTGTTACATTTCAGTCTCCTCTCCCCAGTGTTTACATTTGGGTCAAGGATTTTTCTTTCTCTCTTCCGTATATCTTCATACCCATCTTTCCCAGTCACATTCAATGTGTCTGATGCACTAAGGTAGTAGTACTAGTAGTTCTAGTAGTAGTAGTAGTAGTAGCTTTACGTCGCACAGATAGGTCTTAGGGCGACGATGGGATAGGAAAGGGCTAGGAGTGGAAATTAAACGGCCCTGGCCTTGAAGTAGAGCCTCAGCTTTTTTTCCTGGTGTGAAAATGGTAAAACACTGATAACTATCCTCAGGGTTACCGACAGTGGTGTTCGAACCCACTGTCTCCCGAATGAAAGCTCACAACTGCGCGACCCTAACCGCACGCTATTATTATTATTATTATTATTATTATTATTATTATTATTATTATTATTATTATTATTATTATTATTATTACACCTGGATGTCCATCTTTATACCCATATCACTTTCATATTTTGACCCAAGTTTAATGCTAGATACCGTATGACAACATATGATTTCATTACAAGTGATTATTTTCATTTTGTCCGTATTGAAATTAAATTATTAAATGTTAAACATTAATTTATTGAAACCACCTATTCAATACGGGTTGAGTCTTTATGACTATAACAATGTCATTACATTAACTTTGAGTATGGTACATGTTTCGCCTGGAATTGCAGGCATCATCAGCCATTAATTCTATCTCCAAGTCAGAGCTCTGAGTGGATGCTACTTTAGGATTAATCTTAGACAATATTATTTATATAAGAGTGCAAAGGAGTGATCAAGCCGTCCACGTTTTAAAGTTATAATGTGACATTCTACTCTTGTTCACATTTAATGGAAATATATTGACTGTTAACTTTCATAGTGTTGGTAATGAAAACGGCTCGATGCAATTGGGATTAAATCATCTGTACATTTTTATAACTTATTGGAGATTAACATGTGCTAGAACTATTCTTAAAAACTATTTTTACACAATTCACATAATATATACAAACTTATGGTACATTTTGGAACTGAACTGGTCGAACTTGTCTTGAAGTTTCGATGGGATTTCTTACTCATATCCTGTCAAAAAGAGAAAATGCTGATACTGGGTTGGCATTGTAGTCTTCTGAAGTTATAGCATTTAAATATTCTTTTTATATTTGTAGGACATTGAAACATGTTCAGCTTATATGGTTTTCCCTTATCACTTTCATATTCACCTAGGGAGCGGTGATAAGGGAACAGGGAACTGGAAATCAAGTAGGGATGACATAAAATTGTTAGTGTTGAACTGTAGAAGTATTGTAAAGAAAGGAATAGAATTAAGTAATTTAATAGATATATATTTACCAGATATTGTAATAGGAGTTGAATCATGGCTGAGAAATGATATAATGGGTGCAGAAATTTTCTCACGGCACTGGAGTGTGTATCGTAGAGATAGGATAGGAAAGGTGGGAGGGGGAGTTTTCATTCTGGTGAAAGAAGAATTTGTAAGCTACGAAAAAGTTAAAGATGAGACACATGAAATTCTAGGTGTAAGGCTGATTTCTAAAGATAATAGGCAACTTGATATATTTGGAGTGTACAGATCGGGAAAGGGTAGCATTGATGCGGATTCGGAATTATTTGATAGGATAGTCAGCTATGTGGGAAACGACATGGAAAGAAATGTGATTGTAGCGGGAGATCTGAATTTGCCAGATGTAAATTGGGAAGGAAATGCGAACGACAGGAAGCATGACCAACAAATGGCAAATAAGTTAATATGGGAAGGACAGCTGATTCAGAAAGTGATGGAACCAACCAGAGGGAAAAATATCCTGGATGTGGTGCTGATAAAACCAGATGAGCTCTATAGGGAAACTGAAGTAATAGATGGTATTAGTGATCTTGAAACTGTTTTTGTGGTAGTTAAAAATAAATGCGATAGAAAGGAAGGTCTTAAAAGTAGGACTGTTAGGCAGTACCATATGGCTGATAAAGCAGGTATGAGGCAGTTTCTAAAAAGTAACTATGATCGGTGGAAAACGGTAAATAAAAATGTAAACAGACTCTGGGATGGGTTTAAAGAAATTGTTGAGGAATGCGAAAACAGGTTTGTACCTTTAAGGGTGGTAAGGAATGGTAAAGACCCACCTTATTATAATAGAGAAATAAAGAGACTAAGAAGGAGGTGCAGACTGGAAAGAAATAGAGTTAGAAATGGCTGTGGAAGTAAGGAGAAATTGAAGGAACTTACTAGAAAATTGAATCTAGCAAAGAAGGCAGCTAAGGATAACATGATGGCAAGCATAATTGGCAGTCATACAAATTTTAGTGAAAAATGGAAGGGTATGTATAGGTATTTTAAGGCAGAAACAGGTTCCAAGAAGGACATTCCAGGAATAATTAACGAACAAGGGGAGTGTGTATGTGAGGATCTTCAAAAGGCGGAAGTATTCAGTCAGCAGTATCTAAAGATTGTTGGTTACAAGGATAATGTCGAGATAGAGGAAGAGACTAAGGCCAAAGAAGTAATAAAATTTGCATTTGATAACAATGACATTTACAATAAGATACAAAAGTTGAAAACTAGAAAAGCGGCTGGAATTGATCAGATTTCTGGGGATATACTAAAGACAATGAGTTGGAATATAGTACCATATCTGAAGTACTTATTTGATTATTGTTTGGTCGAAGGAGCTATACCAGATGAATGGAGAGTTGCTATAGTAGCCCCTGTGTATAAAGGAAAGGGTGATAGACATAAAGCTGAAAATTACAGGCCAGTAAGTTTGACATGCATTGTATGTAAGCTTTGGGAAGGCATTCTTTCTGATTATATTAGACATGTTTGTGAAATTAATAACTGGTTCGATAGAAGGCAATTCGGTTTTAGGAAAGGTTATTCCACTGAAGCTCAACTTGTAGGATTCCAGCAAGATATAGCAGATATCTTGGATTCTGGAGGTCAAATGGACTGTATCGCGATTGACATGTCTAAAGCATTTGATAGGGTGGATCATGGGAGACTACTGGCAAAAATGAGTGCAATTGGACTAGACAAAAGAGTGACTGAATGGGTTGCTATATTTCTAGAAAATAGATCTCAGAGAGTTAGAGTAGGTAAAGCTTTGTCTGACCCTGTAATAGTTGAGAGGGGAGTTCCTCAGGTCAGTGTTATCGGACCTTTATGTTTTCTTATATATATAAATGATATGATGATATGAGTAAAGGAGTGGAATCAGAGGTAAGGCTTTTTGCGGATGATGTTATTCTCTATAGAGTGATAAATAAGTTACAAGATTGTGAGCAACTGCAACGTGACCTCGAAAATGTTGTGAGATGGACAGCAGACAATGGTATGTTGATAAACGGGGCTAAAAGTCAGGTTGTGAGTTTCACAAATAGGAAAAGTCCTCTCAGTTTTAATTACTGCATTGATGGGGTGAAAGTTCCTTTTGGGGATCATTGTAAGTATCTAGGTGTTAATATAAGGAAAGATCTTCACTGGGGTAATCACATAAATGGGATTGTAAATAAAGGGTACCGATCTCTGCACATGGTTATGAGGGTGTTCAGGGGTTGTAGTAAGGATGTAAAGGAGAGTGCATATAAGTCTCTGGTAAGACCCCAACTAGAGTATGGTTCCAGTGTATGGGACCCTCACCAGGATTACCTGATTCAAGAACTGGAAAAAATCCAAAGAAAAGCAGCTCGATTTGTTCTGGGTGGTTTCCGACAAAAGAGTAGCGTTACAAAAATGTTGCAATGTTTGGGTTGGGAAGAATTGAGAGAAAGAAGAAGAGCTGCTCGACTAAGTGGTATGTTTCGAGCTGTCAGCGGAGAGATGGCATGGAATGACATTAGTAGACGAATAGGTTTGAATGGCATTTATAAAAGTAGGAAAGATCACAATATGAAGATAAAGTTGGAATTCAAGAGGACAAACTGGGGCAAATATTCATTTATAGGAAGGGGAGTTAGGGATTGGAATAACTTACCAAGGGAGATGTTCAATAAATTTCCAATTTCTTTGAAATCATTTCGGAAAGGGCTAGGAAAGCAACAGATAGGGAATCTGCCACCTGGGCGACTGCCCTAAATGCAGATCAGTATTGATTGATTGATATTCTATAGATCAGCATCACTTCTTAGAAGAATGAGCATCAATATTTAGGTGCCTTACAGTGGAATGGCAAGAATGCTGTTGGAGAGTTTGGTCTTGTTAGATAACGGATTAATACATGACCGTATAAACTTGTTGTATGCTGTTTTGTTGTAGAGCTTTGTACAAGGCTGGAACGTAACAGTATTCAGCTCATCCCAGCTATTCCAGGGGTCACTGGAGTCACCCAGCTCATTTTATGTTTGGCCGAGTATTTAAGGCCGGATGCCCTTCCTGTCGCCACGTGAAGTTTGAGATTAAAATCTCGCCGAGGATATACCGAGATACGAAACCCAGCCTTCTGGATGGGAATCCAGCAACTAGGTCGCTGAACCAATCACGCACCCCTTCCCCCCCGCAACCAACACCACTGCCACCACCACCACCACCACCACCACCACCACTGCTGTGAATATGACTAAGATATTCAATGTTCTCTTATTCTGAAATTCATATTTATGCATACCTTATTTCTGAATGTACTTTCCCTGTTAACTACCACAGAATGCAATTCTTTCCAGCCCGTTGGGATATACGAGAAGAAGTATGAATGGGCTGGGGACCAATCGACAGGAGACTGCAGTCTTTGGGTCCGCGCCGCCACGCTCGAGTTTGACGACGGAGAATGGGAATGTCAGGTGACGGCGTCGGATTTCACCACTCAGGACGCTCTGACGTCAGTTCCAGTGCGCCTCGTCGTTCGAGGTAAGAAAAATCATTATCATACTCATGAATGGAACGTGATACTTGTGCACGGATTTACTAGCCTTACTGATGGCATTGACTGCAATCCATTTTGTTTTAGAATACGTCTCTTGTTTAGAAACTGTGCTTGGGACAGATAAATCAAATTATCATAAATATGTCTTTCAACACATTAAATTCAAATTTGTAGCAATTAATTTATTTTTAACTAACGAGTCAGTTTAATTACATTTGGAGTCCACAAGTTAGTATTCACTGCGTCGAAAGGCGGAACTGAGTATCGGTCTATGAAACTACGACGAATGAAGTAATCAGAGTATGATGAGATGAGACCTCTTTGATAAAAGAGCCTTGTACATTTCTCTCAGTTATAGTCATCCATCAGTACTTCACATCACAACCTGCTCGGTTTCTAGGTAACATTATATCACACATTTTTATAGCTAAATTCATGACGCATATTTTCAGATAACCTCCAACAGTAAAGACATATTTGTGTCAAAATATGAACATGAGAGGCGTCTAAAATTTTACGGCTACGTTCTGAGAATGCTTACGAGGAAGATCTTCTCACTCATCAAAAGCTACAAGATTGGATGCATATAGCTCAATGAATTTTAAAAAAATACTTCACTTCCGGCGGAACTTCTGATATTGACGTCTCAGACCGCTCTAAATTTTGTAAATTAGTAAATTGGTGGTCTTCTCTACCAAAGGTTGTTCAATTTCGCAGACCTCTTTCACAGGAAAGAAATAAAAAACAACGAATAGCAGGACTCAAGAGGTATTGGGAATGGAAGCGAGCATCCATAAAGAACTAGTCATAAACGCTCCCTAGTGGGCTTAAATCACTAATAATGAATCATTCCTACACAACTGTCTGTCTATATCGGTCCCTCAATCCTGAGGATCGTGATCTCTGAAGATATTTCTCTGTACCCGTTTCCATCCTACACGGTCTTCTGCTGCACTGGTAGATTGTATGAACGATGTCTTTGTTGCATATTTTATGCCATCTGTCCATCGTACAGGTGCTCGATCACGCTCCCTCTTTCCAGGCACGTTTTCTACACAACTACAGCAACGAAAATATTCAATATCCCATTTTAAAGAGGAAGGACTAGTGCAGTCATCAACTAGAGTCCGACCTCAGTATGACGTCACCAAGTAATGGAATAGTGCTGCCTTCAACTAGAGTCCGACCACAGTATGACGTCATCACGTAATGGAATAGTGCTACCATCAACTAGAGTCCGACCTCAGTATGACGTCACCAAGTAATGGAATAGTGCTACCATCAACTAGAGTCCAACCACAGTATGACGTCATCACGTAATGGAATAGTGCTACCATCTTCTTCTCCCCAACCATTCTCGCATCATCCGGCGTCGGCTTTTCCGGTCAAGCTCTTCCAATGTCTTGCAACTTATCCTTGAGTATACTGAATTGTTTCAGGTTTAAAGCACGAGATTTTCATTTGATTTTCGGTCGTCCCCTCGCAGATTTGCCTCAACGTGGAATATGCTTATACTAATATTTGGTAATGTACGGAAGGATCAGCCTTGCTTACACGAATTAACCCCACGAGCATCAATGCAGAGACATCCACAATGGGGGCACTGATTATTCGAGCGTCAGGTAATTGACATTCCGCGTTCAGGTAAAAGAAATCAAGAAAAATGTCACCCCTTCTCCCCTCGCAATGATAAACATCTTCAAGCTTAGATATCCGAATTCAGATAGGGAATGATTGAATGACAACAAAAGCTTTTGGATGACACGAGGCATTAGCATTGGTAACGATGTCGTTGATAGCTGAACCTCCTTTTATAGCATCGACTAAATGTTTGCTTTCATCATCAATGTCTATTGGTAATGCCTTGTCTATGTAGCCATTCTTTTCTGTCCTCAGCTCCTCGTTCCATTTCATCATAAGAACAATAATGAAGACTCTGTGCGAAGTTTAGGAGGATTTTTTCCTTGGTCGTCCTCGGCCTTTCTTCTCCGTGTTTTTCCCTTCCACCAGAATGGTAATAAATGTATTAGGTTTCAAGATGTGGCCAGTTAATTTAGCACTTCTTCTCTGTATTGTTAGCATCAATTCTCTCTTACCTTGAATTTCTTGCAGAACGCTTTATTTACATTTCAATACGTTTAATCCTTAGCATTCGTCTCCAGACCCACATCTCAAACGCTTCCACTCGTTTCCAATCCCATTCTCTGATTTTCAAAGATTCACAGCCACACAATAGCACACTTCATACAAAAGAAATCACATATTTCTTCAAAATTCCAAAATATAAATTTGCACTGATTAAAAGATGTAGCTTGTTACTAAACACGTGTTTGGGAGGCGCTATTTGCTTCCAGGACCTAAATATCCAACGCAGAAGTGTAACACAAATACAGATGGACAAAGGAAATTTAAACATTCAACCATCCCTGAATAAATAGACTGAAACGTAGACAGAAGTGCATGTATCAGATTATACGATATTACTGCTACTATCACCAAAGGGAGGCCATAAGATCTGTTCTTAATTTAAACGCGAAATTGTAACATTACCCCCTGATGTGGTATTCGGTTATTTTTCAGATGTAGCGTTTATCACCTTTAACCTCTTAACTGAACGATACAGTCCGTGACAGTTATTACCCCGACATTTTGAAAACCGAGCGACTTGTACCAAATAGTGGAAATGAGAAAGTGATTCAGCTCTCAACAGCATTCAAGTGGAAACATCACCTTGCCCAAATCATGTCATTGTTAGAGTGATTAAAAATGATTTCGCAGTTAATTTAACAGCCAAGCGTATGTTAAGAACTGGGTTCATACCATCTCTGGTTTGAGCTGAAGGTGACAATATCTCACAGCCGCTGATCCAGGACTCGTTCTATCACTCGTCTAACTGCAGAACGTATGCTGAGCGGTCTCCCGTTTAAGTTTCCCACGTCTCCACTTGTATATTTCTTGAACGCTGATAGTATCAATCACACACATATCAACACTGCCTAAATAGATGCTGTCCTACGAGTAGCCAAGATGTAAGAGGGGAGTGTGACAGTTCGTTTTGTAGACATTAGGAAAGCTTTCGGGAACGTTGGCCATAATCATCTGAAAATAATGTTGAAGTCACTGCCGATTCCAAGCAAACTCGTCAGTCTAGTAATCATTCTCTAAACAGGTATCAACACGCATATCTCATAACTAAATAAATTACGCTCACTAGAGGTGTAATGCTGGATTCACTTTGTCGCCTGCATTGTTTAACCTCCCTATTGACCACAGCTTGAATGAGCTTAGTAAGGAGCCTGTCTGCGGTCAATATGGATATCAATTTTTGCCTGGTCAAGGTGCGCTAGCTGTGAGAGGTTTTACTTATGACAAAGGTTGGGAGGAATACTGAGTCTACTCTACTGCGCACTATTAATGAATTATAGGAGTTTGTCCAAGTTGACCTAGAAATAAATATCAACAAAAATATGGAATTTGTGTTGAGAAAAATCGTCTGATAAAAAACTTCACGGTCCACCCCCGGAAACGAAATACCTTATGTTTAGTAAGTGATTTCCGACAAAAGAATAGTATTACTAAAATGTTCCAAACTCTGGGGTGGGAAGACTTGGGAGTAAGGAGACGAAAAACATGACTAAGCGGAATGTTTCGAGCTATCCGTGGAGAGAAGGCTTGAAAAGACATTGGGAGACGAATAAACTTGAGTGGTGTTTTTGAAAGTAGAAGTCATCACAAAATTAAGATAAAGTTGAAACTAAAGAGGTCAAATTGGGGCGAATATACGTTTGTAGAAAGAGGAATTAGGCGTGGGAATAACTTATTAAGGGAGATGTTTGATAAATTTCCAACTACTTTGATAGCCTATCATTCCAGAAGAGACTAGAAAATCTGCCACCTGGGCGACAAACCTAAATGCAGATCAATAGCTTCTGATTGGTGATTTGTTGAAAAAAAAAAACAGGCAAAAACTCTTACCAAAGAGTACATTTCTCATATAAAATTGACTTCGACTCTTCCATGGCCTGGAACGCTTTAAAGAACACCCCCTAACTGCTCAAATCATCACTTATCATTTTTTGTTTTTACAGGCGGATCAGAAATTTGTAGCGGTGAATACCTGAAAGTCCGCCTCTGTGGTGTAGTTGTTAGCGTGATTAGCTGTCACCCCTGGAGGCCCGGTTTCTATTCCCGGCTCAGCTACGAAATGTTTAAAGTGGTACAAGGGATGGAGCGGGGTCCACTCAGCCTCGGAAGGTCAACTGAGTAGAGCGGGCTTCGATCCCCACCTCAGCCATCCTCGAAGTGGTTTTTCGTAGTTTCCCACTTCTTCTCCAGGCAAATGCCGAATGGTAGCTAAGTTAAGGCCACGGCCGCTTCCTTCCCACTTCCTTGTCTATCCTCTCCAATCTTCCCATTCAGCATAGCAGGTTAAGCTGCCTTGGAGAGGTACTGGTCCACCTTCTCAGTTGTATCCCTCAAATCCAATGTCTCACGATCCAGGACACTGCCCTTGAAGCGATAGAGGTGGGATCCCTCGCTGAGTTCGAGGGAAAAGCTAACCCTCCCCCAGGAGGTTAAACGGATTAAGAAAGAAAGAAAGAAAGAAAGAAAGAAAGAAAGAAAGAAAGAAAGAATACCTGGATATGCCCTACCTTAGCCTTTGAAGACATAATTCTCAAATGAAATTCCGCTGAAGTTTTTTCAAGACAGAGCGAGTCAGCCGTGCGGTTAGGGTCTCATTTTTTTGAGCTTGCATCCAGGAGATAGTTGGGTCGAACCCCACTGTCGGCAACCCTGAAGATGGCTTTCCTTGTTTCCCTTTCCACACCAAGAAAATGCTGGGGATGTACCGTAATCAAGGCCACTGCCGTTTCCTTTCCACTCCTAGCCCTGTTCTATCTCATCGTCATAAGACCTGTCTGTGTCGATGCGGCATAAAGCAAATTTAAAAAAAAAATATCTTTCTCACTCCCCTTTTTGTTAATATTTGAGTCCTTGTTGTCATCTTTTCACTTAGTTTAAAAAATTCTACTGATGTTTCCTTCGTACTGCATTCTGCCCTATTTTTTACTTTTTATATCTCTTTAAATCTTTGGACTACCTTCTTCCACAACCTCCTGTTTTCGCTAATACCACATTTTTTGTCGTCGAGAAGCTACTTCACCCCATCTATTACTTACAATACTGTGTATGTAACATTCCAATAAAAATGCTAAGAGATATCGAACTGTTTCGTACCTATTATACTTACGTATTATGCGTCTTGTGTTCGTTTTCCAATCATGAAAACGAAAAGTTTAGGGAGAAGGACTGAGCGATTTGAATATGTGGTATGGGTTGTGGAGCTGTGAGCTACCTTCCCGATCCTAGCCCATGCCACCACAGAGTCACCGAAAACTTGATGATAATGAGGTGCTAAGCTACCTGCAAGAGGAAGAGCAGAGTTTACTCAGGCTACAATATAAAGAATTATCAGATAAATTCCAGTGACCAAAAATGCCTACCCTTACAGCCAACCACTAACTAACATATACTGCGAAATTTTCGCATCCGTACCTGTAAGCGTCTTCATCGGCTGTGGAGAGATAGGTCTGAACTTACATTCCTGGTACCGAGCGAGATCGCTACGCGTTTAGCGACACGTAACCTTGACCTTGCATTCAGGAGATAGTGAGTTCGAATATCATCTATACAGAGAAAATCTCGTTTTTTAATTTGTTCGATCTCCTTTTTAAAATATATTAGTCGGTCAAGTTTTAAAAGCTCATTAAAATGGTTTACTTTAGAGGTCCTCATAATGAGAATGCTCGTTAATTGTTTAAAATATTTGTTGTTAATTTGTCTACAAAACTTCAAACAAGCTATCTCTGCAACCAAGTACCGTACAGTAAGTTAGAACCACAGATGTTTCATTTTCTGAAGCTAAAACAGTAGTCTAGTGCTTGGCATAGAGAATATGTTTGATTCCGCCATTATATAAGAATTATTTGCATTGATGTATTGATGAAGCATTGTGTTGCGTCTTAAAAAACATATTTAAGAACATAGTATAACAATTTACTTACTTACCTGTTCTTTATGTCAGACATTTTAAATTTCAAAATGACACCAATCTGTCTATATCATAATTACTAGTGTAGAAACGATATTTGGAAATACGGGTCATTGTGAAAACTGCAAATTACGGGAAATTGAGGTAGAAAGTGGACTTCCCTAGAAACCCTCAGCAGAGTAAGTCAGCCCTTCCACGCCTTTTTATTTGTCAAGTGTCGGCTTTTTCTGTCTCTCAGATACCACCTCCTTGTCTTTTCTGAAGGTTTAGAGTGTTTTTCGTTATTTCTGACTCTATTTTCTGTTGTCTCGATGAGTCCACAAATGGTATTTGTTCCCGGGTTGATACCAATCTTCTTCAAAATTTCCAGTTCATCCTCATGTCCCTTGTTAAAATGGCAGACGGCATCATTCACACACATCTTCACTGTTCTGTGTCCAGTATAGAACTTCTTGGGACAGTTATTCCACAAGGTTCCATTGAACACCTCATTCATATTTTGTATGTCACCATGTCAACATCTTTCCAACATACTGAGGTCAACCGGTACTTCATAAATTCAGTAGGTTCAATTGCTCTAAAAAGCTCCGATTTTATGCTTTGTCCTTTGTGATGACACACTTCACCTTTTGCCTTAGCAACGTGGTATGAACACCAATTTCCTTCCCCCCATTAGACACTTTCCAGGAAGTGGAAATTCATCGTTGGCAGCTAGAAGTGGGCGTGATCATGATGCAATGATTTGAATAACCACTTATATATCAAGAATTAATGAGCATAAAATTAAAATGTATATGCCAAATTAAAGGGGAAGAGAGATTCTATCGATTTAGGAATATTTTAAAAACTGCAAATTTTATCAATTTTTCGGTTTCTGTTGTATGACATATGCCAAATATGTCTGGGTCTGTGTGACGTAAAACAAATAGCGGAAAATAAATATATTTGTGACCGATATTGAGGAACTGGTTTCAGTCCGACTCATGGTGAGCATTGAAGCCTTCGGTTCAGAGGGTCCCGGGTTCGATTCCCGGCCGGGTCGGGGATTAATTCTTCTGGCCCGGGGACTGGGTGTTTTTCTTTGTCCCAACACTTTCCTCTTCATATTCAGACAGCACACAGCACTACCAATCATCACAGAAACACGCAATAGTGATTACATAAGGGCATCCGGCCGTAAAACAGCGACAAATCCACATGTGCGACACAGTTTGCACCCACGACCCCACAGATGTGAGAAAAGGGGTAGAAAAAGAAGAAGATCGAGGAACTGCGTTCAGTATCAACAGTCCAGCGGTAAGACATATTTTATATGATCCCGTCATGTTTGTTATTTATTCTTCTAATCAGTATCATGTAACGAGTAGGTGGAATATCCATAACAGTTTGGTATGCAGTTTGTTGCAAAATAAGGTTTCCTCATTACCAACAGGAGAGTCAGGGTACAGTATCAGCCAGTCGACCAACCAACTGACCAGTCACCCTTGAGGTGGGACCTTCAGAAATGGGATGACGTTCTATCAAACCATTAAGTTGTAAGGATCCGTGGCTTAGAGCCTTGCCTTGCTAAATCCACGATATCTCCCGCAAAGGTGATTATAGTATACGTTTTCCGTGGTGGGTTATTTTCCGGTTGGATTTACAGCTCTGAGCATACATTAGTTCACATCTGGCCCACGAAGGGCACAGCATGTTTAAAATTATGGGCACGTTATCCGGTGAAACAGTCTAAAATCACAGAAAACTTCTTTACGATCAACATGACGGTGATCGCGGGAACCTAAACTGTTAAATCCTCTACGGTTCTCGAGAACAATTTCTCTTGATTTTTCGTGACTGATGACCTTAATGTTTTACCCCCTTATAACAGCACTCATAGTCAGCTTTGAGTGTTGCCATCTTTTCATTGGAAATAAAATCGTCAATGAGATATAAAAATATTTACTTCCGGAATGTAGCTTCAGTTCAATGCTAGTTTAATAACACCCGAGGTATAATATAAAATGACGAATGATCCTAAAGTTTTTACTGACACTGTACCTTCTCCTTGACCCTGAAGACCCCATTAGTTCTTCCCATTACAGCGTTCATTGGCACGAGTTACTCTACTGTAACTCGTCCATTTAGTTTAGAAAGAAGTGCATTTAACGTGCCGAACTGGACGTTGCTATGTTCCAGTCGCTGTAATTCTCTTCCAATTTTCTTTTTTTCGCGCCGGCTATCAGTGCTTCACTCCATCTCCCGTAGAGTTTACACTTGGATGTTTCCGTTCGCATCGCAGTAGACGTAGATCATTTCCGTTTCAGCAGTCCGAAAGAATTTAACCCCGAGGAATAGTGGGTGGATCGCAAGGGATTACGTGAACTTGAGAATAATTGCGCTATCGGCTCTCATTGCACTGGGGCGAATATGAGGCTGGTGGGGAAGGGCGAAAGGTTAACGTTTCATGGGCTGAGGCAAGAGATGTGACACGAAAAGGAAGGGAATTTATCGCCTCGTACACTAGGGCTGATCCTTATATTGAATCGAAATGTTGGAGCAGGGATTTTTTCCACTGAATGGCAAAGAACAAGAGCCAGGGAAAGAATGGTGTGGGAAGAAGGGAGAGATGGAATGTCGCTGCATTGTATTGCTCTGAAACATTCCGATCGATAGATACAAGACACCGCGCTCGCAAATAAACAAGGTGTTTGAAAACTGGTACAAGAGACACGTTTGTCCAATATAAATACGTTTTCTAATCTATAAAACGTAAACTTGTTTTCCCTTGCCAATGATAGACACCAGAATTTTAGACAGTACTAGGTTATAATGCAAAGTCAGTTGGGTATTATCCGGACCCGGATGTTGATGACACGCCATCTATTTGCTGTTACAAGTAATGAACTTCATTCCGGTCCCATATTGACTTTAAATATATAAGATAAAATTATTTAAAAAATTCATTGTATTAACTCCACTTATTGAATACGAATTTGCCTTTTAATGAATAGTCTGTGTAAAAAGCTACCTAGCAGGCCATGTTTCGACCTAGCCTAGAGGTCACCTTCAGCTTAAATTAACACAAGGAAGAAAAATATACACAAGAACAGTAAAATACAATCAGCAATTGCAATAAAAATCTGCTGTGTGATCAGAATGTTCATAGCTTCAGTGTAACAGTGAGACGAATCTAGTTGTAACAGGTGTGGTTTTAAACGTGTTTACCACAAGTATTGATCGGCTGGAGGTGAACTTGAAAATTATGAAGACTGTCAAATGCTGTCTGTGTGTTACGTAATATATAAAGATGGTACCAACTTACGCGAATTAAACTTGAAAATTCAATTAGTGAACTTAATACTATCTGCTGGATTATTTACAGTAAATTTCTCTGTTAATAAATTACTATTTTTTAAAGACTTGAGAAAAAGTGTGCTGGTGCTTGCAAACCGTTGGGTACCGCCAGAAAAAAGAAATTGTTATTATCATTTATTTATTTATTTATTTATTTATTTATTTATTTATTTGTTTGTTTGTTTATTTGTTCGGTATATCCGACTATGTCCGCCTCTGTGGTGTAGTGGTTAGCGTGATTAGCTGCCACCCCCGGAGGCCCGGGTTCGATTCCCGGCTCTGCCACGAAATTTGAAAAGTGGTACGAGGGCTGGAACGGGGTCCACTCAGCCTCGGGAGGTCAACTGAGTAGAGGTGGGTTCGATTCCCTCCTCAGCCATCCAGAATGTGGTTTTCCGTGGTTTCCCACGTCTCCTCCAGGCGAATGCCGGGATGGTTCCTAATTTAAGGCCACGGCCGCTTCCTTCGCTCTTCCTTTCCTATCCCTTCCAATCTTCCCATCCCTCCACAAGGCCCCTGTTCAGTATAGCAGGTGAGGCCGCCTGGGCGAGGTACTGGTCATTCTCCCCAGTTGTATCCCCCGACCAAGAGTCTGAAGCTCCAGGACATTGCCCTTGAAGTGGTAGAGGTGGGATCCCTCGCTAAGTCCGAGGGAAAAACCGAACCTGGAGGGTAAACACATGATGATGATGATGATGATGATGATGATGATGATGATGATGATGATGATGATGATGATGATGATGACATCCGACTAAAGAGTGCGATTGAACTTAATTTACTGATGTCGTTGCCTTTTTCTTCTCGCAAAATCTCTTCATCTTCCTGCTGAGGCTTTTCTTGCGATCCTCTGGCCATTTTTTGGTGGGGTGTCGACTAATTTGCTGAACACAGGACAAGATCTTTTCCAATTTCGAGCAGCCAATTGCTTTTTACTTTTATTCATAGGCCAAGATTCAGAATACTTAAGGTCAAGCTCTGATTACTCATTCTGAAAATATGTCCGTAAAATTCCAAACGTATTTTCCTAAATGTGTGTGAGTTTTAGCACAGGTCATGAGATCTCCTTACCATTTTTAATCAATGATCTGCCCCCAATTATCAGTGTTTCAGATGCATATAGTGCTTCTGGCTAGATTAAGGGGTTGTAATGGCTTAATTTTACATTCCGGCATATGGAGTTTTATTATGTCGTTCCTAGTGAGCCTGTAGGATTATTATTATTATTATTATTATTATTATTATTATTATTATTATTATTATTATTATTATTATTATTATTATTATTATTATTCTGCTTGAAAATTTACGAGGCCTGCGCTAGGACGAAACTAAAAAAATTGTTCTTATTCTGCGAAAGGACATACTGTATGTATGAATCTTTCTGCTTCAAACCATTGCTAAAGGTTTCCCTCACAGTAGTGAAGAAAGTTATATCATCAGAAAAGACTGGAGTTCTGCAGACTTCTGATCCTCAGTATCGACCCACCAAGCAGCGGAGACGTTAGATGGCTCGTAAACAAGGTTAGTGACCACGACTTATGAGCTGCGCTTTCTTGTATCGGCTGTTGTCGGTCTGGGAATACAAAGTAGATTCCGCCTCGACCAAGAGTCGTCATGAGGTAACAAGTTCAGCCCATGCACGTAACTTCTGCAACAGTAGGTGGGCAAACAGTGTGTGTCGGTGAGGAATGTAGCTCTCTTTGTTCCATGAGAGTCAGAAATATCACTCATGCGAAGGACACAGTCCTGGACAGAATTTTAAAACATTTAACAAATACATAATTCAACAGAAACTTTGTACTCAACTCTGAGAAGTCACTCCGTGGTTTTCTCAAACTAATTTGGACTACTCAAATAAAATCCTATTAAATAAATATTGTATTAAATATTATCGGGACTTGTTCTTAAAAGGCTGACATACGATGGCTATGAATAAAGTATTGGCAACGTAGTCCACATAACCGCAGGAGATCGGGCATGCGCAAATTGGATATGGGAGCGGTCAGCTGTAGTGTCCATTTGACGGGCATCCTTTCGGAAGTGTTGTTGCTGTGTGGCGTTGAAGTGAGGTGTGTTGATTTCACTTCTCTAAAGCATGTTTTCAAAAGGTGATCAGCGTTCGAGGATTAAAATCGAGGTTGCCCGTGGCAAAAAAAATGCATCAGAATGGTATCGAGGATTACGTGAAGCCTGTGGTGAGAATGCATTACGATGCAGGACGGTTGAACGATGCTTCACGTGGTTTCGTACGTGTCGGAATGAGGTCTTGGAACTCCTCCGTACTCACCAGACATGTGACTTCAATCTATTTCCGAATATGAAAGAACTCCTTCGAGGCCGCCGATTTCCTGACGTGACATCTGTACTCCGCGCAGTAGGACGGTCCGTCGCTGTCGATAAAAGAGAACCCCTTGCCAACGGTCCACAACGGCTTGCCGATATTTGGCAAAAGGTAACAGACCTTTCGGGTGACTATATTGAAGGAATGGAATGCAATTGTACTTCCTAGTTCATTATTTTCTACCAATATTGCAATTACTTTCTTTACATCCCTCGTATGAAACCTCCAGGTAGAAGAATTGGCGTTTCACATCATCAAAAATAAGCTAAGGAACACGGAACTTGCGGGTGTGGGGTGGTGACCACGGGACCCATACCTGAGTCTGACTTTGGCTTCAGTTACTTGTTCCAACCTCCTTGCTTTCATATTATAATTCCACCTCCTTTGGTCGGTTATTGTTTTCTTCCACGTCCAAAAGTATTACGTTTAAGAGGCCTATTTCTCACCCTTCCTGGCGTTTCTCTTTCTTCTGTCGATAGTTCAATTCTTCGAAGGGATGGACCACTTCCTCTTTTTGATGATTATGATATTGTTGGTTTGTCCCTCTAACTACTTTTCACTGTTTTTTGGAGACACCGAGGTGCCGGAATGTTGTCCCGCAGAAGTTATTTTACGTGCTAGTAAATCTACCAACACGAGGCTGACGCATTTGAGCACCTTCAAATACCACCGGACTGAGCCAGGATCGTACCTGCCGAGTTGGAGTCAGAAGGCCAGCGCCTCGACGGTCAGAGCCACTCAGCCCGACGCTTCCTCACCTTCTTCTTTTTAATGTTAAGAGGGGATGGTTACCCAGTTGTACATCCAACTAAATCAAAAGCTCCGAGTAAGTTGGTTATGTGACTGTGAAGAGGCATTCAGATGACGGCCGGTTCCTGCCCAAAAGTACCAATACCTTAAGACCACGGTCGCGTTCTTCTCAATTCTTTTTGTCCATTATTTTGTCGCTGCTTATTTTTGCATGTGTTAGTGCGACGTTAAAGTGCGAGTGAAAGAATTAACCTCATCACAAATATAGCGCAACTTATTGTTAAATATTACCTCCTTCATCGACCACTAACAATGGGATAAGAGTCCGGTTCCATGTCTAAATGGTTAGTGTGCTGGTGTTTGGTCACAGGGGTCCCGGGTTCGATTTACGGCGGGGTCGGGAATTTTATCCATCATTGGTTAATTTCACTGGCGCGGCGGCTGGGTCTATGTGTTGTCTTCATCATCATTTCATCCTCAACACGACACCCAGGTCGCCTACGAACGTCAAATCGGAAAACCTGCACCTGGCGAGCCGAACATGTCCTCGGTCACTCCCGGCACTAAAAGCCATACGCCATTTCATTTTTTCAGTGGGATAAGACAGGAAAAAGCTTTCTAAACAATTGTTAAATTATTAAATGTCGTGGATTACACCCGGTAAAATAACCTACGTAGCAAAAAGGAAATTAAGAAGTGCTGTAAAATATACAATAATTAAAAGAATGAAGGGTAAGATACATGTTTGTCCTAGAATGTGTAGTACTCAACTACGTCTGAGACAATAACAAAAGAAAACGCGCAATTCTAGTCCTTTGGACATGCAACTGAACATTGAAAATATTCCCTCACGAAATGTGAAAAGGGAAACCTTTACGACATGAAGGAGAAATAAACTGTGAGATTGCTTACAATGTACATAATATTTATTACTATAATTCTGTACAAATAAATACACCTTTTGTCAGATGTGTTTGAGTTTTTTCCTTCTCGAACTCCTCACTAATGATGTCTATTAACGTCGATGGTCTCATCAGCTGGCGGACTCGTGATGAATGTCAATTTTCTTCATCTGTTGTCTTTGTTGATAGCTCTATTATCACAACGTCTTCATCTGAACGACTACTCGGTCCTAGTTCATCACTATATTGCATCACTTAGAGTTTTTCCACTTCTCTGACCTTTTACTTGCAACTAAACGACGCACGACGTACTCACGTGATTCATTGTTAGATAACATTACCTCAAACCGGAAAATCATTGGTTGACTAACTCTACAACTAGTAACGCTACTCTCACTCATACATGACCCACTTCAAATCGAACTGGAGACCTTAGCTTTGCGAAATTCTAAAATCTGGCACACAATTTTTTTTAAGACAGGATCATTCTATTTATTGAAATATTTAAAGCGAACATCGGATGACAATGTATTGCGGAACAAGTTCATTTTAAACAATTGCCGGATTTTAAGGTTTAAGGTTTTTCGTCAATAGAGCTCTCCAAAACACACAATCAAACACCTTTACCATTTCTCTACCTTCAATAATTTAATCACAGTTGAGTGAATTAGCTGAACTTTACCTTTTTGCTAAAGTGGGGCCCTATACTGTGTGATCTAAGAAACATTTTCAGTGTTAATAAAGGGTTAATAACGAGTGGAATGGATGCAATTACTATTAGCTTTATGTAGTAATACATATTTTTTGCCAATGGTTTTACGCCGCACTGACACAGACAGATCTTATGGCGACGACGTAGTAATATGTAAATAGTTGTAACAAAGATAATAGAATGCGTGTATGAAACAAAGTCCTCCTCTCTGGTGTAGTGGTTAGTGTGTTTAGCTGCCACTCCCGGAGGCCCGGGTTCGATTCCCGGTTCTGCCACGAAATTTGAAAAGTTGTACGAGGGCTGGAACGGGATCCACTCATGCTTGGAAGGTCAACTGAGTAGAGGTTGGTACGATTCCTACCTCAGCCATCCTGGAAGTGGTTTTCCGTGGTTTCCCACTTCTCCTCCAGGCAAATGCCGAGTTGGTACCTAACTTACTAACACGGCCGTTTCCTTCCCTCTTCCTTGTCTATCCCTTCCATCCTTCCCATCTCCCCGCAAGGCCCCTGTTCAGCATAGCAGATGAGGCCGCCTGGGCGAGGTACTGGTCATCCTCCCAGTCGTATCACCGACCCAGAGTCTGAAGCTCCAGGACACTGCCCTTGAGGCGGTAGAGGTGGGATCCCTCGCTGAGTCCGAGGGAAATACCGACCCTGGAGAGTAAATAGATAAAGAAGAAGAAGAAGAATGATCAAACAAATGTATTGCAATGAATGCTCCCCCCGCCGTTTCAATCGATGCAGAACTCGGGAATACGAATACTGAATTCTATAATATGGAAACAGGAGCAATGTGATCTGTTGATCAGTCAGTGCCACGTTAAGTGAAGAAAATCTCAACCCGTTCTAATACTCTACTCTGTTGTTTGGAGTGAATGTGGTGGAGAGCGAGGCGCTACAGTAAGGTGTGACGGATTTGCAGTCCCACCTCTACTCTGAATAACGTCCAAATCTACCGCCTGCTTGGGATTCTGACAACGTTTATCGGATGCGTAATATACTTTCACGGAAACATTTTCCATGTAAAGGTAAAGTGAATTCTTGTCACGAGCGCGGCGAACTTCTTTGGAATGTGTTCCCTTTCCGGTCAATAATTACTTCTTGCCCTAAAGTTGTTCCGCCATCTCATTATATGCCTGTCCTTCTTCTCCTTCCAAATACGTTTCCTCCATTTTCTTTTAAAGATCCTTTAGCACGCCAAGTTATCCGTGTTGGCACGCTTAAAGGAGAGAGGTTGAATTTATTCTTGCACTGACTCGCGTAATGAGGCGCTGCTCAGCTGAGTCGTTAAAGGAGTGCTTGAGCTCTACGATGTACATGCATTTGATTCCCCGTTTGGAAGTTCACATCTTTAGGAACAATATTTCTACTTCTGAAAAAACACTTAGCTCAGTTTTCACTACAAATGAGGATCAGCTTAACACGTTCCTTGCGACCGAGCTCGATAGCTGCAGTCGCTTAAGTGCGGCCAGTATCCAGTAATCGGGAGGTAGTGGGTTCGAGCCCAACTGTCGGCAGCCCTGAAGATGATTTTCCGTGGTTTCCCATTTTCACACCAGGCAAATGGCGGGGCTGAACCTTAATTAAGACCACGGCCGCTTACTTCCACTTCCTAGACCTTTCCTATCCTATCGTCGCCATAAGACTTATCTATGTCGGTGTGACCTTAAGCAAAATAGCACGTAGCATGTTACCCTTATCCGTCAGTGCGAACTTCCCAAGATATGGAAGTAAGTAACAACGTCCTAGTTACAAATTTCCGATAACTAGCATATAGCTAGTTTCAATGGGCCCACCGATGACCCGAAGGAAATTTTTTGCATCTTCGATACATATCGCTTCGGGTCAGCCTGTGTTCAGATTATTGTCTAACTTACAGTATATTTTAACGAGGGAATCTCTTGCGTAGTTACGGTGATTGAATCCTACAATATTGCTGCCTTCTGATGGTGGGTTGTTGTTTAATACGAGCTGTACCCCTACCACCCTTCTGACATCTCGTGTAACCTATTCCTTTCTACATTTCTCTCAGGTAAGCGAACATAACTGTTCAGATTTTTATTTACTGCAGTAATTATTTACATGTTTATTATCATCCGTAGATAATATTTACAATCATATCCACGTCCTTTATTTTAGGCGACAGCCTTCACATTGACACACCGGTGGCATGGAAAAGAAAGAGGTTTAGGACGGAACTTGATCCCGGGCAAATTGCTCATTATTTGGAACAAAGTTATGACAGTGACGGTGATTTCTCTTCATTATCTGATGATCACCCTACGTACATCCTCATATTTTCTGATATTATTTTGTTACTAAGGATAATTGAAAATAATTAACATACGCCTATCATATTCCCAAAAGCAGATCAATGAACGAAAAACTAATATTTACTTTCGGGGTCATTACTGGTCACGCACTTGTTGAATCGGAAAACTGTCGCAGACGTAAATACATCGGAATATCTCCCCAACAATAAAGCACACTGCAAGTGCTCCAGCATTGTTTGGGATTTCATAATAGGGTCTAACCAAAGTCAAATTCGTCAGGTCACCGGTGACTCGGACCGATAATAACTAAAGGAAGCATCGGGTCACCGTTGGGCAGATACGACTTAAAAGTAAGTCATCAAAATTCATTGCCGCAGGGAATGTGTTAATGGCTGGAGACAAAAGTCCATAACTACAAGGAAACCCTTTCATCTGTAAGTCTCCGATCTGATTGAGATTTGGTACAAGGACTTCAGAAGGAATGTTATATTCAGCCAAAACAAAGTTAGATGACCAGTTGTATATTTAGCACATGTTTTTGGGTGTTTGATTATTTGCGCACCGCAAAGACGGGAGTGAACGGCGGGAAGCAAGCTGCGGCCGGGCTGTTGCAATATTTTTCAGTATTCGTGAAATGCTTTATCCTTATGAGCGTGTGACGTGAACTGGATATGTTTAATGGTCGGGATCAAGAAATTGTAGTCATTCTTCTGTAATTACGCCAACGGACACATTAATAAATTAATTTATTAGCACGTGCTATTTACCCTTCTTTTTGTTAAAGGAATTTGCGCACAAAACTTACTGTATATCTCAAAAGTCAGATCAGCCCCTGCTTTGTTCATTGCAGTTTCCTGCCGGTCTCCTTCGGCAAATAATTCCATTGGACTTTGAACAACGTTCCAGCCATTAACAGACACCTGGGTGCAATAAACAATAATAATAATAATAATAATAATAATAATAATAATAATAATAATAATAATTTTGTCCGGCTATTTCTAGTCGGGTGCAGCCCTTGTAAGGCAGACCCTCCGATAAGGGTGGCCGGCATCTTCCCTGTATAGGTAACTACATGTTATTGCGGTGGAGGATAGTGTAATGTTTGGTGTGTGAGTTGCAGGGATGTTAGTATCGCACGCATTTTTTCCAATACAGTTTACAACCAAAGCATACAAAATACGTTCTTATTTTACCTTTAGCATTAGTACTTACGTAAATAAAAGAAGAACGACGCCCGTAGGGATGGCACTTGGTATAAAGGCAGGTCAGCTGTTTGACTTGCATCAGTGATAAATATAAATATAAATTGTTACAGCTTGATGTGTGTCTGCAAACGTCGCTCAGTTCATACGTACAGCAGTAGTAATAATGCCACGTGGAAAGCCTCTCAGGTGAGAGCAAGCAAGTATTAAGCCTTACAAAGAAGTCGACCTATCTAATCGCCTAATTCTGAAGAAATCAGGACGTTCAAGATGTGTTATTGATACTTTTGTCAAATTGGTTGCACAGTATGGACAAAATAGCACATATGGTCGGACAAAAAACTGTCAGCATCGGATAAGCGTTTTATTTTTCATAAAGCAAAAGTCAACGGCTTGGGTTCCTCTCAAATTGTGGCTGATTTGCAATTACCAGTCACTTCCAGACGCGTTAGATAAATCCTGACTGAAGCTGAGAATCCTGCATTCAAAAAATGACTCCATAAGGAGGCAAGATTAAAGTTTGCTGAAAAACATATGTCATGGACCTCAGAAAGGAACAAAGTAATGTTCAGTGATGAGAAGAAGTTTATTATTATTATTATTATTATTATTATTATTATTATTATTATTATTATTATTATTATTATTATTATTATTATTATTATTATTATTAGTACAAGCAAAAGGACCAGTAATGATCACGCTACCACTTCATTTCTTTCTCTTCGTGCGGAATTTTCTCTGTGTCCATTACTCATTCATGTGTTCGCTGGCCTGCTTCCGTTGTTCATCTGTTCAGGCTCTTCCGGTCTTCTTAGTTCTTCCTGCGGCTTGAACGCCTTCCAAATTCTTCGCTGCCTTCCTAAACGTATACCTTTCTAACAGCCGGACTTCCGAAGTACTTAACCTTTCCGTATCTTTCTTCTTTTCCATATTCCATGCAGTGGTTTTCTTTCTCCAGAAGTAATCAAATATCTGTTTGGTAAGCCTCTTTGCGTCCATTCTGTACAGATGTCCGAGAAACAACAGTCTCCTTTTCTCCATGATCTCTGAGATTCTTTCCACCTTGTGGTAAACTACTTTGATGCTCCGAAGTTTCCATTCGCTTTTACTTTGGACAGCTCCTATAATTTTTCTGAGGTTTCTTCTTTCCAGGACCTCTAGCTTCTCCAGATTCTAGTTCATGGACAGGCATTCACTGGCATACAGGCATTCTGTTTTGACCACGGTGTTGTAATGTTTAAATTTGCAATTCCATGATAAGCACTTCTTATTGTAGATGTTTTGGGTCAAGCTGTATGCTCTCTCCATTTTTGAGATCCAATTTTCCACTGCAGCTTTTTCTAGTCCATTCTGCTGTATGGACTCACCAAGATACTTGAACTTCTTGACCCTTTCTATCCGTCCTATCTCTGTTTCCAAGAATGTTGTTCCATCTTTGACGTTCGTCACGAATTTGCTCTTTTCTGCTGAGATCCTCACTCATGCTTGGCTGGCGATTCTTTCCAAGAGGTTAATGTGGATGGTTGCAACCTCTGGACTTTCTGGTAGTGTGGCAAAATCGTCAGCGAAAGCCAAGCAGTTGACTTTAATCCCTCCTGATTTTCTCCTAGGACAGATCGGGATTATCCCTTAATTTATTTATTTATTAATTACCCCTTTGTAGGTGGCGAAATTAGGGCTCTTGGCCCTCTCTTACACTTAACCACTTGATGTTCGAGTTCTTGGTTCCATATTCCCACTATCTTTTCTATGACTCAGTTGAATAGGAGCGGGGATAGTCCATAACCTTGCCTCACGCCTGTCTTAATTTCAAATGATTGCGAGAGATGCCCGAAGAATTTTACCTTAGAGGTTGTGCCTGTTAGGTTCTCATTGATTATATTTGCCAGTTCGCTTTTGACTCCAAATTATTATTATTATTATTATTATTATTATTATTATTATTATTATTATTATTATTATTATTATTATTATTATTGTTACCGTGTTTTTGCGGTAGTTAGAGGTGAAAGAAGGTGCGGGTGTGAACGGGTCTCAAGCTACGAAATTAGAGTTCATGTAAAATTAACAAGGTTATATTTTCTTTTCAAAATAAAGAAATAACAAGCATGGCAGATACAGAGTAGCAAGGCAACAAAATGTAGTTACAATATTTACCGGATTTGGGCTTCGCGCCCCGACTTCACAATTCTTGGGCAATCAGCCGAACCTTACTCCAAAATAAGTTTTAACAGAGGGGCAGAAAACCCCATTCATGCTCAGGAGCACTTGCTCCAAATTACACAGAAAAGCCTCCCCGAGGCATACAACACTCAATTTTCGAGAAAGAGCCACTCGCTCTCAACATTAAGCCTATTAAAGGCCATACCAAACTCCACCTTCAAGTTGTCCTCTAAGGACATAGATACAGGGGTAAAATACCCAACCTACTGAGGTCTATTAAGTAAGAAAAAAGGTTAATTACATGACCTCTAAAATAACCACTTGAGAGGAGGCGACCTGCACTCCTAATACATTTGTTTAAAACCTACTTGGCACTAGGCCATTAATGCAGGGGCTAATCCCATACTAAAGAGGTGACTTTAGAAAGGAACAATTTACATTACGTTAAAGAAGAATAGGTTGAGAAAAAATAAGTTCACCTCAAAACAATATGAGTGGGAGCTCGAGAGGTTTAAGCACTCTCTATCCCGATATGCAGTTTAAAGATAGAATAGATACCAAGGGTCTTTACATTTTAAGGAAGGTTACGTTATGGAAAAACTTCGGACCCGCCCCGAGAGTTAAACTGCTGAGCTAGCAAAGAAAGAAGTTATTAATCGGCCATTACCTTGTTGTTGACCGCTGCCGAAGAAAGAGGCGCTTCCCGCCCCCTGCTATGTACTTTACACACTAAAAGATGGAACAGAAGTGGCGCAGAGACCCAAAAATCAGCAGTTTATATATTCTCGCGGAAAGTTCGAGGCGTTTTTGGAATGAGAACACCCTCCCACCAAAACTTTATTGGTTAGGGATAAGCAGCATATTCAAGTTGGGGGAAGATACATCAGATTGGTCAGAAATTAATTAAAGAAATTCGGGATTGGCAAAATACAAAACAAGGGGAAGGAGAGGGGTATACAGCCAACTTAAACAATAACAGAAAAAAAATTAACAAGAAACAAACTTTTGAAATAAAAATTTCTCCAAAAAACAGTTCTTTCACATCGCACTAGGGTGCACCATTGTAGTTTTTCAGTAGTGTCCTCTAGAAGAGAAAGTTCACACTTCTTACTACCGGTAAAACAAAAATACATCAAAAGTGGCACAGTTCAAAAACTCCAAACTTTCCAAGTAGTGACATCTTCTGAGAAACTTGAAAATTAATACCGTCGATAAAGTTCAGACTTCCTCCAGCAGAGGAGTTTCAACTGGCGCACATTTTAAATTAGCGGCGTGGAGGTGTACCGCCCGGTACAGACCTCCCCCCCCCCCCAAAAAGTTCCTCCAGGGGTGACACATGAAATTTGTTTGAAAACAAGGTCCAAGTTTTGATCTTGATATGGAGATTAATTGCAGAAGTATTTATAAGATTTTCTTAATTTGGTTTGATTCGGTTTCAAAATTTTTGTTGTAACTGGTGAAGTAAAGTCTTTATGTTTGTAGAAGTTGAATTCAGAAGGAAAACTTTAGTTTTTAAAGTTGAGGAAAATTTTCTAAGTCCACCAAATATTGCAGTAGAATACCCAAGAAAAGGTAGTAAAGTTGAACTGGAATGTCCATATAGCTGGATATGTACTTAAAACGTTGATGATTTTAACGGCCAGACCAGCCGCCACTGCTTGTGTTCAGAGGAGGCCGCCCGGGCCCCTCAAGTACCCTGAGATACCGCTCGCCCGCACTATGAGGGGAGCAGAGGTGTAGAAGCACGCCGCGCCCGCGGTGAACATATACAGGCTGCGGGCCAGTAGCAGGTCGTGCGCCGCACATCAGCCTTGGCCGGGAGGAGAGCTCGGGCTCGATGTGCATATGTCGTCCTCGCTGGGGTCGAGGGGGCCCTTCCTCTATCCCAGTCGCTGCACGGCGCCGCGCGGCTGCGGGGGCACTGAAACATTAAAGCTAGGCGGCAGAATTTGTTGGACCATCATCTTTTTTTTTTGAGGACACAGGCTTGTGGAGAGGTTGAGGGGCCAGCGGCGTGCAGATATCCATGGCATTAAATAAGCCACTGTGTGGAGTGGAGCAGGAGACGGGAGCGTGGTAATGGCCGTGGGAAGGACAGGATGGCAGTTTAACGGTTCGGGGCAGGTTTTACAAAAATGCTTACATATAAAACAAAATATTATAGAAGGGGCAGAAAGCCTTAAAAGTGAAACTCAAAAAAAATATAACCTTCATATTCCTTTCAAGATAATATGAGGCAAGTTAGCACAGAAATTATACAGGTTTCACCTGCGACAGGTGAACCCTAAATATCCTCTCGGTGGCTGGATTGCTTAATAACAACGTAACCGGCGTAAGGAAATCGAGAATGACACACGGCCCATGAAATCTGGGGGCAAGCTTGCCCGCGGGAACAAAATTCTTGACCATTACCTGGTCACCTACCTTCAAATGGGTGGGTCTCCGTCCACGATCATACCTTTTCCTAACCTTTTCATGAGACACTTTAAGATTGGCTTTAGCCTTCTTCCAAAGATCTTTAATGTTGTCCGAATCTATTGTCTCAGGTAGAATGTCACTCAGAGACCAGAGGTTAGAGAGCGGCGTGTTGGGAACAAACTTGAACATCAAAGAGGCTGGAGTAAATTTATGTGATTCATGAACCGCCGAATTCAAAGCAAAAGCTAACCAATGCAGGGACGTGTCCCACCTGGAATGATCTTCATGATGATAGGCAATAAGCGCGGACCTGAGATTACGGTTAACCCGTTCAGCCAGAGATGGTTGAGGGTAATAAGCAGAAGTAGTCACATGAGAGATGGACAGGTCAAAGCAGAATTTACGAAAAAGATTTGATGTAAACGCCTTAGCATTATCAGACACAATATATTGGCACGGACCAAAAGAGGCAAAAATAGAATTTAAGCAAATAATGGTGGACTGAGCGGTAGCCAGCTTAGTCGGAAATAACCAGGAAAATCTTGTAAAACCATCTACGCATACAAAGATGAACTTGTTGGCATTTCCCTTTGACTGGGGGAAGGGTCCTACATAATCAATATACAGGCGTTCCATGGGGCGCGACGCTTGATGCGAAGACAAAAAGCCTACCTTGGTGGACATGGTGGGTTTACTGAGCAAACAAGATTTACAAGCTTTTACTAGTTCACGGATTTCACCGTCCATACCCTTCCAGATGAACCTTTCACGAATCTTTTCACGAGTTTTAAAGATTACAAGATGCACCCCTAATGGGGTCTCATGATAGTACTTGAAGATCATAGGCACAAGAACAGCTGGAACGACAACCTTCATCATCTTATCATGCCTCGAAGGGCAACATAGAACACCATTCCTCAGAACATAAGGGACAACCTGTTCCCCAGAAGAAAGGGTTTCCATTATCGGAGCCAGCATCGGATCTTCACGTTGGTAATTCTCGATATCCCTAAAGAGCATGGGAGCATCTGTTAAGATGGCATTAACACCAGATAGTATGGACTCGGGAGGTGATGAACTGTCGACCGGTCCGTGGGTCTCGACGTCGTTGGAAAACATACGGCTGAGTCCATCAGCAACAACATTTTCGGTACCTCTGATATGCCTGACATCGAATTGGAAGGCAGAAATTCGGATGGCCCAACGGGCTATACGACCAGTACGACGCGGCCTACCTAAGACCCAGCTTAAGGCTTGATTATCTGTCTCCAGGTCGAATTTAACATGTTCCAGATAGAGACGGAACTTTTCTAAGGCGAATAAGACTGCCAAACCTTCGAGCTCATAGATGGAATACTTGGCTTCTTGAGCCGACAAGGTCCTAGATGCATAGGCGATGGGTCGCCTCCCTAGTTCAGTCTCTTGAAGAAGGACTGCAGCTACTGCTGACGACGACGCGTCGGTTTGGACGATGAATTTCTTCGAGAAATCAGGCATAGCAAGTACAGGGGCATTACAGAGAGCTAATTTAAGATCTTCAAAAGCGGCTTGTTGAGAAGGTCCCCACTCGAATTTGATGCCTTTCCTACGAAGAAGGTTCAAGGGCGCCGCTCTATTAGCGAAGTTAGGAATGAACTTCCTGAAGAAATTCACCATACCAATGAACCTGGCGATACCTTTAACGTCCTTGGGAGGTTTAAAATCACGGATGGCCTGTGTTCTAGAATGATCGACTGCAACACCATCAGGTGACACAATATGCCCTAGGAATGACATAGAGGGCTTAGCAAAGGCAACCTTGGACAACTTGACAGTTAACCCAGCCTTACGAAGGCGATTGAGAACTTCTCGCAGATGATCTAGATGTTCTTCAAAGGTCTCCGAAAATACGACGACATCATCCAAGTAGTGATACAAGTACTCAAATTTTTGATGTCGGAGAAGACCCTATCTAGCAGCCTAGTGAGTACAGCTGCTCCCGTGGGGAGCCCGAAAGGCACGCGGTTGTATTCGTATAAATTCCAGTCCGTGGCAAACGCTGTAAGATGTTTAGACTCTTCCGCAAGGGGAATTTGATTGTAGGCTTGATTCAAATCCAAGATGGTGAAGAACTTGGCCTTACGGAACCATGAAAAACAAGAATGAAGGTCGGGAAGGGGCACAGATTGTAACACCACCTTCCGATTGAGAGCCCTATAATCAATGACAGGCCTGAAGCCCCCTTGGGGTTTCGGAACTAGAAAAACAGGTGACGAATACGCCGACTTAGAGGGCCTAATAATACCATCCTTCAACATCTGATCGATGATTTCTTTCAGAGCCTTCATTTTAGGTGGAGATAGCCTATAAGGTGGAAAACGGACAGGAATTGAATCCGTGACCTCAATTTTGTATTCAATAAGGTCAGTAACACCAAGAGTATCAGAGAACACCTCTGGAAATGACTGACATAATTTACGAATACTATCAGCCTGCCCCTCAGGTAGATGTCTAAGGTCTAACAACATCTCATCCTGGGTAGGCGAAATAGATGAACATGATACAGAATTACACTTTAACAAGGGAATTTTACAATTGGACGCAAATTTGAATGTGCACGACTTACTCTGAAGATCGAGCACAAGACCAGTGTGAGAAATGAAGTCAGCTCCCAATATGATGGGGCAAGACAGGTGCTTAGCCACCAACAATTTTATTTTCCATGTAAATTTAAAAATACGAATTTTGACATTTACAGAACCTAGGATTTCCAATGGAGATGAATTAGCCGAAACATATTGAACAGGAGATGAGACATAGTCAGGTAGTTTACAAACAGATTTCAATTTAGAATACCATTCAGCCGAAATAATCGAACAAACACTGCCTGAATCTAAAAGAGCTGTTACAGGTTCATTATTTAACTCAAGTTTGAGAAAAGGGACCGGTGCCGGGGTATCCGCCGCAATCCTAAGACACTCTTTGGGGCATTCAACAGATAGATTTGCAGATTGAACATTCCCTGAATTTACGACCTGTTTGCCAGGGGCTGAGCCTCGGAAAGATGGATTAGTCGACTCAGCCAAAGCCACTAGTCACTTTTGATTGTTGTTGGAAGTTGCACCTGAAGTTGAGCAGGAGGGGGTGCTATTCGAATTGGGACAATTCTTGGCGATATGTGAGAAAGCCCCACATTTAAAACAGCCTTGTGATGAACCAGTTCCATTCCTTGTCCCACTAGACTTGAGCAATGGGCACTTGTTCCGAAGATGGTCGGGCGACCCGCAAGCATAGCATTTACGAGGTGTGACTGGTCGGCGAGGAGGAGGAGGCCGAGGATTACCAAAAGAAGGAGGAGGTTCTTTCGCGACACGCAAAGAATCGGCGTATCTAACTCCTTCCGCTGAGACGGCCAATGCTTCAAGTTCAGAGAAGGTTTGCGGGCACGCCGCGAAACACAAATATGACCTATAGGATGGTGAAATTCCTTCTACAATAGCCTGTACAATCTGATGTTCAGGAAAATGAAGGGCAAACACCCTAGTATAGAATTTAATATCTTGGATGAAGTCTGCTAAGTTTTCATCCAAACGCTGTACACGATAATAGTACTTCTGAATAAGGGAGGACCTGGCCCTAGCCGGGATGAAGTTAGCTAGCAAGTGGGCGTGGAAATCCTCAATAGATGATTGCTCGGCAATGGCTCTTACTATTTTGTCTGAGAGAATACCAATTGCATAGGGATAGATGATTTGCAAAATCTGACATGGGGAAAGAGAAAACACAAGGGCATGATCCTGAAATTCAACTAAAAATCTTAAAAATGAAATTACGTCACTGGTGGTATTAACGGAAAACTTAGAGGTACCTCTGAGCAACATTGCCAATGGATGAGGCAAGCTGCTAAACCCGGGTGACATAGTAGGTAAAGGTTTCAGTGGCAAGGAAGTTAATTCAGAACGTATATTATTCAACGATGCACGGCGTTCAGACTCGTTGTCCAATGGGGCAGAGATAGTTTGAGCAGCAACGGTTATCCTATTGGCTTCTCCCTTAGGAGGCTCTTCCTCGCTACCTACATTCATCGTGGTGGGTTGATCAATTTTGGGAGGAACTTCCCCAGTTAACAATTGAGTGACCTTGCTAGATAATTCAGAAATACTTTCAAGCAACGTACTAGCTTCCTTCCTCTGAACGTCATTCAACTTCAGAGACAACAGATCGTTAACTCTATTTGAAAAATGATATAGCCTGGCTTGCACACTCTTAATTTGATTAGGAGAAGGATCATTTTCGTCAAAAAAACTAACTACCGATGCTAGCCCAGTAGTATTCTCGGTGATCGTGGAAAGAGAGTCGTCAATTACTTTCTCTCCCAAATTGGGGATGGAAATGGGCAAATCAAGGGACTCTCTAAGCTTGTTGGTGTCTATCGCAACCGTGCCTCCAGGTTGAACATTTCTGATAGTTAACTCATAGATCAACTCCTCCTTGCGCAAATAGTTAAGATGGAGAACATCGCGAGGGCCGGGCATGATGACAAAACAATTTTGAAACAGGAAAGAACAAAAATTCCAGCAACTGAGAAAATTGTTAGAGTTTGAATCAAAGCAATGTTTAGCCGTCAAAAGGGGCTAAATTGAGACCCATTCAACCACGCTCTGCTACCACTTGTTACCGTGTTTTTGCGGTAGTTAGAGGTGAAAGAAGGTGCGGGTGTGAACGGGTCTCAAGCTACGAAATTAAAGTTCATATAAAATTAACAAGGTTATATTTTCTTCTCAAAATAAAGAAATAACAAGCATGGCAGGTACAGAGTAGCAAGGCAACAAAATGTAGTTACAATATTTACCGGATTTGGGCTTCGCGCCCCGACTTCACAATTCTTGGGCAATCAGCCCAACCTTACTCCAAAATAAGTTTTAACAGAGGGGCAGAAAACCCCATTCATGCTCAGGAGCACTTGCTCCAAATTACACAGAAAAGCCTCCCCGAGGCATACAACACTCAATTTTCGAGAAAGAGCCACTCGCTCTCAACATTAAGCCTATTAAAGGCCATACCAAACTCCACCTTCAAGTTGTCCTCTAAGGACATAGATACAGGGGTAAAATACCCAACCTACTGAGGTCTATTAAGTAAGAAAAAAGGTTAATTACATGACCTCTAAAATAACCACTTGAGAGGAGGCGACCTGCACTCCTAATACATTTGTTTAAAACCTACTTGGCACTAGGCCATTAATGCAGGGGCTAATCCCATACTAAAGAGGTGACTTTAGAAAGGAACAATTTACATTACGTTAAAGAAGAATAGGTTGAGAAAAAATAAGTTCACCTCAAAACAATATGAGTGGGAGCTCGAGAGGGTTAAGCACTCTCTATTCCGATATGCAGTTTAAAGATAGAATAGATACCAAGGGTCTTTACATTTTAAGGAAGGTTACGTTATGGAAAAACTTCGGACCCGCCCCGAGAGTTAAACTGCTGAGCTAGCAAAGAAAGAAGTTATTAATCGGCCATTACCTTGTTGTTGACCGCTGCCGAAGAAAGAGGCGCTTCCCGCCCCCTGCTATGTACTTTACACACTAAAAGATGGAACAGAAGTGGCGCAGAGACCCAAAAATCAGCAGTTTATATATTCTCGCGGAAAGTTCGAGGCGTTTTTGGAATGAGAACACCCTCCCACCAAAACTTTATTGGTTAGGGATAAGCAGCATATTCAAGTTGGGGGAAGATACATCAGATTGGTCAGAAATTAATTAAAGAAATTCGGGATTGGCTAAATACAAAACAAGGGGAAAGAGAGGGGTATACAGCCAACTTAAACAATAAGAGAAAAAATTTAACAAGAAACATACTTTTGAAATAAAAATTTCTCTCAAAAAACAGTTCTTTCACATCGCACTAGGGTGCACCATTGTAGTTTTTCAGTAGTGTCCTCTAGAAGAGAAAGTTCACACTTCTTACTACCGGTAAAACAAAAATACATCAAAAGTGGCACAGTTCAAAAACTCCAAACTTTCCAAGTAGTGACATCTTCTGAGAAACTTGAAAATTAATACCGTCGATAAAGTTCAGACTTCCTCCAGCAGAGGAGTTTCAACTGGCGCACATTTTAAATTAGCGGCGTGGAGGTGTACCGCCCGGTACAATTTTTATTATTATTATTATTATTATTATTATTATTGGCTACCTCTCCTTTATTCCAAGACCCTGGGTTAATTTTCCGGGAAGCTGAAGGATTTTAATTCTGGACTGAGGAGTAGAACGGAGTTAACTTATTACGAGATTTTCTCAGGCTCTTAGTTACAGGAATAAGACGCACAGTGAAAAGATGACGCTGCTGCTACTACTACTTAACGCTTTCTTTCCGTCCCTGAAGGGGACGGCGGGCGTCTTAGACGGTAACACCGTCCCTCAGGCCAGGGAGCAGTGATACGGTGAAGGAGATGTTTTGGGAAGGTGAGGCGGTTGGCAGTCGTGGCCTATGCTAGGAACTGTCCCGGCATTCGCCTTAATGGAGGAGAATTGGAAACCACGGAACACGATTCACAGGACAGGCGACGGTGGAGACCAGCCCCTCTCCGTCTCCCTAATACAGAGCCGTCGAACCACGGACCAGCCGTGGCCACCTGTAGGCCACCTCTGCAAGCGCCGACCATGACGGTACTGACCAGGTTGCCATGGTTACGGTGGTGTCGAGAAACTGATGACACTGTTTCCAAATAGACTCTCCCCCCCCCCCAAAAAAAAATAACATATCTACGTTAAAAAAAGAAGGGATTATTTCAAGCACTAAATCCACTGCTGATCTGATCCTCTCGCATCTAAATACCATTTGATTATAACCTAATATGCCAGGATTTGATCTCCGCAACTTCAACACCTTCTCATCTGTGCCAAACAACCGAATAAGTAGGAATATTAGGAGCAGGTATTTGAATGAAGTACAGTTATAAATTTTGAGGATATGTGAGGCTACACAGTATATCATATTCTCAGCAGACTACAATTAATTCTTGTTTGTCGCAGGCATTCTGTAGTCTCGGAAATAACACAGCCGCTTACGGGAACTAATCCTAGAGGACTCTGTGGTGCGTGGGGCGTGATTTACCGGGGAACCATGAATATGGCGACCACAAGATATAGCAGCTATTCCAGAGGATAAATCTTGTTCATCCCTTCCTCTACAGCTTTAAGATCGATCTTCTACATAAGGATAATACGACCTGCGATATGCTCTTCCCTCGAGAACCATTTTTATGGTAATTTTATGCAATAGGATGTACAATGTGGGGAAAATCTTACCGACAGGAAGGGGAAGGTGCTTCATCGATCACTCGCCAAAAGCCTAATCTTGGACAAACACGAGTAAACGTTATGACAAACTCAGCGCGTGTCTTCAACCCCAATTTTTACACAGAAATAATTTTATGAATATGAAGGATATTCATAAGAAGATATGGTGGCGGTATTCCCTACCTGTCAATTATTTCCCTCTTTAATATCCGTTGTTGACTTATAATCACAGAAAGAGAGTAATTTATTTCATACAAATTCAGTCTTGTAGGCAAAATTGACCCGCTTGCATTCTGAAGATAATGGGTTCGAAACCCTGAGGATGGTTTTCCATGGTTTCCCATTTTCACTCCAGGCAAATGCCGGGCAACGGTCACTTCCTTACCACTTCCAGCCCTTTCCTACACATAAAACCTATCTGTGTGTAACCATCATCGTCTTGGTATTCATTTAAAATACCAAACCATGGAAACACTCCAATACATATTTGGAAAATTGAACACTACCAATGTTACTGAATGTATGAACTTCAGCATCCCGTTATTCTTTCGAATTATGTGGAATGTCACAGTGAAGTGTTTCTTGTCCGGCTCATTGGCTGAGCGGTCAGCACAGTGAAGTTCAGTTCAGTCCACTCCGGATTTACTTCTCGGTTGAGCTATAGATTTAACCACGTCTATTTAACTCCTCTGGCACTAGGGATGGGTAGACCTCCATTGTCAAAGCAATAATGACGTTACTACTAAGGCGGAAACAGGAAGATATGATAAAGACCAACATGACGTACATTGCACCAATTTGACTGATCATAATAGAAAGTCCCTTGAAGTTCAGACCGTAAATAATGCTCACATTAATTATTTAAGAGCCACAAAGCGCTTACCGTCACCAATATTAAAGCTATGGCGTGCAAATAATAAAGTTGAAGAAATACATAAACAGAAATAGAATCCCAGAAGAAGCAGGTGCATCATTGCAACAACCAGGAGTGATCATGTTTCAATTCGTGGTAGACAATAAGGAACGTAGCGGTAACGCTTCCTATATAAAATGTTCGTTCCCTTATTTAATATTTCAAATCACACAGATGAATAGAAAATGATTTAAAACAATGCGCAATCTTGGAAATTATTTCATCTAAACGGTACAAGTACGCTAGAGACAATATTTTTAACCTCTTCAGTCCCGAGCCTGTTGATGCATTCGATGTTATATTTTGCTCAAATAATTTTAAAATATTCACCATAGAAAATTAGTGTGTTTCAGTAAGTTGTTTTATTCGTGTAGCATATATACTATATCAGGACTCAGAGTTGACTTTCCTACCATTATTACTTTTTTCCTTAAATTACTTTGTTTTATTGTAAGTAGGCAAAACCACATGTAGAGCATATGCTACATACGGACTGAGGAGGATAAATTACCATCGAGGAACACACTAAATAGATGATATGTTACGTGAAACAAATACGGCAGACCAAGTGAAAACTAGGCTTCAATGACAGCGCGAAAGGCTGAATGAAGTCGAAAGAATGTGTTCTCTAATTATTGACGAGATGTCTATCAAACAGTAGGTACAGTACGATAATAGAGACATTGGGGTCTTCTTTTGTTTACATAGAACACATCACACCACTGAGCACCGCAGAAACACGCTGTAGTGAATATAACCCTCTACTTCGGGTTGACATCAAGAAGGACATCAGACCGTAAAACTTGTTCAATCCAAATTAGTACCGACCTCAAATAATTGCGAAAATGTCCGACTCGTTTGCTGAACGGTCAGCGTACTAGCCTTAGGTTCAGAAGTTCTCGGGTTCGATTCCCGGCCGGGTCGTGGATTTTAACCTTAATTGGTTAATTCCAATAGCACGGGGGCTGGGTGAATATGTTGTATTCATCATCACTTCATTCTCATCACGACGCGCAGGCCGCCTACGGGAGTCAAATAAAAAGACCTGCATCAGGCGAGCCGAACTCCTCCTGGGATATCCCGACACTAAAAGCCATACGACATTTCATTGCAAAAATGCTAAAAAAGAAGTAAATACGGTTTCTTATAAAATACTACAATTGTTTACAGGTTATGAACTGGTAAATATATTGGACGGAGAATGTTCCTTGCTCTCTGCAGGTTTCTGACGACTGCTGTCGGCAAGGCCCCTTTATACTCTGCAACCAGGATCACACGGGCCGACTTTAATTTTGAGCTAAACTTGTTACCGCCCTCATCCTCTGCCTTCGCCGCCCTATTGTGGCCTGAAACAGAAAATTAGATTACTAGTAAACTCCGGCGCGGGTTTGCCACTTAGCTGCAAACTGATGACGACGTCGGACGGAGTTGCGTAAGGAAGTCTAGGAGCACGCTGTCCTAAACATAGATCTTGTCACCAACTTTGACATCATAATGTCCCTAGTTAACGAGGTATTGGACTACTCTCGAAAGACGTTACAGAAAGGATTAAATAACAAATTGTCCTTGGCATATAGTATCATGAGTGTTACAGCACGAAAAAGGCAACATGACAATAAGAATATACACCTAAACTTGCTATTTTTAATCACATCTCGAATGAAACCTTAAATTCAATTACATTTTCTTAGCAAACGTCTTCCATTATAAAATACTTCCATCGCCACTCGTCTCCGCTAAATGACAGCAGAGCTACTATTTTACAAAAATCAAGCCGTCAATGAGGGGTACAACAGCTTGTACATGATGTAACAGAGTTGGCTCGCATTTGCTTATTATCAACTTCAATACAGCTGATTATTATAGTTTGGCAACCATAACCTGCCAACACTGAAGAAGAACAGAATAAATACGAAGGACGTACTATATTGTTTTAAATTTTATTTTATTTTCTATCCGCATGAAGTACGTTACACATCACTTGTTACGTCCACATTCTCAACATAATCTTCTTGTAACTGCATGCACTTTTGCCATCGATGTGTCATTCTCTCCAGACCTTCCTGAAACCATTCTTTCGGAGTGCTGCGTACTCGTGCCTTGACAGCTGTGTCCAGTTCTACAAAATCCGCAAAACGGCGACAACGCACAGGTTTCTTCATATTCCTGAACACGTGATAATCACTTGGTGCCAAGTCGGGGACGTATGGTGTGGCAGCACATTGAACCCCATTTGATCAGTGGCAGCTGTGGAGCCATTTCTCATCACCAGTCACAATCCTAGCCATGAAGTCGGCTGGATCCTGATCATGACGTTCTTTGCACACGTCTACACGCCTCTGCTTTTCGTCTGCAGACAAGAGTCTAGGCACCCACGTGTATGACACCTTCCCCAACTGTAAGTGGCCGTGCACGATCCGCTGCAGGGTGTTTCGGCTAATTCCCGTGGCTGCCTCCATTCCCGTAAATATGATGCATTTGTTTCCTTGGATGGCCTGTTCGTCCCGGGCAACGTTGGCTGGTGTTGACACTGTCACATTCCTTCCAGAACTCTTTCACTTGTCCACCGATGTGCGCCCTGTTTTCCAACCTTCCACCCAGTTGTAAACTGTTTTCCGTGACGGCGCATGTTCTCCACAGACTGCCACCAAGCGCCGATGAATTTCTACAGTAGTCACACTTTCATTCCATAGGAACCAAGTCGTATAGCGCTGTCCCTGGTGGTTGCTTTCCATGTTGTCTGCTCCTACGCTGACAGTGTTGTTATGATATAGCAAGGACGAGTGCATTCTTTGGTCCCTCTGCGTGTGCTGCTACCAAACAGTGGAACAAGACACTAGTTACACGTCACCACCTTCAAAAGTGAAATGTGAACCACACCCGGACGTACAAAAAATAAAGTGTTAACCAATATAGTACGCCCCTCGTATTAACGTTCCTGAAGTCAAAATCTTCAATCATCAATGAATCAATCAGTCAATATCATCAATGATCTGCATTTAGGGCGGCCACCCAGGTGGCAGATTGCCTATCAGTTGTTTAGCTAACCTTTCCGTAAACTTGGAAATTTATCCATTGATACATTACTCCAATCCCTTACTATTCGTCCTATAAATGAATATTTGCCCCAATTTGTTTAATTGAATTCCAAGTTTATCTTCATTTTAAGATCTTCCTAGCTTTAAAAGTTCTGCTCAAGCTTATTCGTCTATTAATGTCCTTCAATTGTGTTAGTTTGATGTAGCTGTTAATTTTGGTTTAGTGTAAGAGTAGGCTTCATAAACTTAACTACACAAAGCAAAACAAGACAAATAAATAAATAAAATCATTCCACGTGATCTCTCCACTGACAGCTCGTAACATAACACTAAGTCGAGCATCTCGTCCCCTTTCTCCGAACTCTTCCCAGTCCAAAGTCTTGCAATATTTTCGTAACACTACTTCCTTGTCAGAAATCACCTAAAACACATCGTGCTGCTTTCCTTAGGATCCTGTCCAGTTCTCGTATCGAGTAGTCCTGCTGTGGGTCTCACACACGGGAACCATAGTCTAACTGTGGTCTTTCCAGAAACTTATACTGTCTCTCCTTTACATCCTTACTACAACCCCTTAATACCATCATAATCATGTGAATAGATCTCTGCCCTTTCTTAACAACCTCGTTGATATTATTATCCCAATGAATTAACACCTAGGTACTTACAGTAATCCCAATGTGGTAGTCTCGTCCAATCAACACTGTAATTAAAAGTGAGAGAACTTTTATTTTTGTTGAAACTTAAAACCCAACATTTCATCACATTTACCGTCATACCATTGTCTGTTGCCCATCACACAACATTGTCTAGGTCACCTTTCAGACGCTCACAATTCTAAAACTCATTTACTACTCTACACAGTATAACATCATCCACAAATGGTCTTACCTGTGATACCAGTTCTTTACTCATATTTAAAACATAAAGGTCCAATAATACTGCCTTGTGCCCCCACCCCCCTCCACCCCTTCTTAATCATTACAGTATCAGATAAAACTTCACCTACTCGAATTATTTGAGTTCCACTTTCTAGAAATTTAACCCCGCATTCAACCACTCTCCCTCAGATTACATGCAATATCATAATGTCTGGATTATTAGTGATTTTAAAATTTGTCCCTTTGGGTAATACCAATTTAGCATCATTCCGCTAATGAATCTTTAGATTATTTAGAAATGTTCTAAAGGACTAGTGATTCCCCGAAGGGATTCATGAATTTAGAGAGAGTCATTTAACTTGTAATGCTTGCAAGGGTGTAGTCTAGGGGAACACCATTCACCCACATTTTTGAGAAAAAAAATACCTATCATTGCGTTTTAAAAATTACCCGAATAATCCGAAAATTACCTTTAAAGCATGATAAATAATTATCTATTTTATACTTTGGATGGAAATAACACCAGCGATTGCATGATTTTTAAATGGTTTACTGCAAATATATTTATAACCACACTTTTGAAGCGGATACCTAGGTAGTTGTGTTCATTTCCATAACAGTTGATATAATCCACACCTACGTTGAATTGTTGTTGTTTTTACGTCAAGAACTGTTCTGACAAGTAATGAATAAGTTAAATAAAAATAATGTTGTACTTTTTCACCAGTCCAGTTGTTTTATAATTCTATGAGTTTAAGTAACACTGATAAGAGATAGTCAGAAAAAGGCGATTTAAAACCTGCTATTTGAATTGTTTGATGATGATAAGAATGAATTGTGAATTTTGATTCATTCCCATTTTTAAAATGTTACAATAACTATAGTAATAAAAGTAATCCAATGTCACATAATGCTTCATAATTTAAATCACACGCAACGGGTCCCAAAATTCGACATTTTGTTCTCAAAGATTTTTATGGGGCAGGACGGTGACTCTACGACCCCCTCTATTTTGGGGCCTATTTCATACACCCCAGTATATACCGTTTTCCTACAGCTAAATTTACCACTATACCACTGAATAATTCATTTTAAACCAGCAATTAATTTACCACCACAAAGTGAGTCGTGATTCGTTCCCAAACCGTATCGTACCGAGCTCCATAGCTTCAGTTGCTGAAGTGCGGCCAGTATCTAGTATTAGGGTGATAGAGAAATTGAACCCTACTGTCGGCAGCCCTGAAGATTGTTTTCCGTGGTTTCCCATTTCCACAACAGGCGAATGCTGCGACTGTACCTCAATTAAGCCCACGGCTGCTTCCTTCGCATTCCTAGCCCTTTCCTCTTCCATCGTCGTCATAAGACCTATCTGTGTCGATGCGACGTATAGCAACTTATAAATTTAAAAAAAAAAGTATCGTGAAATTTTAGCTTTGTATTAAATATGTACACAGAAAAGCCCAGCACAAACTGCATAACTTATTAGCTGAATCTAAAGTGCTGGTCAGTACAGAATTTCTTAGAGAATACTGAATAAACGTTTTCTTTTGTGGAATACAACATTGTAACTTATCGTGATCTGGCATAAATACACATTCTTTAATAATTTTAACAATTGAAAAATACTTCTCATACTCATTATTATTTTACGTTGTGTTATATGATCCACGCCTGGATTTTGCATATACACAGCATTTTGAAGAAAAGTTTATGAGTATACTGGAAACTTATATTCTGCGCTATCTAAAACGTATACTATATGTAACTACGGAATAGGTAATGTGGTCAGGTATTATTTATAGAGGTGACTAATGATAACGACTGAGTGTTTAATTATCAACGTTTATATTTTCTATTGGATCCTCTTCTCTAGTTTGTTCGTTGCACAGCAATTTCTAAAGAAAGAATTTTGATACAGTACAACGAGCTCCTAGAAATAAACCCGTCACAGTTACCCGCTTCAAACCATTATCATTGAATAAAGTGCGGTATAGTTGGTTCATAGATATTTTTCCTTCTCATTGTCCACTTCATGGAGCTGAGTTGGCGATTGCTCCAAGCGAATGTTTGGATCAATGATTTCTGCTACATTTGTTTCCTTATTGATGGCGATAATGTCGATACGTCTATTGCTACCTTTCGCCACTAGACAGCGAACCTGATCGTGGACTAACTACTTCTTGCGCAGAGAGACAATTGATGTTATTATTATTATTATTATTATTATTATTATTATTATTAGTTTGATTGCTGCCTGGGAGACTGATTACCTCGGATCGACTAGGGGTATTTCAGTCGCCTTGACAAAACAGTACGGAATGTACAAAAAACAAGAACATGTTTCAACTCGGAAGAAGAAGAGGAACGTTATTTATTTATTTATTTATTTATTTATTTATTTATTTATTTATTTATTTATTTATTTATTTATTTATTTATTTATTTATTTACCCTCCAGGGTTGTTTATTCTCTCGGACACAGCGAGGGATCCCACCTCTACCGCCACATGGGCAGTGTCATGGAGCGTGAGACCTTGGGTCGGGGGATTCAGCAGGGGTGGGGGAACAGTACCTCACCCAGGTGGCCTCACCTGCTATGCTGAACAGGGAGCTTGTGGGGGATGGGAATATCGGAAGCGAAACACAAGGAAGAGGGAAGGAAGCGGCCGTGGCCTTAAGTTAGGTACCGTCCCGCAATTTGCCTGGAGGAGAAGTGGGAAACGACTTAAAACCACTTCGAGGATGGCTGAAGTGCAAAAAAACCCCGCCCCTCTCTCCTCGGTTGACCTACCAAGGACCACGTTATTTCAGCGGCTTTCTCTGGCCCAGTGCTCCTTCATTCGTTGCCCGTGTTGCTCCGTCCATGTCTTTCCCGTCTTAGCCAGGCTGAGTGGCTCAGACGGTTGAGGCGCTGGCCTTCTGACACCAACTTTGCAAGTTCGATCCTGGCTCAGTCCGGTGGTATTTGAAAGTGCTCAAATACGCCAGCCTCATGTCGGTAGATTTACTGGCACGTAAAAGAACTCCTGCGGGTCAAAATTCCGGCACCTCGGCGTCTCCGAAACCCGTAAAAGAGTAGTTAGTGGGACGTAAAACAAATAACATTATTATTATTATTACTTTCCCGTCTTCGATTTTGATCTGTCTCAAAAACCCTGCTAGGCTTTTAGTTCTCTCCCGAGTGGATTGCGTTCTTGTATATCTTCATAAATGATCCCCATCTCCTCTACTTCCCTTTCCACCTCCTCGAACCAAGTTGGCTGGGTCTTCTTATATTTAAAAAAGGTACAGGTCCGGTTCGATAGATAATCGTGTTCGTTTCATTTTTAGCAAGTGGCCATAAAAACTAATTCTCTTTCTCAGCATTACATCAGAAATTTTCTGGGCGTGAGTATACAGCTCATCGTTATTATTATTATTATTATTATTATTATTATTATTATTATTATTATTATTAGTAGTAGTAGTAGTAGTAGTAGTAGTAGTAGTAGTAGTAGTAGTAGTAGTAGTAGTAGTAGTAGTAGTAGTAGTAGTAGTAGTAGTAGTAGTAGTAGTAGTAGTAGTAGTAGTAGTAGTAGTAGTAGTAGTAGTAGTAGTAGTAGTAGTAGTAGTAGTAGTAGTAGTAGTAGTAGTAGTAGTAGTAGTAGTAGTAGTAGTAGTAGTAGTAGTAGTAGTAGTAGTAGTAGTAGTAGTAGTAGTAGTAGTAGTAGTAGTAGTAGTAGTAGTAGTAGTAGTAGTAGTAGTAGTAGTAGTAGTAGTAGTAGTAGTAGTAGTAGTAGTAGTAGTAGTAGTAGTAGTAGTAGTAGTAGTAGTAGTAGTAGTAGTAGTAGTAGTAGTAGTAGTAGTAGTAGTAGTAGTAGTAGTAGTAGTAGTAGTAGTAGTAGTAGTAGTAGTAGTAGTAGTAGTAGTAGTAGTAGTAGTAGTAGTAGTAGTAGTAGTAGTAGTAGTAGTAGTAGTAGTAGTTGCGAAAAAATTCATTTAGCACTATATAAAGTAATGAGACCGTTTGCTTGTCTTTCTTTGCTTCCATATATTTTTCATTCTACTGCTACGACCTACTACTCTCTCTTTGGCTCAATGTCTTCCGGACGCTTCGTTCGATTACTCCTTTTGATCAGCTCGCCATTTACGAATTTTAGAAACCGTAAATTGCCTCCTTTTCACACGCGCAAGTGAACGCACTTCTTGTTTTTAATATACGTCGTTGTATCGATATCCTCTTTCCTACTTGCAGACTGAAAGGAAAGCTGAAATAAAAATTTACATTTGATACTTTGGACTCGTCCGATTACAAAACCGGTATCCGCATGCTTCTAAGCGAGGCCGTTTTCTATAAATAGCCAAGACAACCATTTCTACTCCGGCTTGGTGACGTCATGTCGCCCGAGTTGCCCCGCCATGCAGCTACAACTTTCTTCTGAAAAAACGATACCCCGGTCCTTAAGTTATTTGAGGACGTTGATTCGATAACCACGTCTCAGTCAACTCATTCATGTCATCACAAGACTTTTACGCCTGTAATTTTCACATCCTAATTAACACTGAATATACGCACTGACATTTGCTATGTCTACGCTCTCTCGGATATACGTCCCACCAACACAGACAGGTCTTATGGCTACGATGGACAGGAAAAAGGTAGGCGTGGGAATTAAGCGGCCGTGGCCTTAATTATGGTACAGCCCCAGCATTCGCCTGGTGTAAAAATGGGAATAACGGAAAATTATATTTAGGACTGCTGCTCCCGAATGGAAGCTCACTGCTGCGCACCCTTAACCGCACGACCAACTCGTTCGGTCGACTTATTTGTCAAGGTGATCTTTGTACATGCTTGGAGAGTCAAACGGTGGTGTTCCTCTTCATTTGTCTCTATTTGTGTCTTGGGATGTCCAGTGACCAGGTGGATACATTTCCTCATCGCGAGAAGATGGTTCTGGATGAAATTGTTTCTGTTCAACATTGAATACGAGTGATCTGCTGTACTAACTGCTTTTACGCTGTAAGTTAGCGGACGGCAAAGACATCAAAACATCGTGCTCTACGGCACTTGACCCTGGCGGTGGTGCTTTCACCTCAATCCACAAATACATTCTTGACACGTTGGCCCTCAGAAAGCCCGGTTTACACGGTTATGGAGATGGAATGGCTCACAAACCCAGGATCGACAGTCCGGTCACGTTCAAATAAGCTAAGATCTCTTGTCTTACCATTACCGTGCTCAGCTGTTACTCACACGGCCAGTACGAGGTCTGACGTCATCGGAGTCACGTGCCACAGGCCGACCGCAGCGCCATTTCACTCAAATGGCAGCTAACTCTAATTCATTTCCTTAACTGAGAGCCATGGGGAGAAATCAGCATCAAACACAAACACGCCTTCGGTTTCTGCTGGTGTCACCGTAGCGTACGTCCTATAACGCGATCCTGTCAGTTCGCAGGCCCGTGTTCAAATCCCTCCTCTTTCTTCCATTGGTGCTCTGAAGCCGGTCTTAAGCCACGTGGATATTTAGCTACACCACCTCACAAATCCCCTATGACCAAGCCTATAACGCTTCATACACCCGCTTCACTTTGTTTCCGACCACTCTGTATAGCCGAAAATGTTAAACAAATGAAATGTATAAGACGTATGAGACGTATGAGAGGGCAGGTTGCTTCATGGATAGTTTGTATATCACCTGCCCTACGGCAAAGCGAAATAATTTGGCTGACAAATTGTGATCGGATATTTGTGGTTTCAGTAAATAACGCTCATCATGGGTGGAGATTAGTTCATCGCTCATAAATATAAGAGCTCTCGTACTGTTGTTCAGGGATTAATAACACAGATTATAGTAATAAAGCTCCGGGGATTGCTGTGTCATACAGTGTGTTGAAGGCAAAACCTCTGTTTAGTGCATAATAGTGACCTGGAATCACGTCCTTATCATACTCATTACCTTTTGATGATGGTACTGTATTTTGAGGATTATATGTAATTCGTTAATTAATTTTAAAACGAACGTTTCTGACAACACATAAGAAGAGCAAAGAGAAAGAATACGGGTGGGGAGAGATGAGGGAATGTCTGGCTAGATTTTGTAAAAACGTCCGCCGGAACAAACAGGCTTAGAGTTAAATGAAAGAAATGTTATCTATTCAGTTCAATAAAATTGTATTTACAATTGGCCGATAATAACCACAAAGGACAATTGTAAGATGAATTAATGAATAAAACAGAGTAAATACACTTCATTGATTTTATATTTACGGGTGTTATGTTTTTGATATTAATTACTCCGAATTAACTTACCTGATTGCTTCTCGAGCAATGCATATGGCTAATGATATAGAGCCAGCGCATAGGTAAAGCGTTATCTGGTCCTGTAATATTTAGGATAGGGTCCCACAAGGCAGAATTATTGGACTTATATATATAGTAAGGAACTGGAATGACAGATGCGACTTTTGTAGACGATGTTATACTGGATAGAGCACTAAATAAGTTACAGGATTCTGACCGACTTTAAAAAGACATCGACAATATTGTTAGATCGACAGCAGACCGGAGATAAAAATTCATATTGCAAGTTAAGCCAAGAGGAAAAGTCCTCTTAGTTGTAATTACAGTCTAGGTGTAATAGTACCTCGCGTGGATCATTCTTTATTTACTTAGCTGTTTATATAAGAAAAGCTCTCTATTGGGGTAATCACATCAACGTGATCGTGAATAAGTGTTGAAGAGTAAGAATGTAAATGAGAGGACGCATTATAAGTTTCTCGTAAGACCCCAAATACTCTAGTATGGTTCCTTGTACGGGACCCTCAAGAGGATTAATTGATACGAAAACTGGGGAAGATCCAAAGGACCGAAACCTCTTTCTTTTTATGGCCTCAATACGAATTTATTGGGATCACCACATAATATGGTTTTGTCAACGTATTACGGCACGATGCCATTCCCGGCGACAAGACCATGAGAAGGTATGTATTCGTTATTGCGTGATTTCTTTAGCGATTGAAAGTGCAGTGCAGTGTGTGATCTGTAAATGATTTAGCGTAAAGAAAAGGACACAGGGCATGAATATATTTTCATAGACTACTACCATTTACACACAGAAATGTCCCTTATATCAGATGAGTGTTGATTCTCACACAAGGCTGTCGTCTAGGTATTCTGGCGGAGAGATTCTGCCGCCGTGAGAAAATCACTTCCGATGCATCCCGGGGGATCACGGCTGACTCTCCTCCAACGTCACCTCATATTTCTCTGTCACAAAATTCGGTCGCTGGAGTGAAAAGAGGGATACGTTTCCAAAGCACTTCAACCTCATCTGACAGCCATAGGCTTCAATGTCTCTTTTGTTTAATTCTACGCCATGATAGTCATTTACGAATGCCAATATATCAACTAAACCTCACAGTGTATTATTTCCTGCCCGATTGTTGACTTTTACAGAAGTACATTGAAACTTATAACGGAAAGGACTGGGGAAATGCCCGTCAATAACAATTGTCCACTATTCAGAGAAAAGTATAGCATATTACACAATACGATAAGCATATCACAGTACCTTACGAACATAATAGGTTTTTTCCTACATTCAAGGAACAGAATGCACATGGTGAATTTAAATTTACTAAAGAAAATACGGTTTGTTTGTTTGTTTGTTTGTTTCTCCAACCCTTGTTCCGTTTCTCTACGGGGTCGGGTATGAGGTGAGATGAATCTTTCGAGGCATGTTTTACGACCGGATGCCCTTCCTGACGTCAACCTCATCAGAGGAGTTAATGCGATGCAATGCATGACTTGATACATGATAATGGGAAGGGAGAAGGTGAAACCCGGTACCGGCACATAGCCTACTCCTATCCAGAAGCAGCAAGGGGTCTGCTCAAGGCTTAACGTCCCCATCCGACGGACGAATCACCATCAATAGCGTCATATGCCCGCACTCCATATGAGCACTGCGGAGAGGTTCGGAATGTAATCCAGGCTTTTGGCACGCAATGTAGTGATTAGAAATTGTATACCATCATCTCCCCTATCCTGCCAGCAGCATTCTGATAGTTAAAATTTTTTCGGCCAACGAGACTCGAACCGTGGACAGCCGATTTCCCATTTTCACAGCAAGCAAATGTTGGGGATGAACCTTAATTAAGGTTACGGCTGCTTCTTTCCCACCCATAGACCTTTCCTCTCCCACCGTCGACATAAAATAATTATAAGAAAACGATACTTCTTCCAGATCCTTTGCCACATTCATATTGACCTCTTCTGCGCCATTTTGTTCATTACTATTAAATAATTAATTTCTTCAGCCGTTTTCGTGGAACTCAAGCATGGACGTTAAGAAAGAAGAAACTAAGTATTTGGAAAGTTTTGAAATATGGCTATGGAGAAGAATGGAAAAGGTGAACTGGACTGATAAAGTGAGGAATGATGAAGTCCCAAGAAAAAGTAGGAGAAAAGAGACACTTGACGAAAACTATAAGGAAAAGGTAAATATCGTCGCTGCTGGGACAAAACCTCCTATATGAAATATTTTAGCTTAGAGTTTTCGCCGGTGGGGTTCTGTCATCTAAGGTGCAATATTGTGTGCATGTTGTCAAGGCATTCTCGCTCTTCATAATGTGTATGTGCTGCGGGTCAGTATATCCCCAAAATATTATCACATAGGAGGTTTAGTCCCGGCAACGACGATATCCCGGTTGGGTCACATACTACGTAGAAATTGTCTTCAACAAAGTGTGATTGAGGGGAAAATAGATGGAAGAAGAGGAAGAAGAAGGTTTGGAATCTTAGCAGATGTCAAACAAGGGAGAAGCCATAAACAACTGAAGCAAGATGCTCAGGGTGGAGAATAATGGAGGCTGTCCAGTTGATACCTGTCTCAAAACAGATTCACAGAAGATGAAGAAGAAGAAAAAGGAAAAGGTGTCTGCTCAAGGCTTAAGATCCCCATCCGACGTACAAATCACCCTCAACAGCGTCATATGCTCTCACTCCATATGAGCACTGTGGAGAGGTTTGGATTTTAATCCAGGATTTTGGCACGCAGTGTAGTGATTAGAAATTGTATAACACCATCTCCCCTATTCTGCCAGCTAGCATTCTGATGGTGAACAGGGAGGTGAACATTAACACAGGAGATAGTAGGCTCGACCGCCTCTGCCCCACACATACTGTCGGCAGTCCTGAAAATTGTTTTCCGTCGTTTCCCATTTCTACAATAGGCAAATGCTGGGGCTGTACTTTGATAAAAGTCATGGTCGATTACTCCCCACTTCTACTCCTTTCCTGCTCTTTCGTTATCATCAACCTATTTGTGTAGGTGAGACGTAAGCAAACTGTAAAATATATAGAGCATTATGTTCATTCACGTATATAGTACTTGACTTAGACTTTAGTAAAATGTCGAAAATATGTAAGATATATGTCGACTTACATTTAACTAGAAAATAACATTTGAAATAACCAAAATCTTTAAAATACAATACTCAAAGTGGAATTGCAAAAACCACGAATTGCTGAGACTGCAGAACTACATTTGCATATGCAAGGGAGGACTTTCATGCGATTGTGACACTAACGTATACAAGGCGTGACAACTTGATACTACAATACATTTCCTGAATTCTTCAGGCTCTGGTTCCCATGGACGCGGGCTCAAATCCAGCAGAGGTAGTCAGATTTTTGAAGTCCACAATAACGATCGTTGAACACCATATGTCGTTTATTTTATTTATTTATTTATTTATTTATTTATTTATTTATTTATTTATTTATTTATTTATCGTATAGCAAGTATACAAAATAAAATTTACACTATACACAAGGAAAAGAATGTTGGTAGCTTTCACATTTACAAATCAATGTCCAGTTGCTGTAGCCATTCTAAGAAGGGGGGTGAAGCACAGGTGACATCTTGGGCTGGTCCACCATACTTCTTCAGAGGGCACTTCTCATTAATGTGCTGCACTGACTGGAAAGGAGCTCCACAATCACAGGCAGGGGATTCTCGAAGTCCCCACTTATGTAGCATGGCATTATATCTAGCGTAGCCTGTTCTTAAACGGTTGAGTTTAGACCATTGCTGTCTCTTCAAGTACAATCCTGGGAGTCCAGTTGTGGGGTATTGGATGCCTTGGTGTTTCACACATGCAGTGTTCCAGCTTTGACGCTTTTTTTTTCCTGGATATTGAAGCCAGTTATGTCATACCATATTGGGTTCCTTGATTTAAGACGAGAAGGAGATAGGTCAGTAAGGACCTCATGGATTGGGAGATTCTGTGGATGATCAGGATGGTGTAATTTTTCCACTCGCGTATAGTTGCTTCCTGTCGTCTCAGTTCCGGAGGTGGTATGTTACTGACTGTATGTAGCCACGGGATTGAGGTGGATTTTAGTGTGCCTGTTATGGTCCTCATACATTCGTTCATATGGACGTCGATCTTCCTAGTATGAGCGCTACGTTGCCACACCGGGGCAAAATATTCAGCCATTGGATATACCATGGTGAGGGCAGTAGTCAACCCTATGTCGTATTCTGCCAGTATGAAAAAGATCTCTGGCGACTTATTCGTTATTCACTCGACAAACGCAGTAAGGAACGATGACCTAATAGTTAGCGGCTGGCCATTGAGCCAAGAGGTCACGGCTTCGATTACCTGACCGTTCGGGAATTTTATTCTTAATTGGTTAATTGCTATGGCTCGGGATCGGGGCGTAGGTGTCGTTTTCTGCATTATAATTCATCACAGCTAGGACTCCATCCTCACAGATGTGCAGGTTGCTTGTAGGCGTCAATTCAAAAGACTTGCGCCAGAACTCTCCTCAGACCTCATTCCATTTTATTATTATTATTATTATTATTATTATTATTATTATTATTATTATTATTATTATTATTATTATTATTATTATTACGGGGTTACCCGTGGAGCATAAAGAGGTTAAAGAAGGTGCCGGGGTGAATGGGTCTGCCTACAATATCAAAATTAATTTAAAATTTGAACAGAAGGTTATATTTCTTCAAAAAACAATAACTCAACAAATAACTACATGTCAGGTACAAAAGCAATCTTGAAACCAGACAAGGAAGATCCAAGATAGTGAATTTTACAGATTATGGGGTTCAAGCCCCGATTTTTACAATTCCCGAGATACCGGATCCAGTTTACAAAAACTTGAATTAAAAACAAGGAATTATTTAGTTAAGGGCAGAAATCCCCTCATTCAAGAGCACTTACTCCAAAAATACAATATCTAGCCTTCCTGAGGCACTCGTTAAACTTACAAAAACTTTGAAGAAAGCAAACATGCTCTCAGTTTCTTACTGCCCACTCAAGGCAACGTTACATCAACATTTACAATCTCTGGCCCCTCAAGCCACCATTTACAAATTGAACTTACTTTTACAGGGGTATTTAGTACCCAACCTACTGGGCCTTAATGGGAAAAAGAACAGGTTAGATAACTGGCCCAAACACAAAATAAATGGAGGCGAACACTGCGCTCCAAGATAATGAAAACCTAAAAACTTACAGGGCTCTAGGCCGATGAAACATTGGCTATTCCCAAACTACTGAGGTGGCAGCATAGAATTTACTGTAATCCATTAAAAAAAAGGTTGCAAAATCGCAGACAACTCAAACCAAGATGAAGGGGAGCTCGAGAAGGTAACTCACTCTCTATCCCCAATTTACAACTAAAGATTTTATGAAGTTTTAACATTAGCCAAAAGAAAAGTTACGTTTTAGAAAAGTACTGTTAAATAGTTACAGATTCGGACCTTCCCCTCGGAATAATTTGGGGATACAGCAAAAAAGATGGAATTATGTGGCCATTACCTTGCAGATGTTTTAGCTGCCGATGAAAAAGGCCAGCCGCCTCCTGCTTAAACACACACACTCAGAAAGACGACGATCAATTGGCCAGGAAACATGAAAAGACGCAGTTTATATACCCTCAGGGAATGTTCGAGATCATTCAAGACTAATCAGGACACACCCTCTTAATTTTTATTGGCAGATTCAAAGTGAACAAGAAATGTGGGATTGGTTGAAAATTTATTACAAAATTCGTGATTCTCTATATTCAAAACTTGCGGAAAGGAAAGGAAGTATTGCCAACCCAAAAATAAATGAACATAGATGAGTTATGGAAAACCTAGGAACATTAAACTTCTTTAAATTATAAGTTTTTCCACACTGGACCAGAGTGCATGATCATAGTTTTAGTAGTGTCATCTGTAGAAAAATTTCGAAACTTCTTGATGTATATCAAAACAAAACAAGAAGAAATACAGTCAGTTTAGGAAGCTTTACAGCAAAACAATTACTTAATACACTGACTGACAGTGACAATGCAACACCAAGGAGGAGTGGTTCGAAAGGGATGAAAGTTGGGGAAAAAACAGAGACGGCACGGACGAATAATTGATGTTTATTTCAAACCGATATGCAGGTTACACAATGCTGCACGGCATCGACTCAGTAGGATGTAGGACCACCGCGAGCGGCGATGCACGCAGAAATACGTCGAGGTACAGAGTCAATAAGAGTGCGGATGGTGTCCTGAGGGATGGTTCTCCATTCTCTGTCAACCATTTGCCACAGTTGGTCGTCCGTACGAGGCTGGGGCAGAGTTTGCAAACGGCGTCCAATGAGATCCCACACGTGTTCGATTGGTGAGAGATCCGGAGAGAACGCTGGCCACTGAAGCATCTGTACACCTCGTAGAGCCTGTTGGGAGATGCGAGCAGTGTGTGGGCGGGCATTATCTTGCTGAAACAGAGCATTGGGCAGCCCCTGAAGGTACGGGAGTGCCACCGGCCGCAGCACATGCTGCACGTAGCGGTGGGCAGTTAACGTGCCTTGAATACGCACTAGAGGTGACGTGGAATCATACGCAATAGCGCCCCAAACCATGATGCCGCGTTGTCTAGCGGTAGGGCGCTCCACAGTTACTGCCGGATTTGACCTTTCTCCACGCCGACGCCACACTCGTCTGTGGTGACCATCACTGACAGAACAGAAGCGTGACTCATCGGAGAACACGACGTTCCGCCTTCCCTCATCCAAGTCGCTCTAGCCCGGCACCATGCCAGGCGTGCACGTCTATGCTGTGGAGTCAATGGTAGTCTTCTGAGCGGACGCTGGGAGTGCAGGCCTCCTTCAACCAATCGACGGGAAATTGTTCTGGTCGATATTGGAACAGCCAGGGTGTCTTGCACATGCTGAAGAATGGCGGTTGACGTGGCGTGCGGGGCTTCCACCGCTTATCGGCGGATGCGCTGATCCTCGCGTGCTGACGTCACTCGGGCTGCGCCTGGACCCCTCGCACGTGCCACATGTCCCTGCGCCAACTATCTTCGCCACAGGCGCTGCACCGTGGACACATCCCTATGGGTATCGGCTGCGATTTGACGAAGCGACCAACCTGCCCTTCTCAGCCCGATCACCATACCCCTCGTAAAGTCGTCTGTCTGCTGGAAATGCCTCCGTTGACGGCGGCCTGGCATTCTTAGCTATACACGTGTCCTGTGGCACACGACAACACGTTCTACAATGACTGTCGGCTGAGAAATCACGGTACGAAGTGGGCCATTCGCCAACGCCGTGTCCCATTTATCGTTCGCTACGTGCGCAGCACAGTGGCGCATTTCACATCATGAGCATACCTCAGTGACGTCAGTCTACCCTGCAATTGGCATAAAGTTCTGACCGCTCCTTCTTGGTGTTGCATTTGCTCTGTCAGTCAGTGTATTTCAGTGGTGACATCTTCTGATTAAAGTTCCTCACTTCTTGACCGATAGAGGAGTTCATTAAGGCGCTTATTTGAATGCATGACTTTGAGGTGTACCTCCCTATACAATTATTATTATTATTATTATTATTATTATTATTATTATTATTATTATTATTATTATTATTATTATTATTATTATTATTATTACCTCAAGATTGGACCCATTAAGATAATAGCCATTAATATCTTAAAAATAAACAATTGGTCGCCCAGTAGTGTTCCGATTTTTCTGCCATCTGATGGGAGAAGTAACTACGCTTAGGCTCGGTTATCTTGGTCTTATTTAAGACATTGAATCATTGTTTCTACTTGCTTTCACTTGAAGTAGGCTTGATCTTTCTTTAAATTAAAATATTGAGATGTACGGAAATGTCTAAAAAATGCTCAGTTATTTCACACCGAGTGGAGTGGGCGCGGCTATGGAGCAGAGCTCTGAATTCAGGTTACGATTGAATTCGGACGCCAGCGTCGACTTTCCTGAGAATGGTTTTCTGTGGTGTCTCATTTTAGCTTCCAAGCTAGTGCCTGTTGTCTCCTCCCAGCTTTACCGCTTCTGGGATCGGCGTAGGGTCCGCCTTTACAGGAAAACGGGTTCTGCGTGACAAAATATAGAGCACTGACGACATCCGCGGCAGAGCCGATGAAGGCGGAGGGAGGACGTCAACAACGAGATCTCCCTCCCTGGGGAAGCTGAGGTCTTCGTGCTATTTATTGATTAACATACAGGATCTCTCATATAAAAAAGACCGTCGAAGCGGTAATTTTACTCTCCGATCCACAAACTGCAGTATAGGAGGCACGCGCATAGTTCTTGACCTTGCAAGCAGCCTGCAAGTATTCGACCTGGCAAGCATCAGTCGCCAATCTGAATTTCTGCTGTTAATATGGTGAGACATTTATCATTAAAACACCGTATTTTCGTATGTACAAGTTCTGGTTTCATCTAATTGGTCGTGTGAACAGTCATAACTCTTGCTATTGGTGTGCAGAAAATCCCAATGGTGTTTATGAAGTCCCTCATTTATTCTCTCAAATATTATTAGATCTCATTTGCATAAAACGAATACATCTATAAAAATCTAGCAACTGACTTAAGAATTGACCAGTGACCAACTCTACTGCCATTTTATTCTTATTCCTTACATGTCTCTCGTCATAAACAACTATTTATCAACATCCTGTATTAGCTCTAATGATTATTGTGTGAAAATTAATGAAAAGTATTTCTTTGAGACAGGGCACTTTGTACTTTCTTTGATAAACCTCAATAAAATGAATTTATTCTTTGCGTGAATATCTATCGTGTAAAACAGTTTCTGCATCAAATTGTACGTGCTATATCAACTGCGCTACGCTCTATACGTGATTATTATAGGTCTCAGTTAGGACATGCGATGCTCGGTGCACGCTAAAGTCGCATTCTGTTCCCTTCCCATGACAAAGCCTCCTTCAGGAGAAATACCCTTACCACTGATGACAAGTCTCATAGTAATGAGTAACCTGTTGAGTGTTCCATGCAGTCGCTGAGTAGAACGAGCAAACGGAAAGTATCTCTGGCGATACGTAAACCGGAAGCACGGATCCAAGACACAGTATTTACACTACGCTGTGGGCTAGAACATTAATTGACCTCTCTGTCTCATCCTTGACTTGGACAGTATGAATGTGACTGATACTCAGAATTCCATTCTTTATGTAGACACTCCCTGTGGGTGGGGACTGCAAACGAAGAATACACACACGGTACCCCCTGTCTGTCCTAAGAGGCCATTAAAAGGGGCTACACCACGAGATGATGGATTTGGAACCATGCGACTACTTGTGATTAGTACCATTAAGTGGGAAACACTACGGGTCGACGTTACTTGCAATTAGTACCATTATGTGAGGAACGCTATGGGTCTGGGCGTTGCCTGTGATTAGTACCATGGGGTGTATTCTACCGATGCGGGGGAGGGGCGCACGGCATCACGGACTGGCGTCCGTGCGGGAGGAGCTGCCGTGCACCGCGCTGAATTGCGTTGGTTCTTCTGTGTTCAGCACGGGTCTACGTTACGTATGAGTAGCACCATGGTCTGGGTTACCTGAGGGTGGTACCATAATGTGTGATGCACCATGCGTCTACATTGCCTATGATTAGAACCACTATGCGAGCAATACCGTGAGTCATCATTCCACTACGTGAGGAACACCTCGGGGATACCGGCGCCCATGATTAGTCCCACTAAGTGGGGAACACCATGGGTCTGCGTTGCCTGTGAGTACTGCCTTTATGGGAGGAATACCATGGAACTGTGTTACATGTAGGTGGTGACATACCATGGGTTTACATTACGTGTGATTAGTACTACTATGCGAAAAACGCCATGAGTCTACGATAACTGTGATTGGTACCACTATAGGGGGAACACTATGGTTCTGCTTTAGCAGTGATTAGTACAATTATGAATGGCCGGTGACCTGGACTTTGGATCGCTTTGGACAATAAGCATCATCTCAGAATATGAAACATTGTGAATTGTATCCACTGATTGTTTTGGATTCATGGTCATCTTTTCATCATCATTCGATTTAGATTTTAGTCAGTGGATACATTTTGAAATTTATATTATCTTCCCATTTCGTTGCACCCCGTACCTAGCTGTTAGGCCCTTTTTAATAACAATCATCATCATCATGTCCGGCTCCTTGGCTGAATGGTCAGCGCAGTGCTCTTCGGTTCAGAGGGCCCCGGGTTCGATTCCCCGCCGGGTCGGAGATTTTAATCTTAAATGGTTAATTCCTTTGGCTTGGGGACTGGGTGTTTGTGCTGTCTCCAACATCCCTGCAACTCTCTCTCACACACACACACACACACACACACACACACATAACACTATCCTCCACCACAATAACGCGCAGTTACCTACACATCGCAGATGCCGCCCACCCTCATCGGATGATCTGCTTTACAAGAGGTGCACCCGGCTAGAAATATACACACGAAAAAAACTTCATCGTCATCATCTTCATTCAGGCAGACTCTGTCATGAATGATACGGAAGTCTTACTCATACAGGCATAGCAGACTATATGGTAGAGCATCTTCTGGTTCAGAGCGGAAAACAACGAGAAACTACCTCACTCCTCATTTTCCACAGTACACCTCGTTGGTGTCGCCTAAGCTAGGGTGCGCTATGTTTGAGTATTCAACCAACATTCGGGATGAGGCTCGACGTGCATGTAGCGTGAAGGAGATTAGCAATATGCTAAAGGTAACTTTCCTTAAGCTTATACAGTATATCCACTGTAGTACAAGATAAATACAAACCATATTAAATTGTAAACGAGTTAGGTCGTGCTCACTTCATGTGGTATGTACCGTAGAGATGTTAAGCACAGAACAAACCCATAATCTTCCGATTTCGCGTCGGATACTCTTACCAGCTGAGCTATGGTGGCCTAAGCCATATATCGTCTTTGCACTCGGAATACCGTATGTGACAATGTTCAGGGGAGAAAAACCGACCCGCAGCGCATCACTTAGAAAGAAAATTCGTTGAACCTTAGATGACAGAGCCTTTCTGATCAGAGTTCTAAGCTGAAATATTATCACATAGCGGCTTTTCTAGGCGCAAAGTGTCTAAGCCCACGCACTCTACAGTTGTGACTCAGTAGAGCTGGACCTGTAGCTTAGATCCTTTTCAACAGAATAAGTACGACATAGGTCAATCTAGCTCAGCTAGTTAGAACATCTGACGTGACATGCGAAGGTCGTGAGTTCAGATACTAAAAGTGTTCAATTGGTTATTTTGTTTAGTACTTAGTACCACTTCGGTACATATTGCTCCTACTAAACTCGGCCTAATATATCGACATTTTATTTTGAGTAAAATGTGGTCGTGTTAGGAAGAAATTTGTGATTTTTTTGTATGGCTGTGAATCTCAGATAGTCAGAGATAGGGATTGGAAACGACTGGAAGCGTGTGAAATGTGGGTCTACAGGCGAATGCTAAGGAGTAAATGGATTGAATTTTTTTGCAAAGTTGGTTTACGTCGCACCGCCACAGATAGGTCTTATGGCGACGATGGAACAGGGAAGGGCTAAGAATGGGAAGGAAACGGCCATGGCCTTAATTAAGGTACAGCCCCAGCATTTGCCTATTGTGAAAATGGGAAACCACGGAAAACCATATTCAGGGCTGCCGACAGTGGGGTTCGAATCCACTATCTCCCGAATACTGGATACTGACAGCACTTAAGCGACTGCAGCTATCTAGCTCGGTAAATGGATTGAAAAGACAAGAAACAAAAGCGTTCTGCAAGAAATTCAAGGGAAGAGAGAACTGATGTTAACAATACAAAGAAAAATAGCTACATTCACTGGCCACACCTTACGACATAATACCTTCCTTACTAGTCTGGTGGAAGGAAAAATCACCGGAATATAGGCCGAGAACGACCGAGGAAAAAATTCCTTCAAGAGTTGGCACAGAGTCTCCAATTCGTATAAATTAAACGAGGAGTTGAGTGCAGACACTGATAATGATGTGGTCGTGAAAGTTAAATATTTACGAACCATAATATTTGATGACATGTTGACATTCCGAAGTCATGCTGTAAGAATAGCTAACAGCAGCACTTATAAAATGCTATGTATTTTCATGCGTAATGTAAAACCATTAAAATGTAATACGAACAATTAGCCTGTTACACTTTATAATATCGAGCGAGTTGTCCGTGCGGTTAGGGGCGCACAGCTTTAGCTTGCATTTGGGAGACAGTGGGTTCGAACCTCACAGTCAGCAGCACTGAAGATGGTTTCACGTGGTTTCCCATTTTCACGCCCGGAGAATGCTGGACCTGTAACTTAATTAAAGCCACAGCCGTTTTCTTACAAATTATTGCACTTTCCTCACCCATTTTCACCATAACACCAATATGTATCGGTGCAAATTGGAGCAAATTACGCCCTGGATATTAATACTATTTAATATTACTAAATTGAACCCATGTAACAATAAATATATAGAAATAATAGAAAGAGTTCTGAAACCTTTCCTGATATTCCTATTTGCCTACAGGAGAACATATGGTGAATTTTCTTTAAATGTGAGATACGAGTGTCTGCTCACAGATGCCCATTTCAAATCCCTTAGATCGCCTAGAGATTTAGTCGATATTATATTTATGAAAAAAAGTTGAAAATAGCATCCTTGATAATTATCATTTTCTTTTCAGTATTAAAACTCATTATCCTGCAGACAAAAAAGAAAAATACACGAACTTCGCTTACGTGAAGAAAGGCCAGTTACAATAACTGACCACCTCACAGAATATGCATTAAGTATAATAGCACGTTCATCAACAGGAAAATATTACATGTTGGCTGCCATAACGTTGGCAGTGTGCTGAGTACAATCTAAAAAACGATGATCGTGGCTTGTTAGATTTCCAAAATGTTAAAAATCACCAATATCAGGTATCGTAAAATTCTTTAAGAGTGTCTCAAAGTTGAGGCGGCTGAAGTCGTGTGGTGAATTCCGCACATTCATTCCTCCGAAAATGAAAATGGATCTCATTTTGACTAAATGCTTCATTTCAATTATACCTGTCACACAGTACGAATTGTACGTCGAAACTTGGGACAGTAATCTCGACACAGCCACGTTACCTCTTCGGTGTTATTTGTTTCCGTTTTTCTTTCGTTTCGGTGAGCTACGGACTACGCTATTTCAACCGTATTCCGTCTTGAGTATTAACACTCGTTCAGTCGCATCCTTCTTCAGTGAGTTTGCTTTTCCTTCCGTCCTTTGCTCCACGTCTTGCCTGTCTTCATTTTAGGTTTTGTCCGAAAATTCTGTAGACATTCATTTTCCTTCTTTAAAGGGTCACGTTGCAACATGTCATCACTTGAGATCCCCAATTCTTGTAAATCCTTTTCCACCTCAGTGAAACAGACCCCTTTAGTTTCCTTATTTAGAAAGTTGGCAAACATTCGAGTGGGCAATCTTTCTGGTCTCATGCGTGTAAAGCGACCATACAAAGATATACTTATTTTCCTACATGCAGATATAGTTCATGATTGTGCCTTCTCCTACATTCTCCATTCCCTCTACTGCGCCCAGGATGTTCCTTAGAATCTTCGTTCCTTTGGCTTCCAGTTCAACTGCCAGACATTCATTATTCATCGAAAAGCATTCTGCTGCTTATAGAGGTTCAGGTCGAATCACTGCATAGTAATGTCTAAGCTTGGATTCGAAATACATTGAACGTTTGTTATAGATAATGTTGGTGATGTGGTAGGCCATTTCCAGGGGCTGCCTGGCCGAGGCGGTAAAGGCGTGCTCTGTTCGCCCGGAAGGACGTGGATTCGAATCCCCGTCAGGAAGTCGTAAAATTTAAGAAACAAGATTTCCACTTCCGGAGGTGCATGTGGCCCTGAGTTTCACTCAGCCTACAACAAAAATGAGTACCAAGTTAATACCTGGGGATAAAGGTGGACAGGCGTAGAGCTAACCACTTTACCCCATCCCGTGCCGAGGTTAACAATGGTGGAAGCTTTTACCTTCCACTCCTCCAAGGGCCTTCATGGCATGTAAGGAGGTGACTTTGCTTTGCTTTGCTTTGGTAGGCCAAATTTTTGATTTGAACGCATCTTTCTTAGAAATTTTAAATTCTATCCACTCGCTTAGGTATTTGAATTTTTCTGCACACTTTATTTTGCCCTGATTAAATATTATTATTAATATACAAATAACCTGCATCAGCGCATCCGGGAGTCAATGCGCCGGTAGGTTTGCGCATGTATCAGTGCTAACGAAGGGCATTTTTTACGTTTCCTGTAAGAAATATTTTCATGTGCTATACTGGTACTTTCTGTTGCTGTGTGTTTTCTATGATTAATTTAGTGTTCTTGAAAATGAGTCTAACATGGAAATAAAGCTTTTATGGACCAATGTCCATGTAACACATATCCTTTTTCTACGTCTGACGAATGTGTCCCTAAGTAAAGTTCGCGCAGCTCTGAGCTTGCATTCGGGAGCCCGCTGTTGCAGCCCTAATGATGCTTTTCACACCAGGTAAATGTAGCGCTGTATCTTAATTAAGGCCACGGCCGCTTCCTCCACACTCCCAGCCTTTTCCTATTTCATCATTGCCATATGCCATATTCAGAAGGTAGCAAAAATTCGAGTGGGCATTCTTTCTGGTCTAATTCGGGTTAAGTGAACATAGAAAGAAAACCTTCTTTCCCTAAGTGTTTTAATTTCTCCACATGCAAATTGTCTTATTGTTACACTCTGTATTCGATATAATTATGAATTTTTCTTTTTCTAAAGACGTATTTGCTAAAGAAACATATTATGTTGCATACTATGTCGAACTTCATACGTTATTTTATTCAAAATGGTGTGGGAAGGGGAAAGTTACGATACCGTAATTACCAACATAAAAACAGACCGCCATAAACCTTGTTCAAAGCAAGTATAAGAGCTTACATACTTATCAGATGGCTTCACTGTATTGTGTTGGGGAGGCAATACGTTTATGGCCTCATTGTTTAATGACAGGCCTATAGATTCTTTCATGGATCGTTTCACTGTTTGAACGGTGGACCCTGAATGACCTTAATAACTTAAAAATTAAAATAAAGGGATTCAACACAGTAATAATAATAATAATTTGTGTGGCTATTTCCAGTCGAGTGCAGCCCTTGTAAGGCAGACCCTCCGATGAGGGTGGGCGGTATCTTCCATGTGTAGGTAACTGCGCGTTATTGTGGTGAAGGATAGTGTTATGTGTAGTGTGTGAGTTGCAGGGATGTTGGGGACAGCACAAACACCCACCCCTGGGCCATTGGAATTAACCAATGAATGTTATATTCCCCGACCCGGCCGTGAATCGAACCCGGGACCCTCTGAGCCGAAGGCAAGTACGGTGAGCATTCAGCCAACGAGTCGGTCATTCAATACAGTCATAAATAAAATAATATTGCGTTGCAAGGGAAAAACTGCCTTACATATTCACTTTAAAATTCCGGCCAAGTAGTGAAATATTTCAACTCGGGTTTCTAAAAACCTCACTTACATCCCTTGTAAGATAAACAAGTACTAGAAGACTCAGTCTGCTTTGCAGCATTCGGTATAAATAGGTGATGAAACGTGTCTTGATATGAAATTCTTTATTGAGACCGTGACTGATATTTTGCGAATTATTTTCTACCCTCAGAGTTAGTGTTGTGTGTTTAATTTAAAATTTTAGTTGTATTATTTATGTTTTTCGTGGAACTTATTTCCTTGTTGCAGCACATATTTTCTGAGAAGTAGCTCATCCTTTCAAATTAATGATAAACGAATGATATACAGTCGAACCTCGATATCTTGAACCTCCGTTACTCGAATTGTCAGTATTTCGATGTAATTTAAATTTCCCGGCCGTTTGTTCTATTCTTCATGTGTATTTATTTCTCTATTACTAGAAATTCGGTAACACGAATTTCTCAATTTCTCGAAGCAAACATTTCCTACCTTGAAGAAAAAAATACTCTGTTACTCGAATTTTGTGCAACATTAACAGTGCAATGCGGCATTTGTGGTTTGTAAGGAAAGTTAAGAAATAAAAAAGGGTTACAGTGGTGCTTGTGTAGCTAATATGACGGGAACCGTAAAACTAAAATATCTAGTAATCGGAAAATCGGTAAAGCCTCGCTGTTTCTGGGGTGTGAATTAATTACCGCTCACGTACAAAAGCAACCTCCGAAGTCGCGGATGACAAGGTCCATTCACGAACCTCGGCTGCGTGGTATTGACGAGAAGTTCCATAAAACGTTGCTATAAAAAGAGTTATAATTAAAGTGATGTCGTAAAATAGAGTTTGTTTGTATATTTTTAAGTACTGTTAAAAATAAGGTATTTAGTATAAACCCGTAGATACATATGATTCAATTATGTGCTATACATGCTCAAAATCGGTATTCTCTTGCGCCCTATAATGCTTTTGATTCCCGTCAGGCAAACGCCGAGATTGAACCAAGAACATTATAGTGACCAATACGCCCACCAAGGTGTGTATTCTGGCACATAGCTTACCTTGCGATACGTATCCACACTCAGCAACTCAGTAGAACATGAATCAGGGTATCGGGGTATAAACAAGGGCGAAATAAGATAAGATAGTGGATACGAAAAAGTGCAGGGTAAGAGCAAATCCTACCAAAAATATATAACAGAAAACTTCGCTGCATTCCAAGTTTTACAATAAGGGATTTATTACATAAAAAAATCAAAACTGTTAGAAATACATGAGCTTTCGAAACATAAATGGGGTAATTAAAATGTTGAGCCGTCGACTACCAGTTCACTGCCTTCACGAAAGAGCAAGGCTGCAACAAGCATGGAATCACGGAGTAAGCAATGGAGTAAAGAAAAACGGATATCTGCACAAATACTCGTCTAACAACAACCTCCTACTCATTAATATACTATGCTCAGTACATCGAACCCTGAAGCTAACAAATATAAACATGCTATGTACAGTGCTCTGACCCAGTATAGGTCCCTGGTCCAGCAAATCCAATATGCACATGACAAAATTAATAGGAACACAACTCCATCGTCCTAGGGTCAACACATAACGGGCAAGACGTTTAAAATGAAGCAAAACAAACGGAAATGAAAAATCTATTAGCAGCGTAACATCAAGGTCGTCCTTCCCCTCAAAACACTCAACAGACCGCAGGCAGCTAACATTGCCGCATTCCAAGACCGTGACGTCAGACACTTCATCCCCTCATCAGCACTTTTCACGAGACAGGCAGCGGCCATTCTTATATTATGAGTCGCTCAGCTGACTGCAAGGAGAGTTTCGCTTTCACCGTACCTCTCGTGAATTGGCTTCCCTAGCGCTCTGGTAATTACACATGGGCTACACGTTATCATGTCAATGTCACATTTCCACCACTACTAGGCTCATCCATAAGTATACAAGGGCACAATCCAGTGCGCTATAATCACATGGCCATAGTAAGGCGTATCAAACTCATCTAACACATTCTTAATCTGCGCTGGGGCTTTCTATATATCAATACACACAGTCAGCTACTTGCATAATGCCCATATTTCTCAAGCATAATGGCGCGCCCATCCTGTCACGTTAACCTAGGTGAGTTTAAGGGGGTAAATCCTGATCTCCAATAAATTACATACGACCACAAAGAAATATGCCCTGACGCTGTACTATAAACATTGTCTGTCTGATCACGCTTAATTGACCAAGATGATCCTACATGAACAATGGAGACCCCACGTACACTATCATGGTACTACCGATTAGAAATGTAATCACACAAACAAGGAATATACAACCTACAACCTACACTAATATACTGAGTTCGAGTCCTGGGCATAGCTATACTGTACAGAGAAAATTTCTGATATAAATTTACATGCTGGCTGGCGGCTAACCTTGTTCCTATCTTGAAGTTAAATTACATGCTTATTACAAATTGGAAAGCTCTGACCTGAAATGATCGATGACAGGACGGAGCTGCCCCCCATATGGACCACTGGAATTACCACATCACGATAGGCTGCGACGCTGGCAGCAGGTACAGGCGAACGACTGGAAACATTCTAGCTGGCGAGAACATTTCTTGCAGCTTCTTAGATGGTTGGAAGGTGTCCCCTTCGACGTCGTGCTGAGCAGGTACGCCAGATTTTCCCGTGTGCATTAGCGTACTAGGTTGATGTAGGGGAACTGTAAAGATATGTCTTATTACACACAGTCCGGATTCGATGCTTTTTTCCACTAAAACCATGCCTCACACGTTACTTTGACCAAGTCATGTTCTGAATTTGAACTTGGTACACCAATGTTCTCTTCATCAAACTCGGTAACACTATTACCTTATCCTTTCACTCGGACGGAACTTCTAGATACCAGAAATACCCTGAGCCTTCATTAATTCATGCGTTACGTTAGTTACAATTGGACCTCAAAGAAATATGTAGCTACTAGTCGAACAGCCTGATATTGGCAGCGCCTCTTCTCATGACAGCAGATCAGCACATGTAATATCAAGAATTCAGCTTAATTATGCAGGTTGATTACTTACTTTCTCCCAGATTCAATCGTGCTAGGTGTGTGTGCAGCTCTAGGAGAAGACGCTGTTCTGGATGCCGACTCGCAGCGTGACGACCTCGTTCAAGCAGCCGTACAGTCAAAGAATGACTCCGACGCGCCAGGCGGTCATATATTTATAATCAGGCTAGCGTTACCACGCTCGCTTGGTGGCGGTCTGGATAAATCACGCCCGCGACTCGAAGTTTCTCCCGCACAAAGAGCGTCGAGTACCACACTTAACGTATGCACTTATAATTATAGCTATGTTGCATATCAAAATTTAGCGGAAATTACGCAGGTTGCAATTCTATTGTCAGATCCAATGCATCTCTTCTGTAGCAAGAGATATTAATTTAATTCCTTCTTCCCTCCAAATGTTAGCTGCGCGTCCCCGCTCTCAATTAATAAGCTTCGCTTGGGCAATAAATTCCTTTTATGAGTCTCTGGAATTTTCATAATGATTCTGCTGCTATGTTCCCACGAGAAATGCTTCCTCTGTGCTCTCTTATATAGTAAACTATTATACAATGACTTCCATGGTGGTATTAGGCAATCCCAATATCTAATGCTAGACTATTGGCACATGAAATGTATGGTTCACTCTATATCTCGAAATTTCAAGAACTCGAAATAAAATTTACCTCTCGAGGTGATCCGCGATATCGAGGTTCTGCTGTAATGATGGCTGGCTGAGTGGCTCAGACGGTTGAGGTGCTGGCCTTCTGACTCCTACGTGGCAGGTTCGATGCTGGCTCAGTCCGGTGGTATTTGAAGATGCTTAAATACGTCAGCCTCGTGTCGATGGATATTCTCGCACGTAAAAGAACGCCTGCTGGACTTAATTATGGCAATTCGGTGTCTACGAAAATTGTAAAAGTAGTTAGTGAGATGTAAAGCAAATAATATTATTTGTAGATATTGGGACTGTCTTTAATTAGCCTAGCGAACCCGAAAACTGGGAAATCACAAGTAATCTCAGTCATTTTGGGCATGTTCCTTTTCACCCCTTGTGGTTTCCATGCACATGTAGGCTTGAATTGGACCTAGACGGCATCCAGAGTGTTACAATTCATCTCAGCGACCAAGTAAAGTATGAAATCGACACAATAATGATTGGTCATTTTACATTCCATTCCCTCCCAACCCCCAACCGCAGTGATAATATAGGTGTCATAGCCCAGAGTACTTTATCTCGATATTGTAAGTTATATGTGAACTGAGTTTGGTTCAGAGTTTTGCTGGAACATATACACATATACATCCACAATCTTAGTCATTTTCGACATTTTCTTATTTCACCTCCCTCTCTGATGGTGGCTGAACGTGGATTTAAATGGCATCGGTGGCGTCGCCATTCACCTCGGCGACCACGAAAACAGTGGATTCAGCACTAATATAGGTCGTCTTCGATTGTTTTTGCATGTCACTCCCTCCCCACTCAACTCGTAGGGGCACTAGGGATATCCTGTTCCCACAGTATCTCTTTGCAGATAGTATTAAGTCCTATGTTTACCAAGTTTGACTGAAATTTCAGGTTTTCCCGGTGCGCTATAATATTTTATGGCTTAGCTTCGTCGATAACTTCACGTAAATAGTCGCTCCTTGACTGTACGCAACCCGTAAAGTACGGAGTGTATTGCAGGCTAACATAAGCCTTCGCCTCCGATTATGGAAGTGGCCATTTAATGATTTGATTTTAGGAATACGCAAAGTTGACAGAACATAGAGACCTATCCATTCCTGGTTATTCATCGACAGGTAAATCCGGCGAGAATAAAACACGAATTATGCAAATCAGTCCAGTAAAATGGATGGACGGACTGGACAAAGCTGCTTTTAGTAAACTTTGTTAATACTGTATATAGATGCACCGTCACCATCTCCAGTGAAAGCAGGAATGTATTTGAATATGTAGCCTTAGGGCACAACCACACTACACGAAACAAGCAGCCTGGAACCGCCTCAGGAAAAATGTTTCAAACAACTCTGCGCACACACTGCATCAAACTCAGACAGTCGACAAGATGCCGTCTGGAGAAGAGGGTGCGGATGAATTCATAACAGTGATGTGGCAATGGATGCTCTTAAATTCAAAACCACCACAACAATTTGGGGTTCATGTTTTGATTGATTGATTGATTGATTGATTGATTGATTGATTGATTGATTGATTGATTGATTGATTGATTGATTGATTGATTGATTGATTGATTGATTGATTGATTGATTGATTGATTGATTGATTGATTGATTGATTGATTGATTGATTGATTGATTGATTGATTGATTGATTGATTGATTGATTGATTGATTGATTGATTGATTGATTGATTGATTGATTGATTGATTGATTGATTGATTTATTGATTGATTGATTGATTGATTGATTGATTGATTGATTGATTGATTGATTGATTGATTGATTTTTAAAGGGGCCTAACATCGAGGTCATCGGCCCCTAATGGTCCGAAATGAGACGAAATGATGTGACAACTTAAAATTAAAAAATCCTCCAATGACCAGTATTCAAGGCATGAGGACGAAGAATGAATGGATGGACGGATATGAATTTTAAAACGATCAGTGGAGACGACCCACTGTTCCTCACATGCACAGAAGCTGGCACAAAACAATCGTATTACCGACCAAGGGACTGCTTCTATAGCACGATGCAGAATCGATTATGCGTATAGTCGAAACGGGTTAACAATCCAGGTCATCAGCCCCTCATAGTGATATTTATCGCTAGGAAGGTAGAACCATGCAATGTGTAATGTTGCGGTGCTAATCAAAAGTAGCTGAGACTCGCGGCATTCCACACATTATGGTACTATTCGCAGGTAGTGTAATGCGCACATGTAACACAGACCTATGGTATTTTGCACATTGCGGCGCTATTTGCAGGCAACGCAAACCTATAAAGGCAACGCAAACCTACGGCGTTCCTCACATAAGTGGACTGACCACAGGGACCCGTACTATCCCGTGGAATTCCTCACATAGTGGAAACTGAGCATAGGTAAGGCAGAACCATGGTGTCGCTCATCCCATGGTGTCGCTCATTTAGGGGTACGAATCACAGGTACTGTAGAACCCGCATCCTGATTCACAAACTGTCGCTACTAATGACAAAACTATTGCATATCTAACATAGTGGTACTACGCGCAAGTAAATTCAACCCATGGTGTTCCCTGCGTGATGGTACTAATTACAAGTAGTTTCATGGTTGTAATTGGATCATCACTTGGTCGCCCCTTTTAGTCGCCTCTTACGACAGGCAGGGGATACTGCAGGTGTATTCTACATGTGCGTCACCCACCCGCAGGGGGTAGTGTGTTTGGTCCGCGAAAGGTATTTTATTCTCCTCAAGTCCGCCGGCAAGCCGGTTAGGACCCCCCTATCCGCCACCTGGGACGCGCCACGTGGGAGTATCACCTCTCCCGTTGCTACGCCAGCGTAGTAGGTTCGTGGGGTTCATCTTTTAATTGTTAAAAGAGTTGAAAGTAAATAGGCTAGTGTCCTTGATAAATGAACTATGGAACTATGAAGATAAGCTTCTTAATTACACGAATGACCCATGAAACTTTCGAACTTTTTTTTAAGTTTGATTGGGAACGAGTTTATAAAACGGCACACCAATTTTCGGAACAGCAGAGCCTCAGAAGAAAAAACCACTTGTGACATTGAGTTGAGGGTAACAAAATAATGCAACATGTAGTGGTGTAAAGAGTGTACATTTCAGTGTCATTTGATAAATTACCGAAGGGTGTAACAGGAGCGGGAGGGAAGGACGAGAAGGGGAGTGGACGTCTGATAGTCGAAGATTCGATTACAGCTCTTGCACCTCCAGATAGCGGTTCTGAAGTGTCATCGCATCTATTGCCGCTTTCTTCCATCAGATAATTTATCTACATCCTCAACTAAACTCTTCAAAAAACTGAAGTTGGGTTTTCTGCTTTCGCCGATGATACCAGGTTGTTTTTTTGTTCTTTTGTTGTCGTTGTTGTTGTTTTTGTTCTAGCCCGTGGAAAGGCTATCATGTTGTACGCTCTTCCTTCCTGGCACCCTACTACAGTGGAGAACATGATGAAAGTAGAGGGAGTTCAACGTCGAGCAGAACGACTAATTACTCAACACGGTCACTTAAATACAGCCAGGTCACTGCCCTCCATAACAACCCTCTGTAAACAAATAGATATTGCTTTCCTGAGAAAATCCCTCGCAGGTAACATTCATATAAACCCTTTCAACCGCTTACAGCTGAACTATCGTTCCGCCCAAAGAGGTCGAGGTGTGTCCCTTTTCCCTCCATTTGCAAGAACAGCTTCACATCAGAGTGGCTTCTTTAGTCGTTCTGCTCGGTTGTGGAATGAACTCCCACCGCAGATAAAAGAACTACCTGCAGAAACATTTTGTAAAGACGTAAAATGGATGTATATGTAACGAAACCCTCTGTACAAAACATAATTTATCTACTGTGTGAATGTTCAGTATGAGTGGGAGGATGGATGAAAGTTATGGGATCCCGAGTGATTGAGACGGTAAATGGATATGAGTGAGCCGGCCTAGCTAAAATATATGTGGGGTTTCTAGAGAGAGAAAGAGGGAGAGAGACTCTCTCTCTCTGTGTGTGTGTGTGTGTGTGTGTGTGTGTGTGTCAAATTACTTGAATGTTGAACAGGTTTTGTGAGTATTATGTAATATGCCTATGTAAATACGGTAACTGTATATAAGAACACTATGTAGAATGTAATTGTATATTTGTATATTGTAATTTTAAGTGGTGATGGAGGCACTTTTGTGTATGTGGGGCTATGCCCTTTCTCCATTCACCATACCTAAATTGTAACTACAATTAGTGGAAAATAAATAAATAAATAATAATAATAATAATAATAATAATAATAATAATAATAATAATAATAATAATAATAATAATAATAATAATAATAATAATAATGGGTTCTACAAACTTACCAGGTGTTGTTTGCTTTTTACGTCTTTATGAGGATGCAGAGTGTAGAACAGGAGGCTTACCCTGACTTATTATGTTTGCTGGAAACAAGTAGCCTCAGCACAACTTCCGCCTGACTGAGGCAGCCTCGAGCAAATGAAAGGTGTTGCCTCGGCAGCGTGGTCTGTCGTCATTCGCTTCCGGTATTTCGAGGGCTAGTTGATTGAAGCAGGCGGCCTCAGGCAGCCCGAAACGGTTTTGTTTCGTTTCGTTTCGTTTCAAACAGTGTGGTCGTACCCTTAAAGAAAACCCAGGATACGTGTCTTTACTAGAAAGCGCAACTTATAGCATTGTAAGCCGTAGTGTTAAGCACTGGAAATACTTAAGTTGTGTATGAATTTATATATGATTATGCTAGATTTAGAATGTTAAACTACCAGTATTTCTTTTAATATTTTCCTTCGTTGGAATTGCTTGTTGTACTTCTATTATTCTTCTTATTCTTGTTATTGGTGGGTAATTATGTCTTAAATTTATTTTCACACTACTTTAAGTGACCATTGCCACTGGGATATTTCCCAATTGCGATGTATTTTAATAATAATAATAATAATAATAATAATAATAATAATAATAATAATAATAATAAAAATAATAATAATAATAATAACAACAACAGAACTGGAGTTAAATCGGTGGATATGAAAGTAACTGAAAACAAAAAGCTTCGGCTAACCATGCCACGCAAGTAGCATGTGAGCAGCTAATATATATATTGTGTATACTAGAAGTAGAATGTCCCAATTACGGCTTCAGTATTAGCAGTGAGACATATTTGCCAGTGTCAATAACAGAACTGCGCCTGTTCTGTCTTGGGTAGCAATCACTAATTACACTAATTGCCGCTTAACTGTTCGCTAACTTAGTTTCGGGTATCGCAGTACCTAATTACGTGTGATTAACAGGAATACCACACATTAACGGTAATCGGAGTAATTTATGTGAATCATCCAATTAAGTTCCGGTAGATCTAGTTGTAAGGTACAGCACGGATTGTAATCTCTCCACAATAACCGTAGCTCATTCTCAGGACTCAAATACATACCAGCTAAGTAGATAAGGATAAAAACGGAAACTATACACTTGAAGGAGAAGTAGAGCTTTCAATTGAAGAGACGAAAAAGGGAGAATCATGTGGAGTTGATGGTTTGCCCGTGGAAATGTTAAAAGCTTTAGAAAATAAGGGTATAAAAATAATAACATCAATCTGTAACAGGATATACGAGAGAGGACAGTGTCATGATGACTTACTCACTACAATTATAGTCTCTATATTAAAGAAGAGTAACGCAGATAAATTTGAAGATCACAGGACTATAAGTCTCATTTCCCACACAGCAAAACTACTGCCTGGAGTCCTAATTCGAAGACTATACAATAAGTTAGATGAATTCATTATGGAAGAACGGTGTGGACATAGGAAGAAACAAGGGACAAGAGGTGCTATTGGGTTATTAATAACCACGGAGAAAGATATATTGAAAAAAGGAAGATTGGTATTTGTGGGTTTTATTGATCTTGAAATAGCATTTTACATATTAAAACGGGAGAAATTAATAGACATATTGAAGGAAAAAGGAGTAGATTGGAAAGAAAGAAGACTGATAGGGAATCCTTACATAAAACACACAGTTCGGGTAAGAGTAGGACAGAATTTGTCGGAAGAAAGGAAAATTGGTAAAGGGGTTAGACAAGGTTTTTGTCTTCCACCAATCTTGTTTAATATATATCCTGAGGAAATAATTCGAAGTCGTTATCAAGGTAAGCAAGGTGTTAATGTGGGACGAAAGAAATTGAATGCGTCAGATTTGCTAACGACTTGGTGGTCCTAACTGAAACTTAGAAAATGGTGAATATCATGCTGGGAAAATTGAGCCGATCGTGTGAAAACTTTGGAATGAAAATTAAAAGAAAGAAAACTAACGCAATAATCATGAGTAAGAAGGCCTTAACAGCAAACATAGATCTGTCAGATGAAGAAATAGAACAAGTATCTGCATATAGATATATAGGAAGCACAAACAGAAATGATCTATATTGATTGGATGAGGTGAAGAGTGCAATGGCCAAGGAAGCCTACATGAAGCAAAGGGTACTGATGAGTGGGCCTCTGAATTTGGACCTTAAGAAGAGGTCAGTGAAGTGAATTTGTGTGGGGCGTTGCTCTTAATGGGTCTGAGACTTGGACTTTAGAAGGGAGAAAGAAAGAAGGTAGAAATCGTTTGAAATGTGGGTATGGAGAAAAATGGCGAAGATCAACTTACGAGATAAATTAAGTTATGAAGTAGTAATGGAAAATGCAGGTAGAGAGAGGAAGGCAATACTGTAAACTATTCAAAAGAGAAAGAAGAATTGGTTAGTTCACTATTTACGAAGGAATTGTTTATTAACACAGACATAGGAAGGAAAAGTTGCAGGGAGAAGATTGACAGGAAGAAAGAGCTATCAGATAATGGACAGTGTGAAAATTAATGGAAGATACTTGAAGACTAAAAGGATGGCAGAAGACACAATCGGCTTGGTAATCGCATGCGAAAACCTGCTGATAGAAAGAGACCCGATGATAATGATACTCTAGGATACACCAGGAAGTCATCGAGCAAATATTCTTGTTGTTTTTCTTCTTCTTCTCCTTCTCCTTGGCCTTTTCCCAATTATTTCGGATCGGAACTTTGTTCGTATTTAGTTCATTTTTACGCCTGGATGCCAAACTCTATGTGGAGAGCTGTATTCTCTATTTCATGCTTCTACGCTACTTGGTAGAGCCATGAGTAGTATGTAAATGCAAACTCGTATTAGACGAACAACAACATACAGCCTCGATGCTAAAGGAATTGACCAGACGTGGATAAAGTATCCAGACCGGCGGGATATCAAACCCTTCTCCTTTCTGAAACGAATATCATTACGCTGACCATTCAGCCAAGGAGCCACACGAAGTCATCGAGCAAATATCGTTCTTCAAATACCTTGGAATTATGATGGCAAAAGGCACGAGATGCGCAGGAAGACGACGACTTTTGTCATGTCAAGAAAAGAAGGTAAAATTATTCACGTTTCGCAGAGAACGGGGGGAGGGCCTCCTAGACGGAGACACCACCTCTCAGGCCGGAAGATTTGTGTCGGAGAAGGAGATGTGGGCAGAAGATGAAAGGGTTGGCAGTCGTGGCCTATAATAAAAACTGTCCCGGCGTTCGCCTTAATGCAGGAGAATGGCCTGCCCGAAGACCTGCAGATTATGAGATGTCGTGTGGTCAGCACGACGAATCCTGTCGGCCGTTATTCTTGGCTTTCTAGACCGGGGCCGCCATATCACTGTCAGATAGCTCCTCAATTGTGATTACGTAGGCTGAGCGGATCTCAAACCAGCTCTCAGATCCAGGGAAAAATCCATGACCTGGTCGGGAATCGAACTCGGGTCCTCCGGGTAAGTAGCAGGCACGCTACCCCTACACCACGGGGCCACCACTCTGCATCCACTGACCGAATTTAAGAATGCTTTACCATTGGCATGCAGTAAGTGGTGCTCTTATTCGTCACCAGATGGCTCACTGTACGCTGGCTTTCCAAGTGGGAACTGACCACACCTTCTACGATCTAATGAACTGGTAAAGCTTTCTTAAATTCAAATATTTATTACTGGAGAAGTCTTGCTCGTGAACAGTTGAGATTTTATTCTGAAGACGAGGAGCGAATTTCTCTGCGACACGTAAAGTATTTCACCTTGTTTTCTTGACACAGCCACAGCCCAAAATTTTATGATCACGTCTACAATTACGTGCCGTGAAAAGCATCGATATAAAATGGATGCTTCATACTTTTTAATGTCATATCATTGTCTGCTGTCCGTCTTTATGTCAAATAACTTGCCCAATAAACACCCAACCGGGCCTATCCACATTCAGAACACGTAATGTAGAAATATTTTTGAAGTAGTTTCTCTTTTCCATACGGTACATTGAACCCATTCCAAAAATATACATTTTATGGAAACAATCAACAAAATAATTTCAGCTGGAAAATGGATATCTGTCAGCACGAAATGCATAACCATATTCCAGTAGTTTTCCATTTAGAAATTGAAATCAAGGAATTCTTTCAAAATCACTGCGTTTTACAAATTTCGATCGACCGACTAAAAATATTTTCAAAATTTTCTACTGTTATTAAATATGATTGGGAATATTTATAGCCGTCCTCAGTGGGTTATTTCTTTCTCTCCCTAACAGAGTAATTTAGTACTCGGCTTGGGTGTTTAAATGCGATTACTCCGCGAAGACTTTTTTCTTAATCCTTTTAACGTTTACCGTACAGAGGTGTTTTTTCTTCCGACTAAGCGAGGGATCCCACCTCTACCCCTCAAGGGAATTGCCCTGGATCCTGAGACTTTGGGTTGGGGATTCAACTCTATAAAAGGACCAGTACTTCGCCCAGACGGCCTCACCTGCTATGCTGAACAGGGGCCTTGTGGGGGAATGGGACGATCGAAAGGGATAGACAAGGAAGAGGGAAGGAAGCGGCCGAGGCTTTAAATTAGGTACTGAGAAGTGGGAAACTACGGAAAACCACTTCGAGATGGCTGAGGTGGGAATCGAACCCTGTTCTACTCAGTTTACCTCCCAAGGCTGAGTGGCCCTCGTTCCAGGCCTAGTACCACTTTTCAAATTTCGTGGCAGAGCCAGGAATTGAACCCGGGCATTCGGGGGTGGCAGTTAATCACACTAGCCACTGCACCACAGAGGCAGACCGTAAAGAACATTCGGGTCTATATTCCGACTCCCATATAGAAATTGAAGATATGACAAACAAATAAGATTATTTTGTTTTTCGTTGTATTAGTTACATCATATAGCATTAAAACCTTCCAGATATCCGTACGAGTTTGAATATCATCCGGCAGCTCGATTCTGAGAAATGAAAACGTATTTTATATTCATATTTCCAGGTCGGTACCCCAGGACATTTAATAAAAGTAAGATAAATAAGAAAAAAGGAAATGCCACTAAAGTAATGAAATAATATCATATATGTGAAGAACATTTGTTTACTCCAGACTGGACAGAGAATAGAAAGAAAGAAACTACTAAATGTACGGTCGCTAAGAAATAATGTTACTGGATGTTACATTATCAACAAAATATAATTCATCTCCCATGTACAAACAAACCCTGTGTGTACATACAACAAACATTACATCAATAGGATACATTTTTTGTGAGAAAAATATACATTGGAGAGGAAGGTGTGTGGTGTACGGAGGTAAAATTTTATTCAGTGGCGAAATTATTCTCTGACTGAAATTTGTGTGTACTTTGTATATTAATATGAAACTAGTATGTGTTTCTCCTTCCTCTAGTCCTATTGTAAACCATAAGTATCAGCTGTAGTTCAGCTGTCCAATAACACGTCCCCACACGACAATTCACTTTACTATGTGTTCAGTAATTCATTATAACGTCAATCTTGGTCCCAGGTAAATTAAACGTCACGGAGTGAGTTGACCATGTGGTTAGTGGTGCGCAGGTGTGTAACTTTTTGATGATAATAATAAATAAAATCATGAATAAAAATATATAAATAAAATTACTCAAAAACTTAATAAAATTAATAAGCATAATTAACCGAAATGTCCGTAGTATGGGCGCCAGAGTTCACCAGAATGGATCCCTCGAATTTAGATAAGAGCATGATAAACTTTATATCCCAGGGCGTGTACATAATGCTGCGTACTGGTACATCTGCTGCAGGCCCTACCTAACCTCCTGAAAACGACTAATTAGGTAGGAACTGCACCAAGGTTCATCAATAACACTGATTCTAAAATAGCTAACTATATTCTGAACAAATTCCGTGCCTGAGCATCTCATCAACATACAACATTATACATATAATACACACATAAAATATTGCTGGAAGACTCCATATTTACAACAACAATAATAAAGAAAACCGTGGGAAAACGAAAGTGAGAACTAAGCTACAATTTGTAGATAGTCCGATGAACAATGTACATGTATGAAGATAAATACCCTTCACTGTCTCTATATCAATTCGACTTACCGATTCTCATAATCGGCAGTTATCACATCACACAGATACTGTACCTTGTACTACTGTGTTCACATATTTTAACACTTGTTGTAAAGATATATACACACGTCTGTCGATCCTCAACATAAATTTATGGAAAGTTTGAGATAGCTTTCACCAACATATAATGCTAGGCCGCCACAAGTGCTACAATACTTAATGCGCAAGCACTTTCCACAATCATCCACTTTCCACGAACATAACAAGACTACGCTCCACGAACGTTTGAAGTCCAGTCCATTGCAGCCGTGTCACTCCAGTACCGTGTATCAGCACCACTTCCTTCCCGTACAGTGCGTCAGTTGTAGTTGTAGTTGTAGTTATCTTCCTTCTCGTTCCTTTACAATCACCTTCACAATCACCCTTAGAAAGTTTCTTACAATGTTTTTTGTTGCCGCCGTATCATCAACCTTTATAGACATCAACATCCCCCTCCTCTCAGATGAGACGTCTGGATTGGTGCTTGCCCACCAATCATGAGTGAACCTCTTGTCAATACCAAGCCCTGAACTACTTCTTCCTCCCAAGACAATAACAAACTCTGGGGTATATTCCATGAATCACCAAACTTTCCTAATACAACAACAAGCTCATCTCATCAGGCTGGGATATATACATGATTCATGAATTTCCCAACACAAGCACATCACAACAAACACTGGGGTAGCCATATGACTCATTCATATTACCAGAGTTATTAAAGCAATCTTTTCCCACTCGTGCAAAACAAATTACTCATACCTACATATGTGGATATCTTCCAGCTTACCAATATAAATGGCAAAATATACAAATGAAATAATGATAATAATAATGATAATAATAATAATAATAATAATAATAATAATAATAATAATAATAATAATAATAATAAATCGAATACTGACAATAATATCTCTAACTTCTACATATAATTCGGGGGTGTGATATATGTACTATCACAGGTGTGAGCTTGCATTCGGGAGATAGTGGGTTCGAACCCTACTGTCAGCAGTCAGAAAATGGTTTTCCGTGGTTACCCATTATCACACCAGGCAAATGCTGGGGATGCACCTCAATTAAGGCCATGACCGCTTCTTTCCCAATCCACACCCTTTCCTACTCCATCATCGCCATAAGACCTATCTGTGTCGGTGCGACGTAAAGCAAGTTGTAATATCGGGCTGAGTAGTTCAAACGGTTGAGGCGCTGGCCTTTTCACCCAAACTTGGTAGGTTCGATCCTGGTTCAGTCCGGTTGTATATGAAGGTGCTCAAATACATCAGGCTCGTGATTTACTGGCACGTAAAAGAACTCCTGCGAGACAAAATTCCGACACCTCGGCGTCTTAGAAAATCGTAAAGGTAGTTAGTGGAACGTAAAGCAAATAACATTATTATTAGCAACATGTAAAAAAACTGGCTGCTGTCGACTTTCAGTCCCATAAAACCATTCTAATCGCTCACAGTAAAGCCTCGTATACATGTGAAGCCAATCTGATGTGAATAATACCTTGCTAATCAAAATCCACCAAACTCCGATTGTCACCCTTTGCCCCACATGACTCCGACGAGCATTTGACGCAGGATTCTTCCCATAAAACAACTACTGCTTATTTTTTCTTCTTATTATTATTAGAGGTACTCAGGAGCATACTGGCAGCGCTGTATCTCGTAGCATTGGTGCTAGTGAAGTCGGAAACTGGCAGTCGCCGCCATCTTACGTCAATACAGATTCACTGTAAACCTATGTGTTAGTGTGTTACGCGCAGTTTTGGTTTGTGGTGTTTTTATGCACATTTCACTGTTATTTCGGCAAGCTACAGTGTGGCAGAATGGTGAATACCTGCGTAGTGTTTCCCTATTCGCGAAGAAAGAAGAACGAAGGAACAGGAGTTTCAATACACCGCAAAGTGGCTCACATGTGCTCATGTACACTTGTTGTCTAGTTATTAATGCTATTAAATTTACTATTAAAGATGCTTAACTAAGTAGGAGACAGAGATAACTTCCTTCCGATGTATATTTCTTGGCGTTAGCCCCATTGTGATGGAGAGTGAAATAATAATAATAATAATAATAATAATAATAATAATAATAATAATAATAATAATAATAATAATAATAATAATAATAAATTTAGTGCAACACTTGGTTATAGGTTGAGTTTTTGTTTCGGTTATATTAGTAATTAAATAATAGTGGTATTGGTCTCTTCTATTCTTTAAGGATATGTTGTAAGGATGTCAAAATTACTGTTTAAATTAGAGTGGAAGGATGAGTAAACTTGCATAAATCGATAGGTGTTAGGTTTATTATCACAGAATATTATTGAATATTTCTCAGGATTTTCCTCCGTGGCCCAGGCGGCATCACGCAGGCCTCTTACAGCTTGGTTCCGTAGTTCAAATCCTGGTCACTCCATGTGAGATTTGTGCTGGACAAAGCGGAGGCGAGGCGTACTCCGGTTTTTCCTGTCATATTTCTTTCCATAAACACTCTACAATATCATTTCATTTCATCTGTCAGTCATTAATCATTGGCCCAGAAGAGTGCGACAGGCTTCATTCATTCCATTCCTGACCCAATCGAGTGACTAGAAACAGGCTGTGGATTTTCATTTCATTCATTTCTCACTATTTGTGGTAAGGATGTTAGTCAGTTGTCTACAGAGTGATACTTGCAAGGAAGCAGCTGTACAAAAAGAAAATCCGTATCCATTCGTTTCTTTGAAGAATATGGGGTAATCTCTATGTTCCTACGAAAGATGTTGTTCATGTGTGAAAATACACTCAGATGTATTTTATAGAGAATACATGTAATGGTTTAAGATCAGTCATAAAAGGGAACATACCTAATGAAGCCACAGCTAATTTGTATGAAAGAAATTTATTTTTTCATGGTTAAGCTCACATGCTTTAGATCTAAACCCAATGGACAGGCATGTGTATCGCCTCATTAACATTATTTCATCATTGTTCTTGAAAATACGCGTGAATCATGCTGTAAGAGAGTTGAATGATCTGATCATAGATCATCTTAGGGGGATGGATATTTTTAAGCATTTTAAATTGATATACCAATGTTTCTTTTCTTAACAGTAAAATAAAGGAGCTAATAAGTCTAATTAATCAGTATTATTGTTATTATTTCGATGTGCTTTTAATTATTTTAATTATCTCCTATCCAATATTCCCGTTTCGTCTACTACTGTATTTTACATAATGCACCAGGAGAGTGTAGTGACGTAAGATGGCGGCGGCCGCACGCTTCCGGCTTCAGATTCCTGCTACTCATTGCCAGTCTAAATCAATATGTCTGTGCTCAGGAGGAATCAAATCTTCATCACGTCACAAAGCGTTTCCGGAATCAGTCATGTAGGAGAATTTTGCGAACTTACATGCATATATCAACTCATCGCAACTTACCTAAAATTCTGTTGACAGAATGCATATCTTGGAAGAACATCCTGTACCTAAACTCACCTGCTAGTTTTAACTAGAAGGTCTCAAAAATGAGGCTGGAAAAATCGCTTGACACCCCGGCACGCTAGCTCTAATGGACAACCCTGTCATCTTGGAGACTGGGAACAATGCGGTAGAAGGGAAAATTAACAGTCAGCTGACGTCTGCTGTTCATTCTCTGTTGTTTCTTCAGAGGTGACAAATGCGGAAATTCTCGGAGCTTGGCTGTTGTGTGTGCATGATGCCCTGCACACCGTCCAGCCCTTACAGGGGCTGCCATACCGACTGATGAGACTAATACTTATTACGTTGCATTTACATAGCATCCCGTCGTCGATTTCGGCGACTTCCAGTTAAAACTCGCAGCTGATTTTTAGTAGATGACCAGATAACTGAGTTATGTTACCTGCCTACAGTTTCCGAGACGGCAAGTAATGTTCACTCAAGACCGCTCGAGGAAACCAGATATCAATTTTAAACGGAAATAGATGATTAATATTATCGTGTCACAAGACACAAGGAATGTGTTTGTTCCGATCTTAAGACTGTAAATAGCTGATTAATGTTATCATGTCCCAAGACAGAAGGAAGGCTACCGCCTACTAATGTGACTAATGCATTTGTCCCAATTCTAAAATTGTAAATAGTTACTTATTGCTATCACGTTTCCAAAGGAAATCTGCCGCCAACTAATGTATTTATCGGTTGAGGCAACAGCTACTTCCTCGTATTGACTATTTGTCCCTTATCTTATGAAAGTCATACTGGAGCCAGCGGCACTGTTGACCTTAACCAACATCCGCTCTAGTGATATTTCTGTCATACTTGTTATTCACTCATTAATGATATGTAAAAGTTATCGTGGTATAAAAGCAAGCTCCACACATGTATCGGAGCTCACAACATTAGATTAAGTCTTAGTGTGTAGATCACCAGGTCATATTCGTCTTGAGAATAAAACATTGATAAAATTTGTGACTTCTTACTCTACCAGTCAGTACGGCGCACCGACGGTCGAACTTGTGACCATTGTAGTAATCCAAACTACTACAAAAAACTGAACTACTGTACCGATAACTTCGTCTTCAGAAACACACATTATTACCGAATACTGTATTCACAACAGCGAGTTCTCAGCTACAGTTTTACGACACATGTTTGGTTTTACTTACTACACACATGCTAGTATAGAAGGTCGTTCAGGATCTCTGGTGGCAAGTTTGAAGGCCTCTGGCGGCACAGTTATCAACTTCAGCACGTCAAAACGGGGAGTGATGTACTGAGAACGTGCGTGTAGAGTTTCGTGACATTGGCTGCAACGATGCCGAAGCGGATTGGCCCTCACTGGGATGGCTGTATAACAGTCCTTTCTGATAGCTATTCTGCAATCCAAGGAATGTGATTTCTTGAAATCAAAGGACTGGATCAGTGCTGTATTGAACAAAAAAATGGCAAAGGCCGACTGGACTTAATTCTAGAGGAGAGAAACAGGCAAATCCATGACCAGCCACCAGTTGTACACCAGATGTGGTGAGGAATGTGAAGGCCCTTGACTCAGGTGGTAACGCTGTCCCCCAAAAGGACTATCGCACGTAAGTTAGGGATGTTTGTCTCAGCAGATAATGCTATAACCAACAAGGAGCTGCAATTTGAAAAGCGGCATAAGGACCGAGTTCACAACCTGTTGTCTCGTCACATTTCGGAACGTCGCACTAACGCAAGGAAGCGGTATGAGGGCTGTCTGGCAGGGGAGAGCGGGGAGAATGTGGTGACATTAGACGAAGACTATGTGTGCCTTAGTGACTGTATCAAACCCCGCTCGATTTGCTACAGCCCTAGAGACTAAACAATTATCACACATTGTATAAAGAATGCCAGGAAAGTTTTCCAAGAGGTTTCATTATCATCGATGGGTACTGTTACACTGGTAAGTTAATCATTCGCCGTGTCGCTAATAATGCGAAGGCGAATTCTACTCACCATCAGCAAGAGGTTTTATACGACACAGATATCTCATCACTGTATGGGAGTGTGTACATCAATATAAAGCATCCAACCACACCTCGCGTTCGAATTGTCTGTACTTACGAAGAATGGAGATGGAAGCTGGAATCCGTGCAATTCCTTTTACTGACATTCCGGTGAAAGTACCCGATGGGTCACCCATGGACTTCTGTGCATTTGGAATCCTAAAAGTGGCCTTAGGAAACAGATGTCCACGCACTACCGATGGCCACTGGAAAGCCTGTCAGGAGGAGTGCGATAAGATGGACATACGAGCTCTGCGAAAAAAAATCTGCTGCAATGGAAATTACGTTGTCGGGATAGAACTGGCTCTCAAATTGAGCAAGAACGTTGGTGGAGCCATGGCTTTTCATAAGCTAATTACGCTTCAAACAACGTCCCCAGAGATCCCGAACGACCTTCTGCAAGTTAGCCACTGCACGCGCCTGATAACCTCTGAACGTACTGGTGCGTTTCAGAGATTTTCGCTTCAGTTAATACGTACGTACATGGAAGGTCGGTTTAAAACTGGACGCAGTCGGACCATCCCAAAATTATTTGTCAACATTTGCAGTAAATTAAATCTTCCAGCCGTTAAAGGCTTCATGTGTATATTAAAAACATTAGTATGCTTCAGAACTCATTACAAATGTTCATTTATTTATCATAATTATTAACATTGTTATCATTTTCGCTCTTCTCCTTGTAGTGTGTGTCCATTGTTGATTTTTTCCTGGATGACTCATTATGGTTCTATCTGCGTCTCGCGAGAAGTCGTGGCAGCTTGTAGGTACGGCGCGAGTAAGCTACAAACATTAGTCGTGATAAACAGTGCGAGCTCTGTGAAAGAGATGCGTGTTCATTAGTAAACTGTTCATTATACAGTACTTGAAGTACAATTGCACTACTAATTCGAAACTTCACAGCAGCACCTTAATTCACAAGAATCACGATGTTTGTTGTCAGGCCTTGAGACTTGAGATTGGCGCATGCGCAATGGTCATGCTTACCCTCCGCACTTCTTTCCCCTTTTCGTCAGACGACCATAGTATGCATGCTATTTGTTTGGTAAGGTTTGTCGATAGGCAGCCTTGAATTCAAGGAAGCAATTAAAATAACAGGAGCCTCAGTGGCTCAGGCGCGAGCACGCCGGCTTTCGTCGCTGGGTTCCGTGATTCAAATCCCGGTCACTCCATGTGAGATTTGTGCTGGTCAAAGCGGAGGCGGGACAGGATTTTCTGTCATCTTTAACTCCAGCTACACTCTCCAATATCATTTCATTTCATCTATCAGTCATTAATCATTGCCCCTTCACATAGGGTTGGCGTCAGGAAAAGCATCCGACCGTAAAACAGGGCCAATTTTATTTATACATATATATACATGTGTGTGACACAGTTCACACCCGCGACACCACAAGTGTGGGGAATAGCTGTAGAAGAAGAAGGAGAAGAAGAAGAAGTTATTAAGCATTGCCCCAAAGGAGCACGGCAGGCTTCAGCAGCCGGCACAATTCCTATCATTCATTCCATTCCTGACCCGGTCAAAGATTGAAAACAGGTTGTGGATTTTCTTTTTGTTTTTCAATTAAAATTAAATAAACTGGCGTGAAAAATATAACTATTGATAGTGTCATGCTCAGTTCGACTAGTTAGTTGTTTTATACCTGTATTTCTTCCGTCAATCCGGATGATTAACTGGAAAATTTTAAGTGTGTTTAGCTGTATTGGCAGCCTTGAACTGGAAGAAATAGAAATAGACGTTAGCCCTTCTCTTTACAACAACAATCCAGTTTATTCATGCAGATCACTAAATCGCATACACGACAAGTTATTTTCGCCTGCTCAGTCGAGAAAGCTGCCGTGCTATTCGCAAGTTGAGCTGTTGCAGCCTTGTTATCTTCAACTATGTGTGAGTTCATCGCATTATCCCGGAACAAAACCGAGACACTGCGAGTCCATGAATGAGTAAACACTGCGTCACACAGAATTCTAGATGTTTGTCGTGAAATTGAATGCCTACATTAAGTCCTAGGCAAGTGCTACTTCAGTCGTAAACACAATATCGTTTCAGAAGGAGTAATAACTAAGCGGGACGGCTTCAACGACTCCTTGAACTAAAATGTCAAAGCAGGAAGCTGTGAAGTATTAAGGCGCTATAATCTACTCGTTGTAGCTTCACAAGGGCAAGTTACTTGTAAATCGTGTATGAAGTTAGTTTCAAATGACTAGAAATCCGATAAAATTGCGTTGGCGGACCTAAGTTATAGTCCTTCTGTTTCCCAGATAGTGGATTGCGTCAGGAGTGAATACGGTGGCATTTAGGAGTGTTTAAATACGTTGTCTTTTAGCACAATAAAGAACCCTTCAGGTTAACATTACGATACTCCAGCATCCATAGAGACCTATAGCAATTGAAGGAAATATTATTATTAATAATATTATTATTATTATTATTTCCAACTCCGTGGTTAACTTTTCATTATTTTGGCCTTTGACTGAAGGCGTCCTGTGTTTTATTCCCGGCCAGGTTATTTCCTATGACTGGGGAACATAAGATTTCATTCTGAGTTTGGCCCCCACGCTCATGGATGCGCAGGTCTCCCGTGAGAGTCAGCTGAAAAGACTGCATCAGACGTCTGTGGAGGCCACACGCCAATAAAATAATAATGTATTATTATTATTATTATTATTATTATTATTATTATTATTATTATTATTATATCCTGCGCTGACATTTTGACTTACACCACTTAGACGTGTTCCTTACATTTTTATTACGGTATTCCCCGTTGGATTGATGATTATATCTTCATATGTTACCTGATTAGAGATTGTTAATTATGTTTTCACTTTGTCAAATTCTCGGGAAATTATATTTCTGGTGTCAGGTTTAATTTTCATTGTTTTGAGAGAGAATGCAATTATGATGACCCGAGTTGCATCAAATTTCAATGCAATCAACGTCATGGCATTCCTCGTTAAGTAGTCTTGCAGTATGCTAGCTCAAAACTGTCATTTAGCCCCCCACAGGCCTCTCTAATTACAGTTACTGTGGTAAACAGTGTACGCTGCCCTGTAAAACGGAGCTATCGGAACTAAACTTTACATCTATTCAGTGGATAATTGTGAATATTTTAATTCTTGTTTCTGAGAAAGTTCACATAAAGCTATGTATCATAATTTTAGGGAATCCCTTAATTATGCAGATACGGTAGCATTTTGTAGCATTTGATGTGATTAAATGAGGCAGCTCCAAGCCACTTCTTTCTGACACATAAAAATAACTCCTGTAGGAAATCTTCTGACAAACGCCGTCTTTTAACATTAATAACTAGGCTTGGAAGTGGCAAAAAGGACATGAAAATGCTATCCAAATTCATTCAGAGTTTTTTGTTTTAATTACCTCTTTAATGAAGGAATGTACTGTTTTAAAATGCAAAATTCTGGTGGTATGCGACACACAGTGCTCAAATGTATGAGTGAGATACTTCTTTCAGACACTATATATATATATATATCTTAGATTAACACAATTTTAAAAAAAAATCCGTGTTTCTTATAAAAAGCTTGCAGAATTTAGAATGAATTTAGTGAACCCGCAATGGAAATCCTGGGGAAATTAATTGAAATTAGTATAACTGGAATCATATTTAGCTTAACCACACCACGGTTACAGAAAGTGCAATTCGGAAACTTCACCTCAGTTGGCTTTGCAGTATATCACAATAAACATCTCCATGTTCTTGGGTGTAAAGGATAGACGTTTTCAAACAGCACTTTGCTAAACATCTGGAAGCTTCTCTCCACATCAATGGACGTTAAGGGTTCATTCTTGAAGAAAATGAGATGTTCCTCTTCAAAATCACTCGCATCAAATTTTCTCTTTTCAAATTTGGTGAATTTGATATTATTTCTCTTTGGTTTAATTTTCTGACTTACTACAGAAAAGATGTTTAAGAGATGATAGATGAATTAATGATGATTCCAAGTGAGAATGGGTAGTACAAACGTAGTCGAAAGAAGGTGAAGTTGCAAAAAAAGTTATATTCCTTTAAAAAAGCCGTTAGGACACTTAAAATCCGTTAAGATCCTTAGAAAAGCCGTTTGGAACCTTAAAAGCCGTTAAGATCCTTTAAAAAGCCGTTAAGACCATTAAAAACTCGTTAAGACCCTTAAAAGCCCTTAATATCCTTCAAACAGCCGCTTAGATCCTTAAAAAGCCGTTAAGACCCATAAATAAACCGTTAAGATCCTTAAAATAGTCGTTAAGGTCCTTTAAAAAAGCCGTTAAGAACCTTGAAAAGCCGTCAAGATCCTTAAAAACTGTTAAGACCCTTAAAAAGCCGGTAAGATCCTTAAAAAGCCATTAAGAATCAGAAAAAAGCTTTAAGACCATGAAACGAGCCGTCAATACCCTCAAAAAGCCATTGAGATCCTTAAAGAGGTCGTTAAAACCCTTAAAAGCCGTTAAGAACCTAATAAAGCTGTTAAGACCTTTTAAAACCCCGTTAAGTCCGTTAAATAGCCGTGAAGATCCTTACAAATCCGTTAAGATCCTTAAAAAAGCCGTTAAGAACCTTTAAACAAGCTGTTAAGGTCCTTAAAAAGCCTTTAAGACCCTTAAAAAGCCGTTAAGACCCCTCAAAAGTCTATAAAAGCACCTATACGCCAAAAACTCCTTAAAAGTCGAAAGAAGACAAATAAAACCCACCATTTTCGGGTCTAAAATGACCTAGAATGAACATAAATTATGTTGTGCCTCGCTTTTAGACACTCGAGAAAAATATTTTTCCTCAACTTCCGAGCCTTATTAACATTTGAATTAGCTATTAAAATATCATTGAAACGTAGAATATTCAATATTCAATATTCATAGAATATTCAAGAATCTAGTAGACGGGGAAGGATTTTGGTGTCTATTTTTGTCATCAATACAGTGACATTTTACATCGCAAGTTATGCATAATGCTCCACTTCAGTAAAATTCCTTCAGATAGTTATAAACAGAATTCGATTACACTTTCTTTGATAACTCTAGCCTACACTATACTTGTTTTTAAATTGCTCGAGCTTGTTTCAAATGAATATCGGTTGACAGTCCTGTTCACAGAGTTTTATGAATTTCACCGCTTGCTAAATCTGTTCGGACCTAACGTTCTACTTTCATTTCCACACTGCTTAAAAGAATCATCAATTTATTAGCTTCAACTTTTCAGCAGTTCTACTCTGTTAGCCGGATGAAAACATGCATAATTGAATTATAGCTTCAATTACCTTAGAGATTAAGATAATTCGGGAACAGCTCTCCCCATTACAGAAGTTGGTAACTAAGCCTCTACATGTCTCATTGGGGGCTCAGAGCTTGTTAATTGGCCTTTCACACTATTGTTTCTCTGTCTCCGTCATCCAAGTTGGGGGATTCCCCAGGAGTGTCAGACACTTCTCCGTAATTGTCATTGCAATCCATGTTGATAAAAATAACGCCGGGCGAATTGGCTGTGCAGTTGTGAGCTTGCATCCAGTAGATAGTGAGTTCGAACCCCACTATCCGCAGCCCTGAAGATGGCTTTTCGTGTTTTCCCATTTCACACCAGGCATTAATTAATTACGTTAATTAAGGCCAGGGCCGCTTCCTTGGCACTCCCAGCCCTTTCCTATCCCATTGTCGCCATAAAACCTATCAATGTCGGTGCGACGTAAAGCAGCTTGTAAAAAAAGTTATAAAAATAACACGAAATATTTTTCTGCAAGACAAGTAACTTTCTGTACAAATAATTTGCTAAGTATTTAAAAAGAAAGCTTACAAATAAAAAAAGTTTAAAGGGAGTCATGACTGAAATGATAAAAATTCCACAGATTTATACCTGTCACAATCAAATTTCAAAAATGATAAAAATTCTTAGCCTCTGGCTTGATTCCATGGTTCAAATCCCGGTCGGTCCGTGTGAGATTTGTGCTGGATATAGCGGAGGCGGTACAAGGATTTTCTCCCCCTGTGGGTGGGGGCGGTAGAATAACACCCACGGTGTTCCCTGCCTGTCGTAAGAGGCGACTAAAAGGGGCCTCAGGGGCTCTGAACTTTGGAGCGTGGGTTGGCGACCACGGGGCCTTGATCTGAGTTCTGGCATTGCTTCCACTTACTAGTGCCAAGCTCCTCACTTTCACCTATCCTTTCCGACCTCCCTTGGTCAACTCTTGTTCTTTTCCGACCCCGACGCTATTAGGTTTGCGAGGGCTAGGGAGTCTTTCATTTTCACGCCCTTCGTGGCCCTTGTCTTCCTTTGGCCGATATCTTCATTCTTCGAAGTGTCGGATCCCTTCCATTCTTCCCTCTGATTAGTGTTATATAGAGGATGGTTGCCTAGTTGTACTTCCTCTTAAAACAATAACCACCACCACCATCACCACCACAAGGATTTTCTCCGGGTACGGTGGTTTTTCCTGTCATATTTTATTCCAGAATTGCTCTCCAATATAATTTCATTACACCTGTCAGTCATTAATCATTGTTCCAGGGGAGTGTGACAGGCTTCGACAGCCGGCACAATTACTATCCTCGCCGCTAGATTGGGCTTCATTTATTTCATTCCTGACCCTGTCCAATGACTGGAGACATGCTGTCTATTTTCATTTTCATCCATTAATATTCTTATGCTAATAATCACAACTACGGCCTTTGAAATTTACTTCCGGGCTGAGTGGCTCAGATGGTTGAAGCGCTGGCCTTCTGACCTCAACTTGGCTGGCTCAGTCCGGTGGTATTTGAAGGTGCTCAAATACGTCACCTTCGTGTCGGTAGACTTACTGGAAATCCTGCGGGACAAAATTCCGGCAACTCGTTATCTCCGAAAACCGTAAAAGTAGTGAGTGGGACGCAAAGCAAATAACATTATTATTGAAGTTTGCTGCAACCTGACTCGCTTGAGTAGACGGAGTCCAGTATTATAATGTTATGGCGAACACAACCCATATTTTCGGCGTAATTATGTTCGAATCCACAAGATTATTCACTTCGATGACATAAAATTGAAAAATAATACATTTTGCTCGTATTATATTCCGTTAAAGGGATATTTTAAAACCTAGAAGTAAAGAGATAAAGAATAATTGTCACGTTGACAAGTCGGGTGTCATTCTCTGACAATGCATATGCTCAATCCACAGCAGAACATTATAAATAACTAATTTTTCATAGTTAAATTAGCCAAAGCAGAATATTTTCAAAAATTAAACGTTGTGCAGGAAACTTTTTGTAAATGCTATTTGTTCGGGGCGTCGACCTGTAGAGATCTTTTGCCCCTACTTGCACCATGTGTTATGAACCTGCGTGCAATTGGGATGGAGGAAGTGTTGAATGTGAGGAAAGGAACGTTAAGGACGACACAAATACCCAGTCCCCAGGGCAGGGATATTAACCATTCGCATTTAAAAAACCCTGAACCAGCCGGGAATCGAACCCTGGGCCGCCGGGTGACAGGCGGACGTGTTGATCCCTACACCGTGGGGCTGGACAAGCTAAGTTGTTAATGAAGTTGTTGATCAGCTTCCACCTCCCTTCCTCTTGTTGGGAAATTTTAACGCCCATCACCCCATATGGGGCGCTGAGACGCCTTGCCCCCGAGGAAGAGAGCTTGAAACATTAGTAACAGAGCTGGATTTATGTATTTTGAACATAAGGGAACGAACTCACTTTAGTGTAAGTTACGGTACATATTCACGCATAGGCAGCCGAACGTTGGATCCGCTGTTTCTGTGGAATACACACGATGATCTCTGTGACAAAGACCGTTTTCCCATCATCCTTACTTTGTTGAAACAAAAATCCGTTGAGGCAAAAATCGTAAACAGGAAATTTTCTCGAGACATGCGTGTTAAGAGAATATAGTCTTCCTAGATGTTATTGTATTGAGCGTGCATGGAACACAAGATGACAGAACGTACCCAACTAGTTAACATTGATAATTTCACTGCCCGTAATTGTGGACATGATATGGGCTTTTGGGCTTACGCCTTGTCAAGAAAACTCTTTACGTTCCGCAGAGAATTTTGCTCCGCTTTTTTAGAAGTAAATCTCGACTAGAGGTGGGCTACAGTCTAGCATGTTCATTGTATGTTTGTATTAAACAACTGTATTTCATATACGAGTGACCCCTTTCTTACCTCGAACCAAGATTCCGGTGGTTCACATCCAGGCCAACATATGTGCAAGAGTTCTACGACCATGATATCAACAGTTAAGGAAAACTTCAATTGTACTTGTAATTTGAGTGTGTGGATCCCTAAAACCAAATAGAACCGTGTATGTTGACGATGCTGTATAGGCTACCTCTCAACAGTCCAGGAACTTTAATAACGAGAGACTGAAGAAAATTCCGTCACAATTAAACCATATCTCATCAGGCGATGACCGCAGTAACTAATCAACGTGCCACAAGTAAGGGTATACCACAATATGTGGAGCGATATGGAGGTAATATGTTGCTACGAGGTAAAATGTGGGAGATGTTCGCTTAAAACCGTCGACAGGTGCAATATTCCCGTCATGTTTCACTCCTCACACATCATACAGCGTACTTTCCATTTTTCTTCATCTTCTTTGCTGTGTTCTTGTTAATGCCACCATATATTTAAAGTGAGATGAATGATGCTTGTGTATGTGTGTTTTGGCTGCGTTGAAAAATGTCTATTCTCCGTCCAGCTCACGTATCCTATATCCAGTTTCATAAATCTCGCATAAGTAGCATATACTTTTCGTTCATTCCAAATCTCAGAGTTAAAAATATTCCAGTTGAAGGACCAGTTCAATTTCACTTTCTATCATTCAAATTAAAAGACCATTATCCATTTACTTGACGGCATTTTTTCGCCGGTCACCTGTTCGGCTCGAGCCAACGTCAGCGGATTTTTGAAAGGGGGTTTATCTCATTATTTAGCGCATGACATATCCAAAATTTGATAGGGTAGATCAAGGGAGACTGCTGTTTTGTTTTGTTTTTTGCTATGGGCTTTACGTCGCACCGACACAGATAGGTCTTATGGCGACGATGGGATAGGAAAGGCCTAGGAGTTGGAAGGAAGCGGCCGTGGCCTTAATTAAGGTACAGTCCCAGCATTTGCCTGATGTGAAAATGGGAAACCACGGAAAACCATTTTCAGGGCTGCCGATAGTGGGATTCGAACCTACTATCTCCTGGATGCAAGCTCACAGCCGCGCGCCTCTACGCGCACGGCCAACTCGCCCGGTAGGGAGACTGCTAACGAAAATGACGGCTATTGGACTAGATAAAAGGGTACCTAATTTTCTACAACATAGAACTCTGATAATTACATTATGTGAAGAATTACCTGATCTTGTAACGATTAAGAGAGAGGTCCGTTGATCATTATGTTTTCTTGGAATGATGGAAACAAAGATGCCCCGATGGACACCTGGCTTGTCACTTCATGATCTTATCAGCAACAATGAACTTCGCAAGCTATGTGAAGAGGCACTAATCACTGCAACGATGAGGGGAAAGTCGTCCCCGCTGATATGGGCATGAACTTCGAGATGTTGAAATAACAAAGACTGGACTAACATTGCTGATTGTTGGGAAAGGTCAGTAGGACGACCGACAACGTACCTCAAGATCTAAAAATTCCACGCATTCATCCTCATTTGGCACACAATGGGAAGTGGTGAGAGTTTGTCAGAAAAGCAGACCCCGCTAGTATGTGGAGCAAATGCTAAGGAAGATAAAAGAAGAGGTCACTTATTTCATTATCCTATTGATTGATGTCACTACTCTCCAGACTTCAGGTCTTTCTATTCGACACCCATGGGCGACCTGCGCGTTTGGGTGTAGTATGGATGCTAATGAGGTAGGGAGAGGCTACAACCCTGCAGAAGCATATAGCCTACTCCTGTCGAATAACACCAAGGTGTCTGCTTAAGGCTTTACGTCCCCATCCGACGATCGAATGACCATCAACAGCTTTTATGCTCTGACACACAGGTTTAGGAACACCCAGGCGTTTGGCATGCAATCGATTACTTAGAAATTGTATACCATCACCTATTTTACCCTACTGGCCAACATTCTGTTGGGGAACCTTTTTCCACTAAGGGACTCGAACAAGCTAAGCACCGTGTAAGAGCAAATGGACTCGACGCCTTAACGATTGGATAGGAAACGGCTAGGAGTGGGAAGGTAGCGACCGTGACCTTAATTAAGCTACAATCCCAGCATTTGTCTGGTGTGAAAATGGGACACCACGAAAAACCATCTTCAGGGTTGCCGATAGTGAAGTTCGAACCCACTATCTCCCGAATGCAAGCTGATAGCTACGTGACTCAAACCTCACAGCCACATACTCGGTGGATTTTAATTATTGCACCATTATGTTTATTTACACGTCCGGGTCAATGGCGAAATGGATAGTGTACTGGCCTTCAATCCAAGGGATCCCGGGTTTGACTTCCAGTTGACTATACCGGTAGTTGGTTAATTCCTCTGGCTCGGGGATTGGGTATGTGTTCCGTCCTGAACATTAGACATCAGAGGTAGGGCCTCGTCCTCACAGACGCCTGTAAACCTGCACCAGGTCTATCCGAAGGCTATGTGCCATTATACGAAGGTAATCCCAAAAATAAAGTCTCCTACTTTTTTATAAATACATAGACCTCTTTATTTCTACAACTGATTACATCATTTTACAGCTTGAACATTGAACTACTTTTCTACATAATCACCATTTCGGTCGATGTATTTATGTAGACGCTGTAACAGTTTTTGTATGCCCGTGTCATACCAGCTCACCGCCATGCTGTTCAGGAAGTTGTGAAACTCATCTTTCACTCCGTCGTCGGTGCTGGCACCCATCTTGCCCACACCTTCCGGTATTTCAACTTCTCCGTTAAAATTCTTATTCTTATTCTTATTCTTATTCTTATTCTTATATTCTTATTCTTATTCTTATCCCCTGTGCGTGGAAGACGCAGACGGAGAATTCGCCCCCGGTATCCCCTGCCTTCTTCGTCCCAGTCTTTAATGGTCTGAGCAAGTTTCTACCTTGTAGTATCTAACGCCACTCCTGTGTTAGTTTCTTCAGTACGCAGTTGAACAGTAGTGGTGAGAGTCCATATCCCTGCGTAACACCCATTTCAATTTCTTGATATAAGAACTTGATATAATGTTTTTTTTTTTTTTTAAGTTGCTTTACGTCGCACCGACACAGATAGGTCATTTCAATTTCAAAGGATGTACCCTTAGAATGTGACTTTGGATACAGTTTTAATCATGGTTGCTCATATAACCACTAGCAACTTTTGTCCACTCCCATTTCCGCAGTTATTTGAAGCAACATATTGCGATCAGTGGATTCGTATGCCCTTCTGAAGTCTACAAGCGTGCATACGTATGTTCGACCTCTCAACACATGATTGTGGATCTGCTCTGCTGCTCATCGGCCTCTCCAAAATCCGCCTTAGTATTCTCTACGCGCGCCCTCAACTCGTACTAGGATGGATAACGATAGAACCGTCTTGTATTCTACTGGGAGTAATGAGATACCACAGCGGTTATTTACATCGTTATAATTTAATAATGATAGTATCGTCTTTACGTCCCACTAAATTCTTCTACGGTTTTCGAAGACGCCAAGGTGCCGGAATTTTGGTCCCGCAGTTGTTCTTTTACGTGCCAGTAAATTTACCGACACGAGGCTGACGTATTTGAGCACCTTCAAATACCACTGGAGAGCCAGGATCGAACCTGCCTGGTTGGGCTCAGAAGGCCAGCGCCTCAACTGCCTGAGCCACTCAGCCCGGCATTTAGGCTACATCTTAAATACAGTATTTCATTTCTTATGTAAAGGATGAGTCCGCCTCTGTGGTGTAGTGGTTAGCGTGATTAGCTGCCACCCCCGGAGGCCCGGGTTCGATTCCCGGCTCTGCCACGAAATTTGAAAAGTGGTATGAGGGCTGGAACGGGGTCCACTCAGCCTCGGGAGGTCAACTGAGTAGAGTGGGTTCGATTCCCACCTCAGCCATCCTCGAAGTGGTTTTCCGTGGTTTCCCACTTCTCCTCCAGGCGAATGCCGGGATGGTACCTAACATAAGGCCACGGCCACTTCCTTCCCTCTTCCTTGCCTATCCCTTCCAATCTTCCCCATCCCTCCACATGGCCCCTGTTCAGCATAGCAGGTGAGGCCGCCTGGGCGAGGTACTGGTCATTCTCCCCAGTTTTATCCCCTACCAAGAGTCTGAAGGTCCGGGACACTGTCCTCGAGGCGGTAGAGGTGGGATCCCTCGCTGAGTCCGAGGGAAAAGCCGACCCTGGAGGGTAAACAGATGATGATGATGATGATGATGTAAAGGATGGATTAAAGCTACCTTCCAGTCCTCTTGTGGGTGTTCTTTCTCCCATAACTGATATCACATAATAATAATAATAATAATAATAATAATAATAATAATAATAATAATAATAATACATAATAATGTTTTATCATTGTAAACATTTTAATGAAATAGATTCAACTTGTGAGTACGCGTTCGATAAAAGCAATATGTTGTAGCAATTGTACATGAGGGCAATTGGTCATTTCCTATCTGCCCCATCCTACAAGACGAACAGTAAACAGATGAAATATCTGGGGTTTCATGATTAAATCTGAGCAAAACAAGTGCTTTGAAGTGATACGCTGCTGAAAGGTGAACTTTCTGTAACAGTTGAGTGAGAAAAACAATTATTATTGGTGTGTTCATCCAATTGAAAATTAGGAGGGGTAGACAAGGTCCGGTGAAGTAAACGAGTTTGCCATTGACATTACGGTGTACTGTAGATAGTGATAAGGAATTCAATAGCAGTGGCTTGGGGCGAGGAGAGGCGCATTTTTGTGGTGTTATCAAAACTGTAGTTGGACTCAAATCGATTTGTGGATGCAGAGGGAGAGGAATGCTGCTGCAGTGGGGAGCAGAACTATGTTGGAGACAACCACAAACACGGTCTCGTTAACTGGCAGCCTTTAGGACCACTCGGCTTTCTAAGCGCTTTTCAATATCAGAGGCCAGCACATGCTCTAGCTTTTAACAATCACTTAAGGAACTTTTAGAACCAGAATTGTATGAGCACACGCACTCATTCAATCACGAGAGGAAGCAAGGCTACTCATAGATTTTCACTATACCCATTTAGAGAACCGGCAAAGATCAGGTTCGAGTCCGAAAAGGTGACTGTGATGGAATTGACGCATTTCTCGTCCAAAAAATATTGTAGCAGGTGATACCGAACCCTTGGGTCTACCTTTCCTTATTACCGGGCGAGTTGGCCGTGCGCGTAGAGGCGTGCGGCTGTGAGCTTGCATCCGGGAGATAGTAGGTTCGAAACCCACTATCGGCAGCCCTGAAGATGGTTTTCCGTGGTTTCCCATTTTCACACCAGGCAAATGCTGGAGCTGTACCTTAATTAAGGCCACGGCCGATTCCTTCCAACTCCTCGGCTTTTCCTATCCCATCGTCGCCATAAGACCTATCTGTGTCGGTGCGACGTAAAGCCCCTAGCAAAAAAAACCTTTCCTTATTTTTACCCTAGGCATTCCTCCCTTTACCCTGATGTTATTTACGATGGTGGTATTTACTCGATTCTTCAGCGGGCGTAATTACTCAAAGTTCTCAGGTGATTTTGACACGTTTCCATTTCACTTTAGTGCTTGACCGAGGAATATATCTCATGGACATAATTATTCATACTGTACATCTTCCTGTGAGGTAAAAGTTTGTAAAATATTTTCAGAAATTTCTAATAATTATTTCTTTTTTAACAGAAGGCCGAAATATCATCATCATCATCATCATCTGTTTACCCTCCAGGTTCGGTTTTTCCCTCGGACTTAGCGAGGGATCCCACCTCTACCGCCTCAAGGGCAGTGTCCTGGAGCTTCAGACTCTTGGTCGGGGGATACAACTGGGGAGTATGACCAGTACCTCGCCCAGGCGGCCTCACCTGCTAGGTTGAACAGGGGCCTTGTGGAGGGATGGGAAGATTGGAAGGGATAGGCAAGGAAGAGGGAAGGAAGCGGCCGTGGCCTTAAGTTAGGTACCATCCCGGCATTCGCCTGGAGGAGAAGTGGGAAACCACGGAAAACCACTTCCAGGATGGCTGAGGTGGGAATCGAACCCACCTCTACTCAGTTGACCTCCCGAGGCTGAGTGGACCCCGTTCCAGCCCTCGTACCACTTTTCAAATTTCGTGGCAGAGCCGGGAATCGAACCCGGGCCTCCGGGGGTGGCAGCTAATCACACTAACCACTACACCACAGAGGCGAGGCCGAAATATATTTAATCATAGTTGTTCATGATTACTATCAGTATAAATGTCCGAGATGTCCACAGTTATGTTAAATGATTTGGTTAAACATTTGGAGTACGGTCATATACAACTCCTGATACGTATGCATTTCTCGGTTCAGAACAGTAATAATCAAATATTCACCTTTCGCAGACGATACGAATGTCTCTTTAAAGTGAAGCTTGACGAAATCAGGCATACATACAGGATGAAGCGAAATTCGCGCACTCGGGCGTAGCAGCGCGACTCCTCACATGTCAGCAATAAAAAAATGTATCTCACAAAAGTTCGTACTGCGAGTATATCCGACAGAAAAAGAACGTTGAAGAGTGGCAATCTGGCAACACTCTAACCACATGTAGGGTAACTATCTCTGTCAGCACATGCTAGTATTGCTGTACAGTGCAGTGTATAGAGTTTTGGGTTAGCTTTCAGGAGGTTGAGGGTTCGATCCTGGGTTGAGGCGCACTTTTTTATTTGCTAATTTCCATCGGACATTACATACTGTAATACAGTAAGACACCATTTCTTAGGTCACATGTATCCTACACTTACAAAATTTAGTAACGCTGAACACGTTGTAACGCATCTAGTAGATGAAGTGGTGCGAATAAATTCACGCCCACGACGTGGAAAGGGCGTCTTTCAAAGCTGACCAATGAAAACGATTGTTCGTGCATTTCTAGGATCGTAGTATGTAAGTGCGTCCACCTCTGTGGTGTAGTGGTTATTGTGATTAGCTGCCAGCCCCGGAAGCCCGGGTTCGATTCCCGGCTCTGCTGCGAAACTTGAAAAGTGGTACGAGGGCTGGAACGGGGTCCACTCAGCCTCGGGACGTTAACTATGTAGAGATGGATTCGATTCCCACCTCAGCCATCCTGGAAGTGGTTTTACGTGGTTTCCCACTTCTCCTCCAGGCAAATGCCGGGATGGTACCTAACTTAAGGCCACGGCCGCTTCCTTCCCTCTTCCTTGTCCATCCCTTCTAATCTTCCCATCCCCCTCAAGGCACCTGTTTAGCATAGCAGGTGAGGCCGCCTGGGCTAGGTACTGGTCATCCTCCCCAGTTCATCCCCCGACCCAGAGTCTGAAGCCGCACAACACTGCCCTTGAGGCAGTAGAGGTGGGATCCCTCGCTGTGTCCGAAGGAAAAACCTAGCCTGGATGGTAAACAGATCAAGAAGAAGAAGTATGTAAGTGCAAATGGTTACTAGAGGACCCGCTGCAATCGCTGTTGACGATTAAGATGCCAGATACCATACCACCTGGACTACATTTACGAAATAAAAAACGTACGCCTCAAACCAGGATCGACTCCCTCGACCTCCTGCATGTTAACCCAAAACTCTATCCACTGCACCACCTCTACCGCACGACTGGTAGCTGCTGACAGAGGTAGTTACCCTACATGTGGTTACAGTGTTGTCAGATTGCCACTCTTCAACGTCCTTTCTCTCCCGGATATACTCGCAGGACGAACTTTTGTGAGAGACTTTTTTTTTTATTGCTGGCATGTGAGGAGTCGCGCTGCGACGCCCGAGTGCGCGAATTTCCCTTCACCCTGTATACCAAGACGTTTGGAAGCTGTCGCAAACACTAAAAAAAATGTTTCAAAATTCATTTAAATGGAACTCTAAGCAGCTGTATTTAACTTGGCTAGGATTTGAGAAGTTATCTGAATAGTAGAAAGAAATCATAAAGTGTTTATTGCTTTGTTAGCAGGCAGACCTACGTACTGAAATTTTGCTGTCGTAAATTGAATAATTTGTTTATACAAGAATTGCTGCAAATTTATGGTTCACCGTAATAAATATAGTAAAAACCTTTTCGTCCGAGGTAATTGCGATGGTGGGTACTTTAGATAGCGGCCCCGCGGTGTAGGGGTAGCGTGCCTGCCTCTTACCCGGCGGCCACGGGTTCGATTTCCGGCCAGATCAGGGATTTTTACCTGGACCTGAGGACTGGTTAAAGGTCCACTCAGCCTATGTGATTAGAATTGAGGAGCTATCTGACGGTGAGATAGCGTCCCCGATCTAGAAGGCCAAGAATAACGACCGAGGGGGTTCGTCGTGCTGACCACACGACACATCGTAATCTGCAGGCTTTCGGGCTGGGTAGGATAAGGCCCTTCAAGGGCTGTATTGCCTTGGGGGGGGGGAATTGATTATATAAAATATTTCAAATATGACGGAAAGTGTAGCAAATCGTGGTTTTAGATTAGAAATTACAAACGTAAAACTTTCGCAACGGCATTGTCTATTATTTCTTGCTCTTCGTCTCCGTTCAATCAAGACATATGTTTCCTGGTTCATATAATTAATAACAGGAGGTCTCGTTAGAGCCATAAGATCGTTAACATTTTTAGGTCGTAGTTTGCGTGGCGCACTTTTACTATTCTTATTGTTAATTTAATTAAGATTCGTGGACTGAGTGAGTGTCCCGGTTAACACGGAGCCTCGGGTAATCTGGTCTCGGATAAGCGGGTTAATACTGAATATAAAACTGAAATTAATTGTATCACTGCTCATAAATTAGTTCCTTTGTCAAGGTTGGCCAGCCTACTAGGCTCACTAGAATAGTGATGGTAGTGGCTGGGGGGACGGGGTTAGAAGAACTGGAATACCCACTCGTCAATTGTAGTAACTCACGAGTTGTATTCGATAGATGGGAATTCATTGCTGAATCGTGCGAAGTTTTGACCTCAATCTCACCGAATCGGTTATTATTATCGGTAATTTCAGAATTTCAGTATTTTTGTCTTTGTACGGTTCTCCGTGCTGGTACCACAAACATCATCATACCCTACACAGCTCAACGAACTTCATGATAGCATCGTCACCCCACTTTGGAGCCATAATTACACGAACAGCTTATAAATAATTTTTAAAAATTAGATCATTTAAATTATCAAGACCATGCAGGCGGCTGCACCTTTCGGTTGACACAAGCGAATTGGCACAAAAGAAATATACAGCTCCTAGCCTGTCACGTTCACACGGCGCCAACTGCCCCGAAAATACTCAGCTCCGGGTGCTGATGATTGCAGCTGGGCCCAGTTGGTTGTCCTCAGTCTACTGCTGGGGACAGTTGATTGCCTGGACAATTAAAATTCTGAGGGCAATTGCCTAGACAACTGGACCGAAGTGCTCACATGTAGCCAGTAATTGTAAGCGAGTCAACTGTCTTCAGACAATTGTCTCATCAACTTGCATCTTGTAAACTACGCATAATAGTGCTGTACATAACAGTTTCATTTACACAACGATTACCGCCGAAACAGTTGCGTGCAGACAACCGTCTCATGAAAGGGTTGCAAATAATTTTTTACTCCACCAATACGTGTAGAAATGAAGAAGAACAAAACTGCTGGGTCATCAACCACCTGGTGACATAACATTAATTGCGTTTTGGTTTGATACTTCTCTTAACCTCACCAATCAAGTTGACCGTGCGGTTAGGGGGCGCAGCTGTGAGCCTGCATTTGGAAGAAAGTCAGCAGCCCTGAAGATGGTTTTCCGTGGTTTCCCATTTGCTCACTAGACATATGCTGGAGCTGTACCTTAATTAAGGCCATGGCTGCTTCCATCCCCCTCGTTGCCCTTTGCTGTCCCATCGTCGCCATAAGATCTAACTGCGTCGGTGTGACGTAAAACAAGTTGTTGTTGTTGCTATCTTATAACCTCCCGCGTGTTGTCACCTATTCAGGCAGTATTATCGGACCTTTATGTTTTCTTATATATATAAATGATATGAGTAAAGGAGTGGAATCGGAGGTAACGCTTTTTGCGGATGATGTTATTCTCTATAGAGTGATAAATAAGTTACAAGATTGTGAGCAACTGCAACGTGACCTCGAAAATGTTGTGAGATGGACAGCAGGCAATGGTATGTTGATAAACGGGGTTAAAAGTCAGGTAGAGAGTTTCACAAATAGGAAAAGTCCTCTCAATTTTAATTACTGCGTTGATGGGGTGAAAGTTCCTTTTGGGGATCATTATAAGTATCTAGGTGTTAATATAAGGAAAGATCTTCATTGGGGTAATCTCACAAATGGGATTGTAAATAAAGGGTACAGATCTCTGCACATGGTTATGAGGGTGTTTAGGGGTTGTAGTAAGGATGTAAAGGAGAGGGCATATAAGTCTCTGGTAAGACCCCAACTAGAGTATGGTTCCAGTGTATGGGACCCTCACCAGGATTACCTGATTCAAGAACTGGAAAAAATCCAAAGAAAAGCAGCTCGATTTGTTCTGGGTGATTTCCGACAAAAGAATAGCGTTACAAAAGTGTTGCAATATTTGGGTTGGGAGGAATTGAGAGAAAGGAGAAGAGCTGCTCGACTAAGTGGTATGTTCCGAGCTGTCAGTGGAGAGATGGCGTGGAATGACATTAGTAGACGAATAAGTTTGAATGGCGTTTATAAAAGTAGGAAAGATCACAATATGCAGATAAAGTTGGAATTCAAGAGGACAAACTGGGGCAAATATTCATTTACAGGAAGTGTAGTTAGGGATTGGAATAACTTACCAAGGGAGATGTTCAATAAATTTCCAATTTCTTTGAAATCATTTAGGAAAAGGCTAGGAAAGCAACAGATAGGGAATCTGCCACCTGGGCGACTACCCTAAATGCAGATCAGTATTGATTGATTGATTGATTTAACCTGAAAATATGATTTAGAGACATGTAAAACAAAAATTCGTTCGAAACATAAGCTTTACTTCTTACACATTGCACAACAATTTTTTTTTTATTTTTTTTTTTTTGCTACTTGCTTTACGTCGCACCGACACAGATAGGTCTTATGGCGACGATGGGACAGGGAAGGGCTAGGAGTGGGAAGGAAGCGGCCGTGGCCTTAATTAAGGTACAGCCCCAGCCACAACATTTTTAATGGCATTAATGAAAACAATACCAGACAACATAACTAGCAATAACGAAAACGTTAAGACATGAAAATGAACTGTGTTCAGTCCTCAGCCTGAAGGCTGGCTGGATTGTCAACAGCTCCACCACGTAGCCTAGGCATCATTGAAGAGGCGTGCTAGGGAAATGAGGAGTGAGATATTTCCCGTTGCTTTCCTCACTTAGCCAGAAGTTGCTGTTACATATCAGTCTGCCAAGTCCACTGAAATGCATGCACCAACCGATCCTACGAGTAACATTTTCACACCATTCATAGCAGGGACTGGCTGCATAAGGAATGGTATTACTAGCATCGCTCATACCTCGGTCACTTTCATATTGTCAAAGCCAAGGATAAGACTGAGACAGATCAATGAACATGAAAATTAACTGACGGCCTCTAGGCCTATACATTATAACACGTGATTTCTTAAGTTTGAAATCATGGAATGGCAAGACATTTTTATCTCACACAAATCACATCTTACAATTTTTTGGTTAATATTAACTATACTAAAGTAAACAAGACTATAGGAGGGACAATGATAACGGCATGCAACAGAAAATCAACGGTTTTGTCTATTTCTTTTGTTAGTTGCTTTACGTCTCACCGACACAGATAGGTCTTATGGCGACGATGGGATAGGAAAGAGCTGGGAGTGGGAAGGAAGCGGCCGTGTCCTTAATTAAGGTACAGCCCCAGCATTTGCCTGGTGTGAAAATGTGAACCCACGGAAAACCATCTTCAGGGCTGCCGATAGTGGTGTTCGAACACACTATCTCCAGGATGCAAGCTTACAGCTGCGCGCCCCTAACCGCGCGGCCAACTCGCCCGGTATTTCGTCTAATTAGTGGAGCCGCGATTTGATGGGGAGTCCATATTCAAGAGATGCAAAGCATGTGAATGACGGATTGTGAATTGTGAGCCGTCAGTTGGTTGGTGCCGTTGAAGATCGCAACAATAGAGGGGCACGGCAAGTGCAACAGTTATTTTCTGCCTCCGTGACAATGTAAATATTTGAGAGTTCGGGCAACATTCGGAGATACTTTCCTGACAAGGAATAAGATATTTTTAAGTTTGTTAGTAGCCTTAGTTTAGTCCGACTCCTTGTCTGAATGGTCAGCGTTGAGGCCTTCGGTTCAGCGAGTCCTGAATTCGATTCGCGGCCGGGTCGGTGATTTTAATCGCGTCTGATTAATTCTTCCGGCTCGGTTGCTGGGTTTTTGTGTTTTTCTCAGTACACTCCTCTTCATATTTCAGACAACATACCACGTTACCACAGGAACATGTAATTGTTATCACATCCCTCCGCATGTTGGCGTCAGGAAGGGCATTCGGCCGTAAAACAGGGCCAAATCCACATGTGCAACCCAGTTCGCACCCGAGATCTCACAATTGTGGGAAAATCGGAAGAAAAGAAGAAGGGGAAGTACTCTCCATTTAATGATAAAACTAGTGACTTCTTTTACCTCTTGATGTCTTACGACCAACGTTTTGAGCCCAGTTTCATGGCTAATTCATTTCTGAGTTCGCAACACTGATAATATTCTCTCATCAGAACTGCTAAGTCTCAGAATCATGTCAAGATTTCCTTTGTTATTCGTATCCACGCCAGTAGAAGAGAGAAGAAAATAAGTGGCATTAATGCTTGAGATGTGTTTTGTGTCTTGCTCTGGTCTGCGATGCAATTAAATCCCAAGTTCTCTGGTGCCACTACAGCACATGGTAGAGCGGGAATCTCATTTCGCGTACATTATTCAGCGAAGTCAAGACTTCAGCTCCAGCGTCGCTTTTAATTATACAGAGCTCGACAGCATTGCAGAGGTTCAACCACCACGTCCACTGTTGCGGTTTAACTAATAGATCAAGACATTTGTCCGCATCCACATCACACACATCAACGAGCGTTAAATCTGGGAAGTTGATGAATAGTTACTGCCCTTGCTGCAGGTTTAGTCTGTTGCAAAATGCACGAGTATCTGAAGAATTTAAGGAGCACATATAAATTAAATGAACGTAGTTGGAAAATAATGTATCAAGAACTGTCATAGTGTAATTTAATGTGAATCTAGATACTGATGTAGCTTGTAATATGATGCAGGTTATTTTGGTATACTGTATAGATCAGGGATGGCGAAATTATGACACGCGTGTAAATAGGTGACGGGAACACGACTTCCGTGGCACGCCGCACTACAGTATTTTAATGTTTTTTTTTTTGCTTTTTTTTTTCTATTTGCTTTACGTCGCACCGACACAGATTGGTCTTATGGCGACAATGGGATAGAAAATGGCTAGGAATGGGAAGGAAGCGGCCGTGGCCTTAATTAAGGTACAGCCCCAGCATCTGCCTGGTATATAGAATAGAATAGATTTATTTATCATCAACAGGTTATTTTCCCAATTAAAGATGATTCACAAAAACATAATATACAACAAATACACCTTAAGTAAATAACACTAATTTCTTAAAATAATAACCAAGTTCAAACTAAATCTAGAGACCTTTTTATATGCATATTTACAAAACCTTAAATTAAATAAATAAATAAATAAATAAATAAATAAATAAATAAATAAATAAATAAATAAATAAATAAATAAATAAATAAATAAATAAATAAATAAATAAATAAATAAAACTAAATCTCCTTAAATAATTGACATTATTAAACTACATGTAGTAACTTTTACATATTTACATACCTTACAGAAAGGGCCTTACATTCATGAGGTCAATAGGGCATGTCTGATTTTAGACAGGGGTGAATGAAAAACGTCCACTGATTCACCCACCTCATTCAGTGATATTAGTGCCCTCGCAAGGCATGAGTTAGCCCGAGCCACAGTTCTCACTTTGGGCAGATGAAAAATATACCGTTGCCTAGTATTGGGACGAGGAACATGTAATGGAATCAGCTCCAGTAACGTTGAACAATCCACTCTATTCGTCAGACACTTATAAAGAAAGAGGGCATTGGCACATCTGCGGCGTGAGTGCAGTGAGTGTGGTGTGAAAATGGGAAACCACGGAAGACCATATTCAGAGCAACCGACAGTGGGGTTCGAACCCACTATCTCCCGGATGCAAGCTCACAGCTGCGCGCCCCTAACCGCACGGCCTTTAATGTTTTTAACATGCAATGAATAGGTCGAAAATCTAGTAACATAGCTACGCTTTAATTTTTTTAAAAAAGAATGTCACAATAAATTCTATGGCCATATTTTTTTTTACAATTTTTTTTACGTTAAAGTAAAAATAGTATAATATTCTAAAATTTGCCCCTTTTTGAAATTTAATTTTCAGTGATGTTTGAAAAATAAAATCATTAAACATTAAATCAAATGGATTCATACGTAACCCAATCGAATACCTAATTGAAGTGAAGGAAATTTTAAGGAAATTAACCGATGGCACACGAGACAGTAGAAAATAACAAACGAGACCTTAACTGTCACATAGTCGGACAATGTTTGACATTCCTCGTATGGACAGTGAAACAAAAAAGTATTTTCACAAACCTTGCTCTCTTCAAAAATAAACATTTTCAATATTTAACTCAATTTTCAGAAGACTAATATGATACACTTTTACGTTATATTAATAATAAAAATAATGGCTTTACGTTCCACTAACTCCTTTTACGGTTTTCGGAGACGCCGAGATGCTGGAACCTAGTCCCGCGGGAGTTCATTCACATGCCAGTAAATATTATGGTATATCATTGTATGATAACGAGAGATAATTATCACGAAATTTTCTTACTTCGAACATTGATATAGGAATTAGAAAGATGTTTTTGAAAACTTTCGTCTGGAGCGTGGCATTGTGTGGAAGTGAAGCAAGGACGATAATTAGCTCAGAAAGAAAGAGAATAGAAGCTTTTGGGTCGGCTTTTCCCTCGGACACAGCGAGGGATCCCACCTCTACCGCCTCAAGGGCAGTGTCCTGGAGCTTCAGACTCTCGGTCGGGGATACAACTGGGGAGAATGGCCAGTACCTCGCCCAGGCGGCCTCACCTGCTATGCTGAACAGGGGCCTTGTGGAGGGATGGGAAGATTGGAAGGGATAGGCAAGGAAGAGGGAAGGAAGAGGGAAGGAAGCGGCCGTGGCCTTATGTTAGGTACCATCCCGGCATTCGCCTGGAGGAGAAGTGGGAAACCACGGAAAACCACTTCCAGGATGGCTGAGGTGGGAATCGAACCTACCTCTACTCAGTTGACCTCCCGAGGCTGAGTGGACCCAGTTCCAGCCCTCATACCACTTTTCAAATTTCGTGGCAGAGCCGGGAATCGAACCCGGACCTCCGGGCGTGACAGCTAATCACGCTAACCACTACACCACAGAGGCGGACAAACTCGTTATTAATCATCATAATTAATAAAGATACAGCACACAAATTGTGCATGGTATAAACAATGTTTGTCATATTTACTGCCACCTCTCACTATTACAGAAGTTCACAATGAATAATTCCCAGTTTTTGCATGTGATTACATGATATCGACTGCAATGCTCACTGCACAGCTTGCAAACACAGGTTTCGTCAGCGTCATGGAAGTACTCAGTGTTGCACAGTTTATGGCGATACCCATGGACCGCCATCGAGTTAACGAAATGTCGCATGTCTTGAATAGCCTTTGTCCATGTTCTATTCATCATCGCCTCCGCTGAGTAAAAAAAGAGCCAGATTTCTTCCCCCTTCTTCACTCTGTCCTTCAGTAATTTTTCCCAGGCGTCTGTGGATGGAGGCCCTCGCTTCATTCGGAGGTCCTCGACGAAGAAGGTCTCCTTTGCAAGCTCATATGTAAGCCTTGATTTTGTGTATTTTGATATTTCCAGTGTAGCTTTTGAAATGCGGTGTTACACAAGAATGCTGAAGGTGAGATAGATAGATGGAATCACGAATAAGGAGATACTGAATCGAATTGTTGAGATGACATTGCTTTGGCTAAATTTGACCGGAAGAAGAGATAGAATGATAGGGCACTTCTTAAGACACCCAGGAATTCTGCAGTTGGTTTTCGAGTGAAGTGTGGGCGGTAAGAACGGTAGGGGAAGACCAAGGTATGAATATGACAAGCAGATAAGAGCAGGCGTAAGATGCAGCAATTACGTAGAAATGAAAAGGTTAGCACACGATAGGGTGACATGGAAGCTGCATCAAACCAGACTATGGACTGATGACTCAATCAACAACAATTATCACGTTTCTGTTAATGTAATTTCTAAAAGAATGATGTTGAAAATTGCAAAATTCTTCAGAATTTATTTTACCGTTTTCCAGCTCTGATGGTACTGTAATTGGCCTATGGTGAATGGGATCCCGAGTTCGATTTCCGGCCGGGTCAAAGATTTTAAACCTTCATTGGTTAATTCCTCTGGGTCAGGGATTGGGTGTGTGTGCTTTCTTCAACACTAGATTTCATGCTAGGAAGAGCTTACTCCTTACAGAAGCGCAGGAGGTCGCCTATAAGCATCAACTCGAAAGACCTGCACCAGAACCCTGCGGAGGCCATACGCCATTAAATCTTACAGTTTCATTTTACCTCTCAAGTAATTATGTGAATTTGATAAACAATAAATACTGTGATCGGGAGACCAGAAGAATGAATGTTAAATATTATGTGTGTACTAAGACATGGAAGTGAAACACAAACCCTATGAAAACAAGGGGATAAAAGGTGGAGGCAGCTCGGATGTCGTTTTGGAGACGATTAAACCAAACAATCCGGACTGAAATAAAAGGTTAAACCACAGAGCTGAGAAAAGTAAATGAAAATTCTTATAAGATAAATATAGAGAAGGAAGATTTAACTGTTTGCTGATCCAACACACAACATCTCATCTCACATCACAAGATATCCCCCACTTAACAAGTTTATGGCCAACAAAATTGTTGCTGATTTTACACACAGTTTTACAGCCATAAATACTGGTAAGATACGTATTATGAGAAAAGTTCTCCTGCCTTCCGTGAAGAAACCGGACGTAAGGGGCTATGCTGTGACCTGTACGAAATGTCAGTCAAGGGAAGGAATTAATCACTCGTTTAAAAAACGGCTCCATTTGTACCTGCTGCATATAGAAGGTAGAGTTCTGGTACACGATAATAATGTGAGGAAAGGGATGACGTAAACTTGGTATAGATTTAATGCTGAGAAAATTGTCTACGCTAAACTGATGATGCTATTCCAGCTGGACCCCCAGCCCAATGAGAAGTCTCATTAGAGAAACAGAGAAAAGGAAGGTGAACATGAGACGCAAGAGCTTCATTTACAGCATCATGAAGGGGTAAGTTCTTGCAGAAATGGTAAGAGGGTCACCTTGACTTTCACACAGAGAGATAATGAAATGGCGTATGGCTTTTAGTGCCGGGGGAGTGTCCGAGGACGCGTTCGGCTTGCCAGATGCAGGTCTTTTGATTTGACGTCGGTAGGCGACCTGTGCGTTATGACGAGGATGAAATGGCGACGAAGACGACACATACGCCCATCCCCCGTGCCAGAGAAATTAACCAATGATGGTTAAAATTCTCGACCCTGCCGGGAATCGAAACCTGCACCTCTGTGACCAAAGGTCAGCACGCTAACCATTTAGCCATGGAGCCGGACACAGAGAGCTCCCGTGCGGAGATGAAGATGCTGACAATGAATAAATAATGTTTGTTGCGGCGACAAAGCAGAGACTTCAGTAAATTAAGATGATGGCAGTAATTATGTTTATTTTATCAATAATACATGTCGCTTAACAACCAGACTCTGCTTCATTGACAACTTCATCTCTACTTTCACGGTCCCCCAACACCTATCAAAATACTGCACACCGAGCTCGATAGCTGCAGTCGCTTAAGTGCGGCCAGTATCCAGCAATCGGGAGATAGTGGGTTCGAGCCCCACTGTCGGCAGCCCTGAAGATGGTTTCCCGTGGTTTCCCATTTTCACACCAGGCAAATGCCGGGGCTGTACCTTAATTAAGGCCACGGCCGCTTCCTTCCAATTCCTAGGCCTTTCCTCTCCCATCGTCGCAATAAGACATATCTGTGTCGGTGCGACGTAAAGCAAAAAAAAAAAAAAAAACTGCACTACTTCCTTAATGCCTTCTCTATTTTATGTGGTTTACCTAGAGTAGTGAGCCTCCCTGCTTTTATAGTACACTGACTGACAGAGCAAATGCAACACCAAGAAGGAGTGGTCAGAACTTTATGCCAATTGCAGGGTAGACTGACGTCACTGAGGTATGCTCATGATGTGAAATGCGCCGCTGTGCTGCGCACGTAGCGAACGATAAATGGGACACGGCGTTGGCGAATGGCCCACTTCGTACCGTGATTTCTCAGCCGACAGTCATTGTAGAACGTGTTGTCGTGTGCCACAGGACACGTGTATAGCTAAGAATGCCAGGCCGCCGTCAACGGAGGCATTTCCAGCAGACAGACGACTTTACCAGGGGTATGGTGATCGGGCTGAGAAGGGCAGGTTGGTCGCTTCGTCAAATCGCAGCCGATACCCATAGGGATGTGTCCACGGTGCAGCGCCTGTGGCGAAGATGGTTGGCGCAGGGACATGTGGCACGTGCGAGGGGTCCAGGCGCAGCCCGAGTGACGTCAGCACGCGAGGATCGGCGCATCCGCCGCCAAGCGGTGGCAGCCCCGCACGCCACGTCAACCGCCATTCTTCAGCATGTGCAAGACCCCCTGGCTGTTCCAATATCGACCAGAACAATTTCCCGTCGATTGGTTGAAGGAGGCCTGCACTCCCGGCGTCCGCTCAGAAGACTACCATTGACTCCACAGCATAGACGTGTACGCCTGGCATGGTGCCGGGCTAGAGCGACTTGGATGAGGGAATGGCGGAACGTCGTGTTCTCCGATGAGTCACGCTTCTGTTCTGTCAGTGATAGTCACCGCAGACGAGTGTGGCGTCGGCGTGGAGAAAGGTCAAATCCGGCAGTAACTGTGGAGCGCCCTACCGCTAGACAACGCGGCATCATGGTTTGGGGCGCTATTGCGTATGATTCCACGTCACCTCTAGTGCGTATTCAAGGCATGTTAAATGCCCACCGCTACGTGCAGCATGTGCTGCGGCCGGTGGCACTCCCGTACCTTCAGGGGCTGCCCAATGCTCTGTTTCAGCAGGATAATGCCCGCCCACACACTGCTCGCATCTCCCAACAGGCTCTACGAGGTGTACAGATGCTTCCGTGGCCAGCGTACTCTCCGGATCTCTCACCAATCGAACACGTTTGGGATCTCATTGGACGCCGTTTGCAAACTCTCGTACGGACGACCAACTGTGGCAAATGGTTGACAGAGAATGGAGAACCCTCCTTCAGGACACCATCCGCACTCTTATTGACTCTGTACCTCGACGTGTTTCTGCGTGCATCGCCGCTCGCGGTGGTCCTACATCCTACTGAGTCGATGCCGTGCGCATTGTGTAACCTGCATATCGGTTTGAAATAAACATCAATTATTCTTCCGTGCCGACTCTGTTTTTTCCCCAACTTTCATCCCTTTCGAACCACTCCTCCTTGGTGTTGCATTTGCTCTGTCAGTCAGTGTATTTCAGAATGTCTCTTTAGAAGGAATATGTTCTTCATTGACCGCTCGATAACACCTGCTTGTCTCGGAAGATACTTAGCTAATCCTCGAACCCTTGCTCGTAACATATTCAGCATGTGAGTAAAAAATAATATTCTGTGTACTTTTTATTCCTTGTGTCGGTAGATTTACTAGCACTTGAAAGATTTTCCGCGGGATGAAATTCCAGCACCTCTGCGTCTCCGAAAACCATAAAAATCGTTAGTGGAATGTAAAACAAATGATATTATCGTTATATTTCGTAGTTCACCTCTCAAGTCTGGTAACATTTCATTTTAAGTTAAAATTATTATGTTCAGTCTTTGTTTTAAAGAAGACTTCCCTCTAACAAATAACGAATGTAAGTGTTGTAATCTACGGTTGTGTACCGATTTGACTTCTCCGTCTGTGAGGACAAGTTATTGTGCTTTACGTCCCAATAACTACGTTGTACCTATTGTGTACCGGAATATTGTCTCGCAGGCGTTGTTTCAAGTGGTGGTAAATCTATTGGCACGAAGCTGAAGTATTCGAGCATCTTCAAATATCACCGGACTGGGCCGTGATTAAACTATATAGGCAGTGCTCTACCCACTGAGCCAATCAGTCCTGCTATAAGAGACTTTGCGTACCTCTTTCTCCTCACTTTTCGTCTCATTTCTACCACTTACATGGGTGATAAATATTCACCTGTAGTTTTAATTCGTGACAGTATCGACAAATGGCAATGTTTGTTCTAGCAATAATCGATATACCAAATCATTAGGACGAAGCGCCTGACGTTAGTACATGACAACTAGCTGTTCTTCAAAGTCGGTTTCTGATCCCCTCTCAGCGAGATAACTCTTATTCTGCTTTACCCACACCCTGGGTGGTCCACAGAGGTGAACTATTTCGTACTAGTAAAATTGGTCCTATTATGCAATTTCCTGGCAGCAAACTTACTTGGAGGGATGTACGTTATTACAGTTACATGTCTCTGTGATTATTGATTGTGCGGTCTATTTATGAAGGAGAGTGCGCTTTGGCAAACACAAACGCGTAGTCCCCGAATCAGAGAAATTAACCAGACGCTATTGTTATACTGGCTATATTTTTAACACTTACCTTCTCCGCTGGCAGACGTTCTATAGCCTGCGATCACGAAACCTCAATCCAGGAGTGCTCAATCCAAGGTCGAAGCTCTGGATGCTTCCATTACAGCACCGCATCTTCGTGTGTAAAAGGTATTTTAATTACGAATCAGTTGGTCGGGCGCGTGTTGAATTTGTTCGGAAATTTCCTGGTGAAGTGCCACCGTCTAGATCAGGAGTTCACAATTTTGTAAATATATTTGAGCGTACTGAAATTTAAGCACAGGAAGGCAGTTTTAACAGGCGAAAATCTGGAAGAAATGCTTGCCAAATCTTGAACAATCGCTGAATAGATCTCTCCCACGGCTGTGAGCTTGCATCCGGGAGACAGTAGGTTCGAATCCCACTATCGGCAGCCCTGAAGATGGTTTTCCGTGGTTTCCCATTTTCACACCAGGCAAATGCTGGGGCTGTACCTTCATTAAGGCCACGGCCGCTTCCTTCCAACTCCTAGGCCTTTCCTATCCCGTCGTCGCCATAAGACCTATCTGTGTCGGTGCGGCGTAAAGCCCCTAGTAAAAAAAAGAAAAAAAAGATCTCTCCCAAAATTAGCACAGCAAGTAGGTGTTTCGATTTTTTCTGCACACAAACCAACAAAGCTGCTAAAACTCAAACCGTACAGATATATACGGGCCTATTGTTTCAAATCTGATGATGCAGCAGCAAGAGTGCGATACTGAGAGTGGTACCTTTCATCGGTCCACGTTGCTTTAATCGACAAACAGCTCGTCATTTTTTCAGTATCTGTTATAAGGTAAGACTGTATTGTATTGTGTACATAGTTGAAGCATAGAGTCCGATAGTGCGCGCTGCACACACGATTGATGACGGGAAGGCGAACGCACACATCGGTCAAGTGTTCAAAATAAAGTCCTGTAAATCACCGTAAAATTGTGTACTTCCTATCTGCGTGTGATTATTACTTGGTGTTCGATTTTCCAGATGTTACAACTCGTCTTCGGTGTTGAGGAAAACCAAACCAAAAAACCGAACCCCATGGCACTACAGCCCTTGAAGGGCCTTGGCCTACCAAGCGACCGCTGCTCAGCCCAAAGGCCTGCAGATTACGAGGTGTCGTGTGGTCAGCACAACGATTCCTCTCGGCCGTTATTCTCGACTTTCTAGACCGGGGCCGCTATCTTACCGTCAGATAGCTCCTCAATTCTTATCGCGTAGGCTGAGTGGACCTCGAACCAGCCCTCAGGTCAGGTAAAAATCCCTGACCTGGCCGGGAATCGAACCCGGGGCCTCCGGATAAGAGGCAGGGACGCTACCCCTACACCACGGGACCGGCGGTGTTGAGGACAGAACGCTAAAATTACTACAACGAAGAAGATCGAGGTCTTTGAAGTGTGGTATTTTCGTAGAACGCTTAAAATACCAGAACAGAAGAACGAGAACTGTTAGATTAAGTTAAAAGGACTGCACAGTTGACACCTACCTTACGGAATACCAAACACAACCTTCTATTCATTATAGAAGGGACGGTCAAACGTAAAATAGGAAAGAGGTGAAGATGAATGTTGTGGCTGTCCGACTAGTCAAATACTCGTGCGTACCTTAATTTAGATTAGCTGCCACCCCCGGAGGTCCGGGTTCGATTCCCGGCTCTGCCACGAAATTTGAAAAGTGGTACGAGGGCTGGAACGGGGTCCACTCAGCCTCGGGAGGTCAACTGAGTAGAGGTGGGTTCGATTCCCACCTCAGCCATCCTCGAAGTGGTTTTCCGTGGTTTCCCACTTCACCTCCAGGCGAATGCCGGGATGGTACCTAACTTAAGGCCACGGCCGCTTCCTTCCCTCATCCTTGCCTATCCCTTCCAATCTTCCCATCCCCCTACAAGGCCCCTGTTCACCATAGCAGGTGAGGCCGCCTGGGCGAAGTACTGGTCATACTCCCCAGTTGTATCCCCCGACCAAGAGTCTGAAGCTCCAGGACACTGCCCTTGAGGCGGTAGAGGTGGGATCCCTCGCTGAGTCCGAGGGAAAAGCCGAACCTGGAGGGTAAACAGATGATGATGATGATGACCTTAATTTAGACCACGGCAACTTCCTTCCCTTTCCTAGCACTTTCACATTGGTGCGTCGCTGAACACAATCATTGAGTTAGTGCGCCGATAAATTATTTGCAGAACGTTTATATAAAACATTGCACATAGCTAAATACAGTCGACAGCTGCTGCATACCACAAGGAACCTGTAAATAATGTAACATGGCCAAAATCTGTTGGCAATCTGGTAAACACGATAAGCAATCGGGAAATGTCCTCAACGTCCATTAATTGATACTGATAAGAAAATGATGATGATAAATAAGAAATGGAAGCTTCAATTAAAATATATTCCACTATGTAGAGTAGACGATGAATGTAGCTTCATCTTCTACTACCTATCAGTTTCAGTGTCGAATTAAACCGAAGGAAACAATCCCTGTGCAATGTTTTGAGGGAGTATCTGAGTAACAGTGATATTTACTATACTGTTGCGCGTGATTCTAACCACCAAATGTACACAAAGGGCCATTAGTGCGACTAGAACAAATGACTGCACTTGCAAGTTATGTGGAAATCGGAAACTCAGTATTCCATTAACAAGTAACATGGAAAGGTTTCATTAACGTCATAGGAATGAACAGTGGGATTATCCATAATTATCAACGGTGCAGTGCTATTATTGTACTAATGAACAAAGAGGAATGCAAGAGATCAATGTCAGAATGCTTAACTCAATAGTACAACCTTTCAAGGTCTCTCAGAGAAAGCAAATGGTAATATACATTACTTCCATTCCAAATCTGACTACTTTAACTCTTTAATGAGCACGTTGTAAATTTGTGAAAGCAGGCCCTGTACTGAATTGTTTTTCGCTCTTTGTTAAACCTATTTCTGTACGCCTAAACGTCTTACAATATATGTTATAAATTCGATGTTTCCCGTACACATTTAAAAAAAAAATGTTATGTTAATCTCAAATATATTGCGCTGGACTGAGTCCGGTGGTATTTGAAGGTGCACAAATATGTCAGCCTCGTGTCGGTATATTTATCGCCACGTAAAATAACTCCTGCGGGACAAACTTCCGGCGTCCACGAAAACCGTAAAAGTAGTTAATGGGACGTAAAATCAATAACATTATTATTATTATTATTATTATTATTATTATTATTATTATTATTATTATTATTATTCATGAGGTAATTTTTGGGCTTATGCCGTGTAATTAATTATAAAAACACACTCAACGCGTTTCGAAAGGAACCTTGCCTTACTTCATCAGGAGACACAGAGAAAATGAAACGACGCATAACAGGTTGCTAGGAGAAAACAACAAGGAACTTGAAATGGTGCCGTAAGATGTAAACGGGACGCCATTTTAGCCCCAGATAGAGACAACGAATGGCAACAGTAAAGCATTACTCTCTAATGGTTCTGATAATAGGTAGCCATGATTCACTGAGGTTGTAGCCTGTATCTTGGTTGAAATTATCTGGATGTTTACGTATTTCAACCGCCTCCCTGATAATTCTTGGGCGATATTGCTTTATACGCGCAAGAACATCCACTTCTTGGAACAAAACATCATGACAAGGTGTTAAGGCATGATCAGTAACAGCTGATTTATCAGGTTGGTTGAGTCTGATACATCTGGTATGTTCTCTGATGCGAGTACATACCGTTCTTGAAGTCTGCCCAATATAAACCTTGCCACAAGTACAGGGAACTCTGTAGATACCAGGTTGTTGCAATTTAGGCAAACTATCCTTAGTTGGTCGCAGGAGTTGCCTAATCTGAATTGATGTTCCAAAAACAGTTAGTACATGGTGCCTACGTAAGATTTTAGCAATACGATCCGTCGTGTTATGCATGTAAGCAGATCCTTTTACATCTTTTTTCTTAACAGACGTCCGATTATGTGTCGATTTAAGAGCCGCTGAGATCAAAGCTCTGCTGTAACCGTTGCTCTCAAAGGTGGTTCTCAAGGTGTTAATTTCCTCTTGTAGAGCTGACACTTCACAAATCCTCCTGGCCCTGGTAGTCAGAGTTTTAAGGATACCATGTTTCTGGGCAGGGTGATGGTGAGAATCTGCGTGGAGTTATGTATTGGTGTGTGTAGGCTTATCAATATATTGCAGTCATTTTCTTCAATACTCGCTTCAGTGTTATAACTTCCGTCAACTGATAACTTGAATTTGCGGTTACTGTTTACAACAGACAAAGTGTTGTGGTCAGCCATAGAAGCTTCAGACGTAACCGTACACATACAATCGAGTGCACGTAATCTTGCTCATACAGATAAAGTAATTTATGTTGGTAACGGAATTTTACATCACCTCTTCCCCGCCCGAGGCTCCCTTATCTGATTCTAGCAATTCCCTTGCTCTTCTTCATTCACAATGTCTGTTGCAGTCGAGATTGTTAAACGATAGACTTGCAAGGTAAGCACTCAGGTTGACCTTTTATTTATACGTACATCTTCCCTCACTAAGCTGAGCTTCGTTCACAGGTTAGTGTTTATGTGCCAGAATTTAGTTGAAACCAGTAAGAGACTCTGGCTCTTCACGGACCTGGTGTGACCAGGAAATATTATGAGGTTTTGATATTAGATAAGAGTAAATACTGTTGGAAACTAGATACAACGGCACGCCTCTCGACTAATGATTTTTATGTGTGTCGGTTATTAAGATCTCTTATGGCCATATTTAAATCCGCAGCCTGTTTCCAGTCATTCGACTGGGTCATGAGTGGAATAAATGAAGGCTCCATCTAGCGGCGAGGATAGGATTGTGCCGGTTGCCGAAGCTTGTCGCACTCCTCGGGGGCAATGATTAATGAATGATAAATTAAATTAAATGATAGTGGAGAGTGTCGCTGGGATGAAAGATGACAGCGAAAACCGGAAAACCTGTCGCGCCTTCGCTTTGTCCAACACAAGTCTCACATGGAGTGACCGGGATTTGAACCACGGAACCCAGCGGTGAGAGGCTGGCACGCTGCTGCTTGAGCCACGGCGGCTCCCTAAGGTCATATGCCAAAAGCAAAAGGACATGTTATTCATAGTCACTTGTAAGAGTAAACTCGTGTCCTCGTCCCGAGGTGGTGCAGCTCTTTTCAGGCACACCCCTAGTGGAGGTGAGCTGCATGTACCATTTCAACCACATACCAGCCTTCCAGCCATTCTTAAATTTCTTGCAGTACGGGAAAACCGACGCCCGTCATTAGTCCCACTATGTGAGCAACACCATAGTTCTACATTGCTTGTGGGTAGTACCCTTATGTGCGAAACACTATAGGTTTGTGTTACCTGTGAGTGGTGCTACTTTGTGTGACATATCATAGGTCTACATTACCTGTGTTTAATACCATTATGAGGAGCAGATGACCTGGATTGTGACCTCTTTAGATAAGTATCATCCCAGTACTTACGGCATTGTGAATAGGATCCAATGACTGTTTTTGTTTCACGATCACTCGAACCATTAGGGGCTGATGACCAAGCTGTTAGAATACTTTAAACAAGAAATATTATCATCATCATCATCATCATCATCATCATTATCATTATCATCATTCTTCATTTTCTTGCTGAACTCTATTTTGCGTTCCTCCGAACATTTTCTCTTTTCATTGTGGTTTGCTTTTGTAAGAAATATCATAAAGTGTCTGGTTTTGATAGTCGGACGGCAGTTCCTTCTTTTAATTATGATGGCGTTATTAATATCAATTTCTACTAGATCCTTCTCTGCCTCCTGGATCCACAGATATCGAGTGGCTTTACCCTTGCTGGCTACTTTAAAGACCTTCTAGGACACCCTGTGGGAATGCATTCTGTACAGATGTCCGTAGAAAGCCAAGCGTTTTCTTCTGATGGCATCTGTGAGGGTTTCTTGGTGTTGGTAGAGTTCACGGTTTGGTTTGTACAATCGCCTTACATCTGAGAAGATCCTACTATCCTTCTCAGGAAATTCCTTTCTTGTACTTCGAGGTCTCTTAGTGGGGTCTTCTTACTTAGAGCTAGGACTGACGGTGTGACTGTTGCATTATAGTGTCTCAGCTTCACACACATCGATAGGTGTTTTGAGGCGTACAGTTTTCTGCAGCCATGGTATGCCTTGTCTAGTTTGATTCTTCCCTGTTCGAGAGCAACCATTATTATTATTATTATTATTATTATTATTATTATTATTATTATTATTATTAAAACGGAAGAGGCCAGTTCCGGTAAATAAAATGTTCCAAAAATGAAACTTTTCCCGCTTCGGAAACCTAATTATCATGAATATGTATTTCAATAAATGAAACACAAATTTTGATAAGGAACGACTTTTTGCATTATTTCACAGAGCATATTTACTGGCGACGGTAACGACTAACGTGACGTCACTAACGGAACATATTTTGTCGCATTACACAGATTTTCGGATGACCCCCAACCATAAAACATATTCGTGTCAAAACTCTGTTCGCTATGCAGGATTATAAGCTGCTAATTTTTACATTTTATATACGTCTAACTCAATGGTGTGTTATATTTATTCCAACCAAACAATCTGTAGTTACTTTACACGGTGAGAAGTATCATCTTCATCATCATCATCATCATCATCATCATCATCATCATCATCGGTTTACTGCCTGTCAGCAGATTTTCGCATGCATTTCCCAAGCCGATCTGTCTTCTGCCATCGTTTTAGTCTTCCAGTATCTTCCATTAATTTTCACACTGTTCATAATCTGATCCCTCTTTATTCCTCTCACCATTCTCCCTACAACTTTTCCTTCCACTGCCTAACTTAATAATCGTTCCCTCCGTAAACAGTGACTTAGCAAATTCTCCTTTCACCGAGATCGATAGTTGTAGTCGCTTATGTGCGGCTATTGTCCAGTATTCTCGAGAAAGTGGGTTCGAACCCCACTGTCGGCAGCCCTGAAAATGGTTTTCCTTTGTTTCCCATTTTCACACCAGGCAAATGCTAGGGCTGTACCATATCAAGGCCACGGCCACTTCCTTCCCACGCATAGCCCTATCCTATCCTCTCGTCGCCATAAAATCTGTGTCGGTGTGACGTAAAACAACTTGCAAAAATAGTATTCTTCCTCTTTTGAATGGTTTCCTGTATTGTCGTCCTTTCTTCAAGTACTCTTTCCACAACTACTTCATTCCTTAATTTTTCCTTGTCAGTTGATCTTCTCCACTTCTCTTCAAACCCATATTTCAAGAGATCTCAATATTTTTTCCTTCACAAAGTCGAAATCTCACACCAATAAAGAGCAACGCTTCACACAAAGCATTTCACTAACCTCTTCTTAAGGTCCATACCCAGAGGTCCTCTCAACAGTACCCCTTGTTTCATGTATGCTTCCTTGGCCATTGGGATCCTGCTCTTCACCTCATCCAAACAATATACGACGGCTTTTACTTTTTCAACCTCCGTTAGCTCGCGAAATTAAAACCACAGTGAGAGTTCGATGAAGCGTTGCGCAGTGCCTCTAGTATGCCTGTCGACCGCGTCACGACATATTTATCAGTTCTGAGCGTGTAGCGAGCACACAAACATGCCTAAAGCAATAGTCTCCCATCAAGTGTGAAGTAATTGTATTTCTTCATGCTGAGGGATGCAATGCAATTTTCTCGAACCGCTCGCTTCCTTCCCTGACCGTCTGCATCATCCTGCTTCAATCTTCCTGCACCATTACCGCACATTGCTGTCACTCATGAAAGTTTTACCGTACGCATTACTCGTTCGTCGATGAATTTCGGCTGCATTGCACCCAAGGTACGCATTTCACGCCTCAGCATGAAGAAATCGAATGACAGCGCGCACTACACACTTAGGCCCGGTTTCACAGTTTGAGTTTAAGCCGAAGCTTTAGTAAGCCACGCACGCCGCTTAAGCAAGGCTTACGCTTTGGCTTAAACACTACGAGTTTCACAGTCGGGGGACCATGTGCAGCTTTACTAAGCTGAACATCTCCGAAGTTGGTAATGCTTGCGCAAACGCAATGATTCAATTCTCATCTTTGTTTACATCCGTAGCCTATGATTGATTGACTTGTAGGTTATACATCGTTTATCAGCCAACATAATTGAGAAAAATGAACGGAAAATGTGATGCCAATAATAGTAACAAAAATAAAGTTTAAAAATGGTCACTCGCCCGTCCTGCTGACACGTATTACCACTACAGTCTAAAATGGCCATAACTTCTGAACCATTCATGCAAATAATGTCCTGACAAGGTTATTGCTATCCTTATAAAATACTGGACGAGGTCAGACAATTTATTTCGATGAGGAATTCGAGGATAATATATAAATATTTATTTAATGTTAAGGAGTTATATTTTTTTACCACTGAGTATAGCATAAAATCGCTTCTAGAGGGCAAACGGTTGGAAATAGGTATATACCATCGCGAACTTTTTTTGTAGAGGTTTCTATGCCCTACAATTCGTACGCTTACACTTGGGGTCTATCGTTGATGGTTCACGCAGCGTAAGCCAAGAAAGCAAGTGACCGACCGACATTTTTGCCTCTTTTACTGCATATCGGAGCACGGAAACAGTATTATTTCACGAGCCTCGAAATATATTCAGAAATATAAGTTATTTAATGTTAATGTTATTGGTTTTACGTCCCACTAACTATGAATTTGAGCACCTTCACCACAGGACTGAGACAGGATCGAACCTGGCAAGTTGGGCTAAGAAGGCCAGCGCTCTACCATCTGAACTGAATCCTTAGCTTAAACCTCAGTTGCATACAGCTTAAGCCAGTCACAGATAAGCTCGGTTTACCACTTGCACTCCCCACTGTGAAACTCGTCCAGAGTTTAAGCTCCTGCTTAAGCCCGATCCAAGGCTTAAGCGTATACTGTGAAACCGGGCCTTAGCGGGAGACTATATTGCTCTAGGCATGTTTACGTGTTCACTACGCGCTCAGAACTGACAAGTGTGTCGAGACGCGGTCGACAGGCATACTAGACACACTGCGTAACACATCTGCAAAACGCTTCATCTGATTCTCACTGTGGTTTCAATTTCGCGACCGATCGGTGGTTGAAAGAGTAGCCTTCGTAGATGACTTGTGATTGTGCTTCCTATATATCTGAATTTAGACACTTGTTCTGTTTCTTCACCTGAGAGAACTATATTTGCTGTTACATCCTTCTTCTTCCTCATAATCATTGCCTTGGTGTCCTGTCACTTTTCATACCAAAGTTCTCACACGATCTCCTCAACTTTTCCAGAATAATATCCATCATTTTCTCATTTCTGTTAGGACCACCATGCCATAAGCAAATCTGATGCATTCAGTTTTCTTTCCTCCCACATCTTGTTTACCTTTATAACTACTTAAAATTATTTACTCAAAGTATATGTTAAACAAGATTGGTGAATTATACCTCAGAGTATTTCAAATGTATATTACAATTTATGACCAGTATATTTTTTGCTGGGAGAACGGGACACTTCTCAGAAATAACGGAAAACCTCGTAAAATAAGGGATGTGTAGTCACCCTATAGCTATTTCCACTTTAATACAGTTGTAGGATAAGCACAAGAAGCGCATGAAACGTACCCTTGATCGGGTTTGGCGCGAATTTTAAGGAATTACATCTTTCTGGTCTGGATTTCTCATGGAATGCCATAATAATCAACTACTTTAATGCAGGTGAATAAAATGCTGATTTAATTTTTGGAAGTCGAAATAGCACCGATTGAAGAGAACCCCTCAATTGTACCCGATTATGAAGTCTTTGGGTTGGTAGCAACAGAGATATATTTCTTTTAGTTCGTATCAGTGACAACATAGAACACGAGAGCGAGGACTGCAATGTTCTGTGCAGCAAGTCAACATCACAAGCTGAGTGAATATCATCAAACATTGCTCATTTGGTTTGAACCGATATGGATGAATGCTGTTTGCTGTCATAGCTACACACACGTTAGAGGCTTCAATAACACACCGTAGCAGCAGTAGAGGACCTCAAAGTAAGTACATGGCGTCAAGCCCATAATGACAACTGGAGGTACGATAAACATAGTGGAAACTTTCATGACAACCATCTATATTGTAACCGTACAACAGTGTTACAAATTTCATTCAGCATTTATTATTATTATCATTAATTGTCCCGATTAATTAGATTTTATATTCTTTTTTTCATAATTTAGGCTGCAATAATTAGTTATCACGCATATTATGTGATTTAATCATAGGAAAAGGGAATTTTGTTTATAATTATTCTGTACATAAATAAGTGAGATGTGTTGATTTGAGATGATCATGCTGTGACTTGTAACTGTGAGTAGGTGAGCTGGCAGGATGTTTTGCAACCGAGGCTATGTTTAACCGAGGCTATATTAGGCAAGTAAATTTTCCGCTGACACCTGCTATATAGTCATCGCTTGTACGCGTGGTAAAGCTTTAAGACACATGACTACTTTTGTATAGTTCGTGGCCACGTGGTTTTGGTAGTGTGTCCGTATTCGCCAGCTACCGTGTGTCGATGTGGAAGGGATGACCAGATAGTAGGGAGATGAGTGGTCATCACGAGTTTATAAAAGTTGAGGTCAGATTAGTTGGCCCGTCTAAGAGTGGTGGTCAGAGCTAAGAAGTGGTCTACGTGTTCTAAGTGTGCTAAAAGGTGTTCGAAGAGGTGTTCTAAGAATCGTAGAAGAACTGTAAGAGTGGTGGTCTGATCTGAGTAGAGACTTGTACTGGACTGATAGTGAAGCAGCGGGTAGAACTTCGCAATATAAGTTTATTTCAGTGGATTCACCGGAGATTTAGTGCCGTGGTCTGCAGAGGTATACGAAATATATACATATCGAATTTAAACGATATATGCAGTTAACAGTCGTCATGGTACTTCGAATTCTTTATTGAATTCTACTATACAATTCGCGAACTTTGTTAGAGAATTGAATCTATCGTAGATACGTCTGACATCGCATAGAACTGTTTTATTTATTTTAACAGTCTCTATATTAGCTCTCAGGACGTGTGAAACTAGATAGTATGCCTGGATATTACAGGTTATTTCAGTAAAGTTTTTCAATATCTAACAATAAATATTGACTGGGCGTAACTGTATTGGAGCTTACTACACTCGGACAGGGAATGTAGGTCAACTCCAGGGTACATAAGAGGATAACAGCAGACGGCTTCTCACTTCTACACGATGGTTTTTCCAGGAATTTCAAAGTTCAACAGTGGTGTGTGCGTACATCAGGTAATTACCGCATCAGACATGTTATGAATAAATAACATGAAGAAGAATGTAATCAGCGGCGATATAATAGTTTAATTCAAGTTCATGCCAATAGCTTTCTTTATTTCGATTAAATTTTCTGTATATGTAAAGAAAAATCTCACTGCGTACATTTTAGTGTTAAAGTACGGCAATGCTAGTTCATTGCGCCATAAAAAATAGTCATAAATTCAGTTTTCTTTTACTAATAATAATAAGTGATTCTATTTCCAAGTACAATCCTCAATTGTGGAAATGCAACCGTAATATACTATTGTCCTCATCCATATTCCTGTATATTGCCAGATGTGTGATTTTATCACCTCACGCCTTGAGATAACTGTGATAAGAGGCATGTTCTCCGAATTTCGTTGCATATTACAGCAACTGGCCCTCAACCAATTTATAGTATATTGTGTGGAGGAAATTAATAGTAAGAGTATTAGTAAGAATAGTAACAATATACATAAATTAAGAATTTTGTCTGTACATTGATCAGAATGTAAAAATAATGCTTTTCCTATATCGGTTTTTTCAACAGTAACAAGGGAATACACAATCTTAATTTTCCGTTTTCTCTGTATGTATGTATGTATGTATGTATGTATGTATGTATGTATGTATGTATGTACGCGCATCACAAGAACATGATTGAACGTAATTTAATGAAAATCGGTATCTAAAGTCGGGAAACGAGGCACTGACAATTTCGGCTATAAAAAAACTTTATTCACACTGGTTGAAATAATAGATTAGGAGAAGGTCTAAAATTAATTCTCAAATGTCTATGTTATTAGTGATCCTATCGATAAATACACTGACTGACAGAGCAAATGCAACACCAAGAAGGAGTGGTTCGAAAGGGATGAAAGTTGGGGAAAAAACAGAGACGGCACGGACGAATAATTGATGTTTATTTCAAACCGATATGCAGGTTACACAATGCGCACGCCATCGACTCAGTAGGATGTAGGACCACCGCGAGCGGCGATGCACGCAGAAACACGTCGAGGTACAGAGTCAATAAGAGTGCGGATGGTGTCCTGAGGGATGGTTCTCCATTCTCTGTCAACCATTTGCCACAGTTGGTCGTCCGTACGAGGCTGGGGCAGAGTTTGCAAACGGCGTCCAATGAGATCCCACACGTGTTCGATTGGTGAGAGATCCGGAGAGTACGCTGGCCACGGAAGCATCTGTACACCTCGTAGAGCCTGTTGGGAGATGCGAGCAGTGTGTGGGCGGGCATTATCCTGCTGAAACAGAGCATTGGGCAGCCCCTGAAGGTACGGGAGTGCCACCGGCCGCAGCACATGCTGCACGTAGCGGTGGGCATTTAACGTGCCTTGAATTCGCACTAGAGGTGACGTGGAATCATACGCAATAGCGCCCCAAACCATGATGCCGCGTTGTCTAGCGGTAGGGCGCTCCACAGTTACTGCCGGATTTGACCTTTCTCCACGCCGACGCCACACTCGTCTGCGGTGACTATCACTGACAGAACAGAAGCGTAACTCATCGGAGAACACGACGTTCCGCCATTCCCTCATCCAAGTCGCTCTAGCCCGGCACCAAGCCAGGCGTGCACGTCTATGCTGTGGAGTCAATGGTAGTCTTCTGAGCGGACGCCGGGAGTGCAGGCCTCCTTCAACCAATCGACGGGAAATTGTTCTGGTCGATACTGGAACAGCCAGGGTGTCTTGCACATGCTGAAGAATGGCGGTTGATGTGGCGTGCGGGGCTGCTACCGCTTGGCGGCGGATGCGCCGATCCTCGCGTGCTGACGTCACTCGGGCTGCGCCTGGACCCCTCGCACGTGCCACATGTCCCTGCGCCAACCATCTTCGCCACAGGCGCTGCACCGTGGACACATCCCTATGGGTATCGGCTGCGATTTGACGAAGCGACCAACCTGCCCTTCTCAGCCCGATCACCATACCCCTCGTAAATTCGTCTGTCTGCTGGAAATGCCTCCGTTGACGGCGGCCTGGCATTCTTAGCTATACACGTGTCCTGTGGCACACGACAACACGTTCTACAATGACTGTCGGCTGAGAAATCACGGTACGAAGTGGGCCATTCGCCAACGCCGTGTCCCATTTATCGTTCGCTACGTGCGCAGCACAGCGGCGCATTTCACATCATGAGCATACCTCAGTGACGTCATTCTACCCTGCAATTGGCATAAAGTTCTGACCACTCCTTCTTGGTGTTGCATTTGCTCTGTCAGTCAGTGTACTACATAACTAAAGATATACAGAATTAAATTTCCGCTCATTTATAAACTATACATTTTTGCCGTACGGACTATGGTAAGAGAGATATTCATGACTTTGAATTTCTGTTGCTAAGTCCATATTAAGGTCGAACCACGAGAAAATGGGTGAACAGGATTTAATGAAAATCGGTATGTTAAGTTGAGGAATAAGACACTACAGTCTTAGCTCTAAATAATTTTATTCACGCTGGATGAGATGGTTAGTTTAGGGGAGGGCGTCTTAAATGTATTTTTAAATACCTACGTTATTGGTCCTATCGAAAAGTATATAACAAAAGTTATAGAGAATACAAATTCCGATAATTCATGTCGTATTACTATGATATTAGAATTCATGAATTTAGACTTCTTTTGCTTAGTCCATATCATTAGTATTGCTAACATGATAATATTGTTCAATCGCGTTAACAGTCAACGTTTTTTTATTTCATGATTGCCTTAAGGTGTAACACACGCGTGATCATCGGTCCACATCAACAAGGAAAATTGTGGAGATAATTATAAAATATGAAAAAAAACATAAAGGAGCGGTCGCTTGAAAAACAAGACAAGAGGGAGTCATGGAAGAAGGCATGAGTCGCTTTGCATCAGATGCTCTAATACCAAAGAGTCGGAAGAAAACTAAATGTGAAGGCCTACAATATCGCGAGCTCATCAAACAGATCAGCAGTAAAATTCTTGTGGCCATTAATGTGATGTTATTTGTATCTTCTGCTGCCACTTCTGCTGGAATTATCGATTGTCCCGCCAACGACTGTTACTACAGCTAGTAACAGTAGTAAAAAATAATGATGATTATAAAATCTCATATTATGAGTTCAGATCGTCCGATGTGTTCGAAAACGAAAGTTTCAGACTGTACTGTAACCGATCTCTTCAGACAGACAGGCCCATAAGAACAAACAGACAAACGTCTGTGGAAAACAGATCTCCTAGATGTGACAATCCGATCAGACCACAATTCCGTGAATCCAATATCCAGAACATCAAAAATGCACTGATCTCGCAGCAGAAGTTAAAATACTGTGAGAAATGGACCTGACAATAGTGAGGCCATTTGTTATCTCCACCACGGGACTATTGCACAGTAAGCTGAAACTACATTGTATAAATACACTTGCTATACACCCCTCATGTTTTCGGTATCTTATATATATATCAATTCAAATGGCGAGACTCTTCTAGATTCGAAGTCAAAACGGGTTGTTAATATGGTAAAACGGGTCGTTGATTCTGATTCGATAGAGTTTCCTCTGTTGTAGGACCCGATGCGGGAAAAAGTAATCCTCAAGAGAACTTCGAATCTAGAAGCGACTCACCATTTGAATTGAAATATATGTGTTTTGTGACACGTCTAACTTCAGGAAAACTTTTAACAACAGTGCCACTTTGCAACAACAAATACCTTCAAACTTAGTAGTTCAAAGTTTTTACACAAAATTTACCTAGTCAAAAGTCTCATGCAGTATCCTCCTTGATTAATTTTAATGGAATTCAACGTCATTTGACCTCGAAAGGACTTAGAACACTTTTATTATTCACATTTTTAATCTATCGTAAATGTCGCGTATTTCAGATAATTTTAGCGTGTGTTTCACCATTTTAAATTCTGATTTTTGTCTCTGTCGTATATTTATTTATCACTCTAGTCGATGATGTATTTGAACAGGTACTGAATAGGCGGACCACTAAATTTGAGTAAATATTGTTAAATATTTCGCTACTTGAGTCAGCGTTGGAATTAATGCAACACATCCCAGTCGTAACCAAGCAGAAATATGAGACAGCTCAGCTGTATTATGTGATGCTCTAACTTCGGTACGACTCTGAAGATTTCTAATCATGTAAATGAACGACGTGGAGCCGAGAGCATTGATTACCGATAGTATGTCGTACTAATTCTTGTTACCTGACTTCCAAATTAATTAAGGGCCCAAGTTAATGAATTCATCAATACCGTGATACCATCCATATGAATATAATGGGGAACAACGTGCTGCCCGTTCTTTAAAATAATATGTCATTAAAGGAGAGATCATGACAAGATTTTGTTTATCTTCCTGCCGTCATTGTCCGTCGTAGACGTCTCATGAGATACCGTATTACTGTATAACTTGCTCAAAGCGGATCCGCAAGGGAGATTTTTTCCGAATTACATAAAACGTCTGGTTTCTTTTCTTAAAACACTGAACAGTAATTTTAAATATTATTTAGAGCTTTCCTAGGCCACCTGGTGGGCCTGATCGTTAAGGCGGTGAAGTCTAAACGATCTGACACCGAGGTTAGCCGGTTCGAGTCCCCTTGGTCGAAAAAAATTTCACCATCAGAATATTGGCCGGCAGGTGGTGGTATACAATTTCTAATCACTAGATTGGATGCCAAAAGCCTGGATTAAATTCCAAACCTCTCTGCAGTGCTCATATAGAGTGAAAGCATATGACGCTGTTGATGGTGATTCGTCCGTCGGATGGGGGCGTTAAGCCTTGAGCAGACCCCTTGGTGTTATTCGACAGGAGTGGGCTATGTGCCGGCACCGGGTTTCACCTTCTAGCTTTCTACTATCATATATCACGTCATTCATTTCATCTCATTAACTCCTGTAATGAGGTTGACGTCAGGAAGGGCATCCAGTCATAAAAATACGCCACGACAGATTCATCTCACCTCATACCCGACCCCGTAGTGAAACGGGACAAAGGTTGGTCAAACAAACAAACAAACAAACAAACAAACAAACAAACAAACAAACAAACAAACAAACAAACAAACAAACAAATAGACAAAGAGACAAACATTTAGAGCTTACTTGTATCTGCCTATGCATAACGCTCGGTTATATAGTTTCATGTACGTACTACTGTAGTATATTGATTTTATTATTACTATTATTACTATTATTATTATTATTATTATTATTATTATTATTATTATTATTATTATTATTATGCCTTATTGTTACATGCAGAATTTTCTTCTTCTTTTTCTACCGCTGACCCCCCCCACACACACACGTGTGTATTTTTCCCTGTTTTACGGCCGGATGCCCTTCCTGCCGCCAACCCTATATGGGGGCATGTAATCACTATTGCGTGCTTCTGTGGGTAGTGTAGTGTTTTGTGTGAATATGAAGAGGAGAGTGTTGAGACGGACACAAATACCCAGTCCCCAAGCCGGAGGAATTAATCAAAACCGATTCAAATCCCGGACCCGGCGGAGAATCGAACGTGGGGCCCTCTGAACTGAAGGCCAGTACGCTGACCATTCAGCCAAAGAGTCGGACTATTGTTACATACAGAATAATCCACACTGTATCATTTTTGCACTATCACAAAGCAAATTTCTTTACTTCACAAAAGCACAGTGCGCCTGTTCGCGGGTTCGGATCTTGTTTTGACCTTCACCTTCTTGCTCATTTCCATATTCTTCCGTCTTCTCCTCATTCTCGGCCTTCATCGCTGTTAGAAGGGCTGTAGCTAATTCGAAAATGTGGTGAGTCGTAAGTTCTTGCTTGACACAAATTGGATATGTCCCATGCATTTTCAAGCACTTCGTTCGTTCCGTAATCCGTATTATCACTCTCTGTAAACACGTGCTCAGTTTTTCCAAACAATGACATTGGTCATACCAGCATCAGAAATGCACAAACATACTGACTGGCCAAAAGTCATGAGATGACAATGAATATGGTGTGTTAATAACGAGTTGCTCCTTCGCGAGCCCTCAAACCGGCAACAACGCGGCGAGGCATCAACTCTACGACGTGCTGCAATCATCCTGGAGGGATCTGGACCCACGCATCTTGCACTGGTACCCACAGTTCGTCTTGTTTAGTCGGTGCGAGTTTCATGGAGCGTACACCAGCATCGAAAGCATCCCATAAATGCTCGTTTGGATTAATATTGGGGGGGGGATCTGCAGGGCCATTCCATTTCACTGGAGTGTTCCTCCAACCACCTGCGAGCCACCAGATCGGTAACACAGCGCACTGTCCTGTTGAAACATGCCATCCCCATCAGGGTACTCTAGAGCCAGAAAGGGATGCAGATGGTCTGAAAGAATATCCACATGACGTGCACTTGTCAGCGCTCCCTGCAGTCGGATAGCGGGGCCTAATTTCGGCCGTGAGAACGCGGCCCAGACCAAAACTGAGCCACTTCCCGCCTAGACACAACCTTGTTGACACGCAGGATCCATAGCTTCATGGAACATACGCCACACTCTCACGCGCCCATCAGCTCGATACAAGTGGAACTGGGATTCATCGGACCATAGCACACGCCGCCATTGTTCCATGGACCGTTGTTGATGTTTACGAGCCCGTGCACGTGTTGAGCTCTGTGTCGAGGTGTCAGCAAAGGGACACGAGTTCGTCGTCGACTAGTGAATCCTGTGCAACGCAGTTGCCTCCTTATAGTCCTGGTAGAAATGGGTTTCTGACTCCCAACATTCAAACTGGGGCAAATATTCATTTATAGGAAGGGGAGTTAGGGATTGGAATAACTTACCAAGGGAGATGTTCAATAAATTTCCAATTTCTTTGAAATCATTTAGGAAAAGGCTAGGAAAGCAACAGATAGGGAATCTGCCAACTGGGCGACTGCCCTAAATGCAGATCAGTATTGATTGATTGATTGATTGATTGATTGATTGATTGATTGATTGATTGATTGATTGATTGATTGATTGATTGATTGATTGATTGATTGATTGATTGATTGATTGATTGATTGATTGATTGATTGATTGATTGATTGATTGATTGATTGATTGATTGATTGATTGATTGATTGATTGATTGATTGATTGATTGATTGATTGATTGATTGATTGATTGATTGATTGATTGATTGATTGATTGATTGATTGATTGATTGATTTTATGGTTCTGCGTCCGGCTATACGGCGCAAACCTCCACATTTATTGCGAAACGGTCACACTATTGCGTTGCATGACAACGCACGTTGTCATATCGCAAACAGTGGCAAGCTCTTATTGCAACGGTGGCATTGGGAGGTCTTGGAACACCCTCCATAATCACCAGACATGAATCCTAGTGACTTCGATCTGTTTACGAAGTAGGAGGAACTCCTCCAAAGCCGCGGATTTCCTGACGTGGCATCTGCACTCAACGTAGTAAAAGCGCTCCATCGCTGTCATCAACAGAGAACGCCTTGCCAACGATCCCCAACGTCTTGCCGACATTATTGGCAAAAGGTAACTTTGCAGATGACTAGATTGAAGGAATGGGATTGTTAGTTCATTAAATATTGCGTTATATCAATGTTGCCGGTACTTTACGTACAGCTTGCGTATTCTCAGCCGGCCATCCAATTCTCTTAGATTTCTTGCTGATTTAGGTAAATTTAATTGTATATCAAATGTGTTTATCTAGTGAGCTGGTCTATGATGTGCGTGTGCTACGTAGAACTGAAAATGCTGAATACAGACAACACTGTATTTGTTCTCAGAGAAGCTGCGCTCTACAACTGTATTTATGTTGGCTTATTTAACATTTAAAGTATGACACAACTGTCCACGCACAGTGAATAAACGAAGCTATGTCTGTGGCAGTCAGTTGTCTTCCACAAAGGTAGCTGAGAACAAAGCGAGCCTGGGTGAGTCTTTCACAGATGCGATGAAGCAAAATGTGTCTCTATGTGTATAATTATTGGCCCATTGCAAGCGCACGGGTAAACGTACTGTATTAAACAGCGACTCCCGGTTAAGTCAAGCTTCTGAGCACAATAAATAAATCAGACGTTCAGAGGGCGTGCGGAATAATGATGACTAAAGACGACAATTATAGGCACTAAACCAGTTAAAATAGGCAGGCATTTAGGCTCTTAAATTTGCCAAAAGAGGCATTTAAAAAGGCACTAACGTGCAAAATAGGCAACAAAATAGACATGAAATAATTACTAATAATTTAATAATGCACTCAATTACTATAAAAGGAGTTTACAAGTAACGATTCAATGTTTTGCGGTAACAATCTTGTTCTCCTGTCGTGCATAATGTTTTTGTACTGAGAGAAAGATCTCTCAACATCACATGAAGTGATTGGACAAAATTTCAATGAAGTCACTACATCTGGTTTTATTTTTCTGACAGCGGCTGCGGTTCGGTCAAAACTTCCCCAACTTCTTCCACAATCCTAAATCCTAAATGCCACTCTTCTCCAAATTGGTGATTGCTCCCGGCAGCTTGTTGAAATTTGAAGATGCTCCGGTTTATTCAGGGGCATATTAGCTCCAAAAATTGCAGGGAATAGGTCTGAAGAAAGTGGTTGTTGGTCGCTGCCCAAAGTGGACTGGTAGAAAGGTTGCGTTGATTCAGATTTCTGTACTCGTATCAGATGCATCGCAGTATTTCTAAAGTTGATCTATGTGGTATTTTTCTCACATTTGATTTGAAAAATTATATATCTTAAATTTCTACAGTTATGCTATTTGGCAATAATGCTTAGTATATATAATTAATTTGTTTCATTAAAAAAAAGTCTATAAGAGATGAGTTTCTAGAAGTACAAAACTTTAAAGTAGGAACAAGGGAATTAGGAATTTACATGGAAATATGTCCTCAAGGATTTTCAGTTATAATTTGGTAATATCGTGTCGAGTTCACTGGGTGAAAAATATAATAAAAATACGTGAAACGATACCGTTGTAGCGTAGAGGAGAGATCCGTCCTTTCTGCTTGCCAAAGACCCACCAATCTGGCCCTAGCAGTATTTTTAGTTATATAGAAGAATGAAAACGGAGGCACTATAAATCTCAGATTTGTGAACATTGCATTTGTGCACCATATGTGTCCACAAGACCACCGCCCCCGTTGAAAATTAAAAAACCGCGTAACTTGAAATTGTCATGATATGCGCCCATAACCTTATTTTTGTCACAATTTAGCAAGAGGGAATGCTAGAGGCTTGTTAACCTGGGAGCTTGTGTCCCTCAGACTCTCTTTACTTCCCGCTCCCCCGTCGGAAACACAACGGTTACTAACCGGACCTTGCCAGTTCCGACCAACGGTCTTTTCGCTGGCCTGGTCTTGTCCTGGCAACCGCGTAAACACGCTGTGCTACCTTCCTAGCAGGTCTACATTGGATCTGCAACCTGCATTTCGCGAAAGCCTTGCGGAAGTGTAATAGAATTCACGATGTTTAAAGGAAATTTTAAAAATTGCATTTCAGTTGTAAATCTCCATTTTCGCAGGAAATGAATCTCATTTCAAAATACCGATTTAATTTTCATCCATTCTTGTGACAAGAGACCACCGGCGTTCTAACTCCTCGTCCAGTAATTTAATGATTGTTTACATTTTAACAATATAAATTATTGAAAGTTCACGACTAATACAGCACTGCAACAAAACAATTTGCCACAATACATAAATTAATAGACCTATATATGCTAAGAAATGAAATGCGACCATTGTTCTCAATCACAAAAAAGGTAATAATAATAATAATAATAATAATAATAATAATAATAATAATAATCGTATGGCTTCAGCTACCGTTTGCAGGCATTTCGATTTGACGCCATCTGGCTGTCTGCTCGTCAATTTCGACGTTCCGTTTTTACTCTAGGTCCGCTAGATGGCAGACAGAGTAAACCGGATCTCTCTTGGGCGTCTATGGCTGAGATTGAATTAATTATGTCGGGTAAATACCAAATGTATCACCAGAGATCTTTTACATGCCGACATCGTACGACATGGAGTGCGAATGGACTTTTGTCCGCCCTTCAAAAATCCGACTACCTCTGCCGGGTTTGAACCCGCTATCTTGGGATCCGGAGGCCGACACTCTACCACAGATCCACAGAGGCAGTCACAACAAAAAGGTAAAAGGAACAAACGAACTTAACTCCTTACCGCAAGCTTGACAGACTACCCTTCCATCCGTACTGAAACTGGGATCCACTGTGATCCACTGCTTCTGCCAGCAGGACTTCGACGATTTTTCCTGGGGTATTGCCGCAAACACACTTCTTCTTCTTCTTCTTCTTCTTCTTCTTCTTCTTCACAATAAATCACAATACGTTCTGAACATAAAGCGTATGCATACAACAGTTCGCATCGAAAAGGACGTACAGGGCATATGGGTTGTGCAAAATAGTTCGACGTTGACTGGTTCTCGCGTTTGATTTAGGAGGTTGGAGGGGTGAAGGCTTCGAGGTCAAATTGTTCCTTGTTTCTCCTGATGGAAATTTCCCTAGAACTATTTCTGGTGACTTCTGAGAATTCCTATTTTTGTTCGTGGGGTAAACAGATATTGAGAACATAGAAGATATTTTGTCGAGCACACTAGCTACAATATAATGCAGTGAAAGAAAATCGACTTTCTTTAAATACAGCCAAAGGGCATCAAATAGGCAATTATACTCCAAATAGGCGCAAACCCCTGTAATAGACATTTATATGCACAATAAAACCAACGAAATATAGCTAAAAAGACCCTAAAACGGTTTTATATCTCAAAAGCCTACGTTTCTGAACACTGGAATAAAATAGGCAAATAAGCAAATTCCAGTCTCTAATGATGACTTACCGGTCCATCTTGCAGTTCAAAAGCAGGAGCACTCCAGATAACTGTTTTTATTTTATTCTATGCAATATTAAAATGACATACACTATTATTATTATATTGATATACGTGCCAGTAAATCTACCGTTGGCGCGAGGCTGACGTATTTAATGACCTTCTAATATCACTAAGCCCGGAATTATTATTATTATTATTATTATTATTATTATTATTATTATTATTATTATTATTATTATTATTATTATTATTATTATTATTATTATTATTATTATTATTATTATTATTATTATTACCAATACTGACACCAACTAACTGTCAGCTGGTTGAAGATGTAGTCAATGTGGCTCGGCGTAGTATTATTAAAGAAATAAACAGTTTCCATCGGGCAAAGGAAACGTTTTCATTTACTACAATGGAATAGTAAAACCATTGCAATTCATTTTATAATATTGTATTACCGACTTCATTCGCTCACTTCAGAGGAACTTTTTTCTTATCGCCAGGGTGAGTGGCTCAGACGGCTGAGGCGCTGGCCTTGAGATCCCAACATAATTGGTTCGATGCTGGCTCAGTTTGGTGGTATTTGAAGGTGCTCAAATACGTTAGCCTCGTGTCGGTAGGTTTACTGGCACGTAAAAGGACTCCTAAGGGACTAAATTCCGGCACCTCGGCGTCTCCGTAAAACCGTAAATGTAGTTAGTTGGACATAAAGCCAATAACAGTATTATTATCTTTTTCTTATCCCCCTCGGCGTCTCCGTAAAACCGTAAATGTAGTTAGTTGGACATAAAGCCAATAACAGTATTATTATCTTTTTCTTATCCCCAGTATTAACTACCTTGAGAGTAAGGTCCGACGTTATTGTTTATTAATATTGGGTAAGTATCTACAAAGTGTTTATAATTATCACCAACCAAGCGAGTGACAGTGTGTGGTTTGATTCACATAGCTGTGAGCTTGCATTCGGGAGATGGTGAGTTCTAACCCCACTGTCGGCAACTCTGAAGATGGCTTTCCGTTGTTTCTCATTTTCATATCAGTCAAATTCCGGGGCTGTACCTTAATTAAGGCCATGGCCTCTTCGTTGCCACTCTGAACCCTTTCCCATCCCATCGTCGCCGTAAGACCTATCTGCGTTGGAATAACGTAGAGAAAATGGTTTAAAATGGCTCTTTTATTCTAACAGAATTTCCATTTTCCCTAAACGTGTTTAAACACACAAACTAAGAATGCAGTATACAAATAGACTCGTTTTCACACTCTGAAGTCATGCTTAGCAATGGTTTGTGGTATCTAAGACCGTGCCAGAGAACACGCACGTGCTATACGGCTCTTGATAGCACTGTTTGTGTGTCACCTTGTTCACTTTTTTACAGTCTGCTCAACGTCGCACAGACATGGATAGGTCTTATGGCGACGATGAGATAGGAAAGGGCTAGTAGTTGTAATAAAGCGGCCTTGGCCATAATTAACCTATTCCGGTCTTACATGAATATCCCTACCAAACTTTGTGGACTGGGCATTTTAAGAACCTTTTTAAAAAAATTATATCTCTGTACCTATAGCAGATATTTGCAACATTCTTTTTTCAATGTGCTTGTTTGAGCATCTGGTTTAGAGAATGTTGTTAGTTACGCGTCAGATATCACTTAAGATTTTGAAATTGTTCATATATTTTACCATGCTTTGCGAATGAAAAAGAAGTCCGACCGAATAGTAAGCAAATACAGTTGTCTGAAATACTGTTACATTTAACCTGTTTTGATAATATAAAATTTACAATACAATTACAAAACCAAAAGAATAATGAAAATGATGTAAAATATTTTTTTCTAGTGGCCTTACGACGCACCGACACAGATATGTCTAATGGCGACGATGGGATAGGAAAGGCCTAGGAGTTGGAAGGAAGCAGCCGTGGCCTTAATTAAGGTACAGCCCAGCATTTGCCTGGTTTGAAAATGGGAAACCACGGAAAACCATCCTCCGGGCTGCCGATAGTGGGGTTCGAACCCACTATCACCTGATTACTGGATACTGGCCGTACTTACACGACTGCAACTATCGAGCTCGGTGTAAAATAATTTGTTCAATTATTGTAGTAATAACGAAGATCGGAGCTCTTATGAAATTTAATTTGGTATACTTTCATGTGACGATAGTGGCTCGGAAGGTGATGTTAGCGAAGATAACCAGAGCAAAGTTGATATTTAAAGTGTATAATTATAATGTTATGCACAATTGGAAATATTATTGACATCCGAATGTGAATTTCGAACAATATTTTGCATATCAATACGATAGAAATTCGTTTTACAGTCTACCGCATGTTCTCACGCGTTTCATATTTGCGTGAATACGTAAGAATATCTTCGTATTAGTAAAGTTTTCTGTTTTTTTAGATATGAGAAAATACGATTACATGAAATATCAAAAATATCACTTTCATCAAGCAATTGTTTGCAGCGAGAGCACACTGAGTGACATCAAGTCGTCAGTATCATTGTAAGTTCTCTGACATACACAGGTAATATTGCCATCTGTAACTAATACATAAAGAAACGATATGTAGCCACCAGAACGTGTGCATAACTCGTTCTCGATTTTTAGTGATTTGTCAAACCTTACTACCGGCTATGCTCGCAGTTAGACCGCGAAGAGTGAAGGCACAAACCCAATATTTTTCTGGTGTGAAAATGGGAAACCACTTAAAACCATCTTCAGGGGTGCCGACAGCGGGGTTAGAACCCACTACCTCCTGAATGCAAAGTGATAGCTACGTCACCCAAGCCGCACAGTCACTTTTTATCAAGTAGCTCTTTACGGAGAGATCCTATATTTTACACTAGTATTCGCAAATTCTGGTAAAAATTGTTCATTGACAAAAATGTCGCTCATATTTTGTCTTGTACTATGCATATAGTGTTTGATACAGAAACACATTTTGACACAGGCTGTTCATGAGCTACTCACGTGTCATCAGCATGTGATTATGATGCGGTACATATATTCTGATTCCTGTTATAGCACGCATACGTAATATTGCATGTTCTGCAGGGTCATCGTGACTCCATACGATATGACGTGTGTTCTGGAAGCAATATGATTTTTTATTGCTTTGTAGCCCTTCGAAGTTTGCATGACATTAGTTGAAAACACTAGCAAAAGTAAATTAACAAGCGAATGTATACAAATACATAACAGGGGAATCAGCTGCCCCTACCAATATTTTTTCTGTAACCCAGCAAACGTGTGAGATCGTGAGGTCGATATTATTTGCTTCTGCTGGCATCCCGCATGGTGCTTTTGCACTGTAAGTACATCCTGCAAACGATTCTGAACACTGTTATCGTTCCCGCCAAGCGACTATGAACCGTACGAAAAATATGTCATTCACTAAATCAGTTACTGTACGTCTGTCTACTATGTAACTACGTTATGAGTCGTGCCAAGTGACTACGTATAGCAAAACGCGAAATTAACTCCTGAATCTACGATACAGTGTCGTTGAAAGCGTAAGAAACACTGAACTGGAGGATGAACATATTCAATGACATTCTTAATAGAACCGAGGTCGATAGCTGCAGTCGCTTAAGTGCGGTCAGTATTCAGTATTCGGGAGATAGTAGGTTCGAACCCCACTGTCGGCAGGCCTGAAAATGGTTTTCCGTGGTTTCCCATTTTCACACCAGGCAAATGCTAGGGCTGTACCTTAATTAAGGCCACGGCCGCTTCCTTCCCACTCCTTGCTCTTTTCTGTCCCATCGTCACCGTAAGACCTATTTGTGTCGGTGCGACGTAAAACAACTAGCAATAAATTCTTAATAGAAGCCTCATCAACAGCTTTGAAGTAGCGAATGTGTTCAAGCGCTAGGCTGTTAATTAACGGAACGCAGTACTGATAGTTCGAATGCTACATCGTACAAAATTGTTTACATCCATAAGAAACTTCACCGCTTAAACACAGGCCATTGTGTGCTACACGCAAGCGGTTCCAAACAACATTATTGGCTTGAGGTAACAGACCAACAGCCAGCTACAAATAAATTTGAATCAAGAAAAATATGAATGTATAGTTACATAAGTTTACACTTGCAATAGATCCACACGTATGTAGTATTCCATAACAGTGCACTTGTATTTCATAGTTTTAGTGTTCCTGAGCCCTTACAGTATACTCACTCACAAGGACACAGAAGAAAAGAAGAAATGTAAACACTGAAACTGTAGTCCGTTAAGTTAGCTTTTGCCGATATTGTAGCACTACAGACCTTATTTTCCTATATCTGTGTCCTTCTTCAACTTGGCAATTGCTTCATACACCTCTGTTTCTCGTAGGATAAAATCTATATATAAAACATGTCCTGACTGACTGACTGACTGACTGACTGACTGACTGACTGACTGACTGACTGACTGACTGACTGACTGACTGACTGACTGACTGACTGACTGACTGACTGACTGACTGACTGACTGACTGACTGACTGACTGACTGACTGACTGACTGACTGACTGACTGACTGACTGACTGACTGACTGACTGACTGACTGACTGACTGACTGACTGACTGACTGACTGACTGACTGACTGACTGACTGACTGACTGACTGACTGACTGACTGACTGACTGACTGACTGACTGACTGACTGACTGACTGACTGACTGACTGACTGACTGACTGACTGACTGACTGACTGACTGACTGACTGACTGACTGACTGACTGACTGACTGACTGACTGACTGACTGACTGACTGACTGACTGACTGACTGACTGACTGACTGACTGACTGACTGACTGACTGACTGACTGACTGACTGACTGACTGACTGACTGACTGACTGACTGACTGACTGACTGACTGACTGACTGACTGACTGACTGACTGACTGACTGACTGACTGACTGACTGACTGACTGACTGACTGACTGACTGACTGACTGACTGACTGACTGACTGACTGACTGACTGACTGACTGACTGACTGACTGACTGACTGACTGACTGACTGACTGACTGACTGACTGACTGACTGACTGACTGACTGACTGACTGACTGACTGACTGACTGACTGACTGACTGACTGACTGACTGACTGACTGACTGACTGACTGACTGACTGACTGACTGACTGACTGACTGACTGACTGACTGACTGACTGACTGACTGACTGACTGACTGACTGACTGACTGACTGACTGACTGACTGACTGACTGACTGACTGACTGACTGACTGACTGACTGACTGACTGACTGACTGACTGACTGACTGACTGACTGACTGACTGACTGACTGACTGACTGACTGACTGACTGACTGACTGACTGACTGACTGACTGACTGACTGACTGACTGACTGACTGACTGACTGACTGACTGACTGACTGACTGACTGACTGACTGACTGACTGACTGACTGACTGACTGACTGACTGACTGACTGACTGACTGACTGACTGACTGACTGACTGACTGACTGACTGACTGACTGACTGACTGACTGACTGACTGACTGACTGACTGACTGACTGACTGACTGACTGACTGACTGACTGACTGACTGACTGACTGACTGACTGACTGACTGACTGACTGACTGACTGACTGACTGACTGACTGACTGACTGACTGACTGACTGACTGACTGACTGACTGACTGACTGACTGACTGACTGACTGACTGACTGACTGACTGACTGACTGACTGACTGACTGACTGACTGACTGACTGACTGACTGACTGACTGACTGACTGACTGACTGACTGACTGACTGACTGACTGACTGACTGACTGACTGACTGACTGACTGACTGACTGACTGACTGACTGACTGACTGACTGACTGACTGACTGACTGACTGACTGACTGACTGACTGACTGACTGACTGACTGACTGACTGACTGACTGACTGACTGACTGACTGACTGACTGACTGACTGACTGACTGACTGACTGACTGACTGACTGACTGACTGACTGACTGACTGACTGACTGACTGACTGACTGACTGACTGACTGACTGACTGACTGACTGACTGACTGACTGACTGACTGACTGACTGACTGACTGACTGACTGACTGACTGACTGACTGACTGACTGACTGACTGACTGACTGACTGACTGACTGACTGACTGACTGACTGACTGACTGACTGACTGACTGACTGACTGACTGACTGACTGACTGACTGACTGACTGACTGACTGACTGACTGACTGACTGACTGACTGACTGACTGACTGACTGACTGACTGACTGACTGACTGACTGACTGACTGACTGACTGACTGACTGACTGACTGACTGACTGACTGACTGACTGACTGACTGACTGACTGACTGACTGACTGACTGACTGACTGACTGACTGACTGACTGACTGACTGACTGACTGACTGACTGACTGACTGACTGACTGACTGACTGACTGACTGACTGACTGACTGACTGACTGACTGACTGACTGACTGACTGAAGCAGAGACAAAACTACTGGACATAAAGAAATTAAATTTTTGGTAACGCATTTATATAAAGTGTAGGTGTTCACTAAGGGTCTGACTCGTTGGCTGAATGGTCAGCGTACTGGCCTTCGGTTCAGAGGGTCCCGGGTTCGATTCGCGGCCGGGTCGGGGATTTTAATCACTTCTGATTAATTCTTCTGGCTCCCAAACTTGGCGTTTGTGTCCGTCAGAACACTCCCCTCTTCATATTCAGACAACATACAACACTACCAACCACCACAGAAACACGCAATAGCGCTTACATCCCTCCATGTAGGGTTGGCGTCAGGAAGGGCGTCCGGTCGTAAAACAGGGCCAAATCCACATGTGAGGCGCAGTTCGCAACCGCGATCCCACATTTGTGGTAAAAAGCGGTAGGAAAGAAAGAAGAAGTAGGTGCTCACTAAGGAAGGATTTTGGGATGTTCCGTCGCTAAATATGTGAAAAGGGGGATGAAATGTTAAAGTGAGTATATCTATATCTCAAAAACTTCACAATATAAAAAGTGAAAATTGGTATTTGGAATCACCTTTAAAAATAAGGAAACGCGTAATTTTCGTAAAATCCACTGAACGAGGGTAAAGTAAGTAAAAAAGAGGTTGAATATTTTGTGAGAATATTTATATCTCAAAAACTGAAGATGTTACAGTCGTAAAAATCGTACATGGAATCTTCTTTAAAAATAAAGGAACTGGTATTGTTTGTTTTTCGGAAAATCCACTTAAGGGAGTGGGGGTTGGAGGGAAGTGAAGGGGGGTTGAATTATTTTTTATAAGGATACTTACATCTTAAAAACTGAAAATATTACAGACGTGGAAATAGGTATTATGATCCTCCTCTAAAAATAAAGAAACAAGTACTTTTTGTTTTCGACTTGAGACAGAACTGTTTCTCCCACGTACAGTTCAATATCGCATGTTCCAGACCAGTAGCCTGGTCATCTTGCCTCCAAAAGGACATACCACAAACTTGGTTTACAAAGAGGTTCTAAGGTAAAAAGAACTAAATTTTATGAGTTTTTATACTTTAGGGATTTGCAGATAATGTCTTAGTGCAGTACGGAGGAACGATTTCTTTTATCAAATAACGAAATCCACGCGAGCGAAGCCGCATGTAGCAGCTAGTACACTGTATGTTAAATGATAGTTCAAGTTGATTGTAAGTAAGGTCGTCATAATTTTTTTCCGCTGCACATGATAAGTTGGCACGGGAAGGAGATGTGTTTGAGGTCAGCGACTGCCTGGCGATTACAGGAACTGTAAGGCGAGTCTAGGACTTCTACCCGCTAGAGATTGTTTGAAAATCTGCCGTTACTGAAATTCATGCGAGTAATGAAAGTGACATAACGGCGAACCAAGGTGAGGGTTGTACAACTGCATATTCCTTTCCCCACTGTATTTTTGAAATGCTCCAAACTTCTTAGATTGGCGTTTGGGAGCGTTGGTCGATACGTGGCTCATAGTCTCGATTTGACACCGGTCAATTTAGGCGTTGTCCCAAATGCGCAGCTTCTCTAGCGAGCCGGTCATCACATTCGTCGTGCTGGATACACCTATGGCTAGGTATCCAGTGAAAGTGCACCTCAATATCAAGCAATTAGTTAAACGTTGCCATTAATGTTCTTGTGCCCTGCGCACGCTACACTGCTGTACGGTCAAAATAAATTTTCTCCAGTCATTCGCCATATATTCCATGAATGGATACGTTGACATGTTCCTTATTTAGAGGGAGCAAGAGGAAACGTGTTGCAGGCGCTACGTCTGTATCAGAAAAGTTATCCAGACAGGTGACATCCAACTGCAAAGACTTTCCGCAGCAATGAAAGGCGTTTACGAACAGCAGGTGTGTTGCAGGCGATACTACCGGTCTGAGAGAAGACCGTAGGGTCTACTGAGATAGAGGAGACTGCTCTGGACGCAACTGGCAATAACCTACTGTACATACGAGTACACAGGCAATTGTACAAAAGGCGAACATCAACCAGGCCTGAATACTGCATGCAGGCAAGAGCGCAACAAGAGGGATTTTGAAGTTCGAATGAATTTCTGTCAATGGCAGTTACGAAATCTGGAAAAATGATACAGCAATCCCGGCAAAAATACTATTCTCGAGATGAATCACTAGTTCACAATAATAGTACCGTCAACCGCTACAACATGCACTTTTGGAGTACTGATAATCCCCACGGAATGCGACAAACAGCCCACCAAAGGCACCAGTGTGGAATCTTGGGTAATCGCCTTATTGGACCGTATTTCTTTGAGCGAAAGTTAACAGGTGTACAATATCCACACTTTCGACCCCATGAACTCCTGCTTCTTCTGGAGGATGTGCCAATTGGAGAAATTTTAACGGTGAGGTTTCGACTTGATGGAGCTCCACCACATTTAACGTTAGCCGTCAGTAACTATCTGAATGAGATACATTCAAGAAGAATTAGTAGAATGAGGAGGAACGTCTATTGGCCCGCCAGATCACGGGATTTAATGCCATCATACTTCTTCCTTTGGGGGCATTTCAAACGAATAGTTTACATCCAGGAGCCGGAAAATCCCAAGCACCTTCGACAACTCATCGCCGAATCCCGCAGATCAGTAAACTGGCTATGCTACAGCGTACAAGGATATACATAGACGCTACTTCTAGCACTTGCTAACCTAACTAACCAATGTTAAGTGCACTTCGTTCCCCCAACTGCCTATGCCGTCTTCATCCATCCCTGATGACATTTCGACCCTTCTCAGGGCCACTTATATTTTATCCACTGACAATGTGCACGAAAATGTATTGCATTCAAAGATCAAATAAAATACGTTTTAATATGTTTACTGTGCGTACAGGAAGGGCAGATGTTTCCAGGACGTGAATTTTTGGGATTACCTTCGTAATAAGAACTTTAGGTGAATGATTCATTTGTTCAATAGGGAGGTAGTGTTCCAGATCAAAATGGCAGTAGGATCAGATACATCGCAATCAACTGGAAAAACAACTTTCTTCCAGATGTGTTTAATTATACTATTAAAGGTCCGAGCACTGATTTGATTGTTGATTAGTGTAGGAGGGTTTATGATAGCAGTACAGCTCCGAGGTTAAAACCAATATTTTGAAAAACTCACTCACATAAATAAACTTTTCCCTTAGCGAAAAGCTAATGACCCTGAATATGTCTTTCAAAAAATGAAAGTCAGGTATTGATAACGAACGATATATTTGCACTATTCACAGAGATGGGTACATAGTTTGCTTTTTCTCATCAAGGCGCCTTGTTGTCTTCACCTGACAAACTTGATATGCCTATATCAAGCAGAACTACAACTATGCGTGAATGGAACGTAAATTGTAGCCGCAGCATCTTTGGCGACCAAGGATAACGGTAACGATTAACGTGACGTAACTGACGGTACACATTCTATTTATACAAATCCACAGCCACAACAACTTTAGAGACCAAAGCCTACGATAACGATTAACGTGACGTCACGTACGTCACACATTTTGTTGCGTTACACCAATTTTCAGGTGACCCGCAACTATAAGGCACATTCATGTCAAAACTGCATAAAACAATATTGGCGGAGGCAGCTGATTCACTTGGTGTATACAAGTTACTGGCATTAAGACTACTATACCAATTATTCATATTGCAAAAATGCATACAAATGACATTATTTCAGGACTTGCTCTCTGACCTGTACGTCAATATTGTAGTCACAACAAGAGGAGTCTCTTGATGTAGAGCAGAGCCAATCCTAACGATGCCACACTACATTCTTGGACCATACAACCGGGAGTGAAGTTAAATCAGCTGCTTTTACGTTAATATATTTTTTCTTAAATTAGAATTGGCTTTACATTGCACCGTCACATATAGGTCATACGGTGACGATGGAATAGGAAAACCCTAGGAATGGGAACGAAGCGGCCGTGGCCTTAATATTAAGGTACAGCCCCAGCATTTGCCTGTGTGAAAATGGTAAACCACCGAAAACTATTTTCAGGGCTGCCGACAGTCGGGCTCGAAACCACTCTCTCCCGGATGCAAGCTCACAGCACCCCAACTCGCCCAGTTACTTTAGTATCAGTGATGTGAATGAAACCGTGAGAACGGGACTTTGTCCATTCTTTCCTACAACCATTCCTAATGTTGAAGTGAGAAGATACGAGATCTAAAGCCATTCTCCACGACAGTTTTGTAGATTTCAGAAAAGTTGTAGTGGATTGTATTATGTCCTGGTGTACAGAGGGAGTATCAATCTTCATCATCCTGGACTATGTACGTGAATACGTGTTCATGGAGATCGGTTTATGTTGGCCAAACCTGTAGGAATATAACGTGGATTAAGGAACATCGCAAGTATTTACATCTTTGCTAGCCAGAGAAGGCTGCTGCGTTGGAACATGTCAGACTGAATGGCCATCAATAAATTTTGGATAAAACATCTGTCATTTGTAAGGGGAACCGCTTCACATCTTGAGTTGTTCGCGAGGCGATAGAAATGTCTAAATACCCAAATACATTGAACAGAGACGACGTGTATAAAGTGAGCAACTTATGCTGACCGTCTCTAGTTGGCTCTCATCATCTTTCTTCATCATATTGACTCTGAAAGGTTTGTAATGAATTACACTTGTAGCACGGTCTTTCTATATTGGGTGTAGTTGGTATAGATTGCCCTAGATCAAATTCATTGTTTTTAACATTAATTTGGTCGCAAGATCGGAATGCGAAAATTTGTATAAATAAAACACGATCCAAAATAATAAATAATAATAATTCTATTTTACGTTAAACTAACTCCTTCTACGGTTTTCGGAGACGCCGAGGTGCTGGAATTTAGTCCCTCAGGAGTTCTTTTACGAGCCAGTAAATCTACGGACACAAGACTGACGTATTTGAGCACCTTCAGATACCACCGGCCTGAGCCAGAATCGAACGGGCCAAATTGGAGTCAGAAGGCCAGCGCCTCAACCGTATGAGCCAGTCAACCTGGCTATAATGCAACAAACAAGCCTCATGTCTATAACGTGTGACACCGCCGTCAACCTGTGCCAGTCCCGTTGGAGGAAGTTTTCGCCATCAATTTCTCGCCGGAAGGGTGTGGGAGATGGTGATGTACAATTTCTAATCGCTAGATTCTTTTCAAAAAGCCTAGTTTAACTTCGAAACCTCTCCGTAGTATCCATATGGAGCGAGGGCATATGAGACTGTTGGTGGTGATTCGTCCATCGGACCAGAACGTTAAGCCTTCAGCAGACCCCTTGATTCGATTCCACAGATAACTTATAGGTTACGTGCCGGCACCGGGTTCCATACTCTCCCACCTCGTTACCACCATCATCCCACATTCTAGACGTGCAGGTTGCTCATGGGAGTCAAACAGAAAGTCCTGCACCAGGTGTACATCTGTGTTTTCGTAAATGGAAAGAAATGAAATCTAGACATGGTATGGGCTTCTAGGCTTATGTCGTGTCAAGAAAACAAGGTGAAACTCTTGACGTTTTGCAGAGAACTGTGCTCCGAGTTTTCAGAAGAAATTGTCGACTGTCGACGCGGAAGTCTTCTACAAAATGAGGATTTGAATTTAGGAATATTTTACCGCCGGAGAATTGTAATGGTACGCTCGTTCATCACCAGGTGGCTCGCTGTATGCTGGCACGGCGCTGCAAGCGGGAGCTGACGAGGTTAGCTCCAAAAGAGATGTTACACGCGTGTGAAAGTATGACATTAACACACAGCATATAGCTTGGAATGAACCAACTGGTGATGACGAACGTACGAATTTGGAAAACACCGAAACGAAATAACAATATAGACAGTCCAGGGAAGAGATTTACCAACGTAAATCCTTAATGGCTGGCAACCACATATTAGTTAATTGATAACCAGTGTCCTTTTTCAAACTATTAACGTATAATAATATTTTTCAAAATTCTTTAATATTTTATACACAATGGTTGGCTTAATAAAGATTTTTTTCAGGTAAATATTGTTGGACTTTTTGTGTAAAACTGGAATCTGATAAAAACAAAGTGCCACCTGGGCGACTGCCCTAAATGAAGATCAGGATTGATTGATTGATTGATTGATTGATTGATTGATTGATTGATTGATTGATTGATTGATTGATTGATTGATTGATTGATTGATTGATTGATTGATTGATTGATTGATTGATTGATTGATTGATTGATTGATTGATTGATTGATTGATTGATTGATTGATTGATTGATTGATTGATTGATTGATTGATTGATTGATTGATTGATTGATTGATTGATTGATTGATTGATTGATTGATTGATTGATTGATTGATTGATTGATTGATTGATTGATTGATTCCCATTTCAAAAATGTTGAATTGGCCTTTGTAACTTCCACTCAGTAAAATGTCCCTAGTATCACTTACTTCTCTCCCTCAAATGAAGAAACAATTGCCATGCTTTTACAGGTGATAAATTCTGCAGTCTTCCGAAACTAATTTGGAATAAATGAATTTATAAATAGCCTGAGAAAGAAAGCATATGCTGACAATATTACGCCCGAAAAGGAAAGGACTACCGCGTGGTTAGGGCCGTGTAGCTATGAGCCTGCATCCCTGATTGCCCATTTTCACACCACGCAAATGCTGGATCTGTACCTTAATTAAGACCACGGCCGCTTCCTTCCCACTCCTAGCCCTTTACAACCTCATCGTCGGCATAAGACCGATCTTTGTCGGTGCGACGTAAAGCAAATTGTAAAACGAATGGAAACAATTTATTTATAATTTGATACTATAATAATAATAATAATAATAATAATAATAATAATAATAATAATAATAATAATAATAATAATAATAATAATAATAATGAAAATCCACAGGCTGTTTCCAGTCATTCGACCGGGTCAGGAATGGAATGAATGAGCCCCCATCTAGCGGCGAGGATGGGAATTTTGCCGGCTGCCGAAGCCTGTCGCACTCCTCTGGGGCAATGATTAATGAATGACAGATGAAATGAAATGATATTGGAGAGTGTTGCTGGAATGAAATATGACAGGGAAAACCGGAGTACCCGGAGAAAAGCCCGTCCTGCCTCCGCTTTGTACAGCACAAATCTCACATGGAGTGACCGGGATTTGAACCACGGAACCCAGCGGTGAGAGGCAGGCGCGCTGCCGCCTGAGCCACGGAGGCTCTTAACAATAATAATAATAATAATAATAATAATAATAATAATAATAATAATAATAATAATAATAATAATAATAATAGGGAAGCATTAAAAATAAAACTCCTAAAAGTAAGCACAGTGTGTAGTTTACCTAGGGAGGGTAGGGAGCATGGCATGGCGGAAAGTCAACGGACTGGCCAGCCAGCTGGACTCACGCCAATGACAGATTACAGGTATTGCAGCAACTTGCATTATTTGCTAGACTGGCGATAAGTAGGGACCTCAGTACGACAAGTTCCAAACTTCAGGTATTTAACAATTTAAACAGCCATAAACATAAATGCGTATATATTTCTAAATATTTTTGAGTGTAATTTGATAGAATCTGATGATGTTCTTTTCTTCACGTAGTTTATAAATTTCACAAAATTCGTTTCGCAGACTGAAGAACCTAAATGTCATGAATTAACTCAGTAGAAACGTAAAAGAGATGCTTCAGATATCTGATATTAGGAAAGTCTTACTTTCCACATTAGCAGCTGGAATGTTTAAAATATTTGAGTCATAGCATTTGAAGAGGAGTGTCTGTTGAAAATCCTGTCAGATCTGAAAATTATGAAATTGTTCGGACAGTTCACATGTTGAACTGCTCTGGTGTCACGAATAATGTATCTCCTAACACACTACGTCCTACGGTTTCATAATGGATACATTCAGAAATATCATGGTACCATATGAAATCATTGGGCTTGTTGCCATTGATGCTTTCACGACCCGCACGTTTGGACATGATACTGTATAGGCTTTTGGGCTCATGCCGTGTCAAGAAAATAAGGTGAAATTCTTTACGTTTCGCAGAGAACTGTGCTCTGCGTCATCAGAAGAAAATCTCGACTGTCCATGAGAAAGGCTTCTTTAGGAAGTCCAAAAGCCTATACAGTATCATGTCTATCATTGGGCTTGTATACAATTTTGCGACAAGCGCCTGCTGTCTTGTTGATATAGCACATGGTAAACTTGTAGTGGTGAGTTATTCTTCCAGCCTTCCAGAGATTACTAAAGCAGTATAACTTAGTCAATTCGCACCTGAAGGGTGTAGAAAAAATGTCATTAAACCACAAATTTCAATCTTAATATATCAGACCGCACATACCCGAATATCGAGTTCAAAACAATGACTTTGTTTTCAAATTTTCGTCGAGCTGTAATGGCGGTAGGATATGGCGGAACAGTAACAGATCATAACACTGTATTTGATATTTTATAATTAAAAACGCTTTAAAGTAACTCATTCTCCTCAGTTTTGAGTCTACTGTGTGTCCAAACTCTGTCCTGTTTCACAGCTATGTCGGGTATCATGTGAAATGAATGTACCTAGCGAGTTTTTTACGGCCAGGTGCCCTTCTTGACGTTAATCTCATCAGAGGAGTTAATGTAATGAAATGAATGACGTGTTATATGATAGTAGGAAGAAAGATGGTGAAACGTAATGCACTCAGGAACCACTGAACTTGTAAACTGCATAACCTCCTCCTGTCGAATAGCACCAAGAAGTCTGCACAAAGTTTAACGTTCCCGTGCAACGGACGAATCACCTTCAGCAACGCTATATGCCCTCACTTCACTTGAACACTGCGGACTGGTTTGAATTGAATCCAGGCTATTGGCATGCAATCTAGTGATTATAAATGTGATTATAAATTTCATACTGCCACCTCTCCTACCTCACCGGGATTTTTTTGTTCGACGAATGGAACTCGAACCGGTAACTACGCTGTCAGACCAATATTTTCATTAGTGATGTACAACTTTTTAGGAGGTATTTGTTATAATGATTGTTTGTTTTTAGATGTTCCCATTGTACTCGCACAAGGTAGACCACACGGTGTTACACTTCTAGTATGATGTAACCGTTAGAAGAAGGATGTGCGCACAGTACATACAGATATTTTTTATATTCAAACTTTTTGACATTTAATGATGGTGAAACAAAAACACAGATGTATTCATGCTTTTATAGGCTCGCTGCATAATATACTATTAAACTCCGAATACAGAAATGTAATACTGGAAGTAAAAACGAATTTTTACGTCTTGTTCTATTGTGATATCAGAAGACGTCAAAGAGGTTCGAATTATTAAGTTATGAATTACCAGAGTTGTGCTGTACTCAACTTCTACCTTTTTCCAGGCCACCCTCAATGCATATGGTAAACAACTAGCACACGTGTTTGTAATTAAATACTGCAAAATTCTTTTCATCCGGTACAAGGCACAGATACATGTGCACACACAACGTGTTGATTACATACACAAACACATTATCATACTAACTCTTCTTCACGCTCACATTTAATGTGTATGAGCTACATATAAGTGCATATATTACATGTGGGTTTCGACAGTCAGGAAAATTAGCACACCCGCCCGTACAGGGTGAACCGAATTTCACACGTATTTTGTATGTACAGCATACGCAAGCTGTACGTGAGGGGTAGTCAAAATATTCGTGACAAAGTTTGGCCATTGGAATGTATGCCCAGATAATCCGGTAATCTGACTTGCCTCCGTGGCTCAGGCGGCAACGCGTCGGCCTCTCACCGCTGGGTTCCGGGGTTAGAATTCCGGTCACTCCATGTGAGATTTGTGCTGGACAGAGCGGAGGTGGGACAGATTTTTCTCCAGGTACTCCGATTTTCCCTGTAATCTTTAATTCAAGCAACACTCTCCACTATCATTTCATTTCATCTGTCAGCCAGCAATCATTGCCCCAAAGGGGTGCGACAGGCTTCAGTAGCCGGCACAATTCCTATCCTCGACGCAAGAGGGGGCTTCGTTTATTCCATCCTTTACCCGGTCACTGACTGGAAAACAGGTTGTAGATTTTCATTTCAATCCGGTCATCTGGCTTATAGTAATGTATCACTTACACATTTTGTATGTAATGTTAACAGTGATTGCTGTATGACTTAACACAATCTCATTCCTCAAGGGTATGTATTTTAGATCGCTACTGTTTTTGTTAATGGACTTTCAAGGGAACACCAGTAAGTGACACACCAGGATTGGATTCAAACTTATCTCATATAAAGAGTGGTCAGAACGAACGCGAAGCAGGTATTTGAGCGTTAGAGGGTTGGTCATACTGACAAACAATTTTTTTGGTAGGGGCTTTACGTCGCACTGACACAGATAGGTCTTATGGCGACGATGGGATAGGAAAGGCCTAGGAGTTGGAAGGAAGCGGCCGTGGCCTTAATTAAGGTACAGCCCCAGCATTTGCCTAGTCTGAAAATGGGAAAACCCGGAAAACCATCTTCAGAGCTGCCGACAGTAGGATTCGAACCCGCTATCTCCCGGGTGCAAGCTCACAGCCAAGCGCGATAAACAATTTGAACAAATATAATCCGATATCTCGCCGCTGAATTAAAACAATCAGATCGTTTCGTGAGCGAATTCCTATGGGTTTTGCGATGCGGTGTTGCTAAATATCCACATGGCCTTAGACCGACTTGAAAGTACCAATCTAAGAAGAAATTTTGCCAAGGAAGAGACTTGAAAGCGGACCTCCGAAGAGATGCGATCGCATCATGGCAAGTATGCTACGATTATTCCGGCTGAGTTTGTGTTTGATACTGATTTCTCGGCACTGGTGACTGCTAGACGATAGGTCAGGCGCACAGTGGACTTGGACACACAATGAAAAGCAAACCTTCTGAAGCCTGTCATAATCCACGTTTAAATTTAGCAACAGTTAGTGGGAAGACCATTTGAAGTCACCCGCAAAGCGATCTGATTGGCTAACCTCAGCAGCTGATGAAATGACAATGGGCGAGATGTCGAGTTAGATTTTTCAAATTATTTATCAACATGACCATACACCCGATTCACGTTGTTTGTTACCATCCACGCTATATAATTTGAACATTTCTAGTTATATAGTCTTATGTATTAGGTGTAGAGTCCACCTGCATGGCTAAATGGTTAGCGTGCTGGAATTTGGTCTCAGGAGTTCCGGTTTCGATTCCCACTAGCTCGGGAATTTTAGCCATCATTGGTTAATTACGCTGGCATGAGGGGCTCGGTGAATGTTTTGCCTTCATCTTCATTTCATCCTCATCACGACGCGCAAGTCACCTGCGGGAGTCATATCAAAAGACCTGCATCTGACGAGCCAAACTTGTCCTCGGAAATTCTCCACACTATAAGCCATACGCCATTTCATTTCATTAGGTGCAGATACGATACCTGTTATAAAATATTGACCGCACGAAATAATACACACGTAATTAAAAGCATATTGAAAGAAAGGAAACAAACCGAAATAAAGAAACAAAACCAAACAAAGATTATCTTCTTCTTGTACAGCTTTTCCCAAAACCTGGAATGGTCGCAGGAGCGAAGTATGTCGCATAAATGAACTTGACCATTATGTATAGCCGGGTGTCATTGGCGATGAAAATCCTAAGCCCAAGGATGTATCAACTGTGTTTCTGTGTGTTTTGTAGCGTTAAGTGTTGTGTGTAAATAAATACCTATATTAAGTCCAGCACAAACACGCAGTCAGAGCGAGAGAAATTTACCAGACAAAATTAAAATTCTCGACCCGACAGGGAATCAAACCCGGCGCCCTCTGAAACGAGGAATACTACGCTGATTTTTTCGTACAAAAATATCGAGTGCATAATGTTTTGCCTTACTCAGTAGTGATAACACTTGGAACACTTTTAAGGTGAAGCACCTTTCCAAAAATATAGATGTTTTCATACAGGTAGGACAATATAAATGTATTTGGTGGCATGAAATGAAGGAAAATAAACGCATTTTTCACCGTTTGCACCTTTTTTATGAGATTATTAGATGTTGTCATATTTTCCCTTCTGTTTGATACTTCAGCACTTTTTCTCACACTTTTATCTGCGTTTTTAAAAGATTAGAAGGAATCGTTTCTTCTCTGCTTCAGCATATTATTTTGGATGAAAATCTTGATTAAAAAATGATTCATATGAGCCCTAGATTCAACGGGCGCAGAAGCCATCAAGCAGGCCCAACAATTATTCAACACAAATACCTAGAGATGGAACATTTTGCAGTGCATGGCTACAAGCATTTTCCTAATGTGATTCACAGTTTGGAAGATGTTGGTGAGTGTTAGGGCGAACCTTGATGGATCTGCTAAGTACACATATAAATTAATTTTGAAGAACAATCCAGATGTAGAAACCTTTGCAACTTCGACTGAACTTCCTTTACGAGTGCTGACAAGAAATGCTCCATTGGTATCTCTAGATGTCGAGCGGTGTTTCTCTATATATATATATATAAGAATCTACTTAGCTCAAAGCGCCAGCGACTTACTGTCTAAAATATTGAAATATTGCGTGCATTGCAATATAAGAAGTTTATTAATTATTAAAACTCAGTAAATTGGATAAGGAAAGTTCATGTAACAGTTTTAAACCTTAATAAAGTGATCTCATCAACACCTTTTTTTCACCTGTTTGTTCGAATTTTCAGAACACTTTTCCCCTCTGTTCTGTCCATACTTTCCACTTCATAATCCTTTCCCTAGCGATTGCGAATAAAGGTACGAAGAATTACGTCGTAAAGTGTTGGGAGTTTAAACAGCCCGACGAGTTGTTCGCCTCCTGTTCTATAGCAGATCCTTCTTGCTCATGTGCCCATTAAGAAAATTATGAGCATCCTGGAAATGAACTCTTGTCATTGCGTGCAGCGTTCTTCAGTGCTCGGTCTGTTCAGCACATCAGTTAAGGTAGTAATATGCCCAGTAATAACGGAAATATATGTGTGTGTGTTTTAATCTTCTAAAATACGGTAGATATTGTTACTGCGGAGCAATTAGCTTGCCAACTGCGATTCAATTTAGATAATGCGTCTTGCATGTTACGACCTCCCATCTAAAGCCGTAGGAAATATGGTATCCTTCCTACGAAGTTACGTACGCATTTATTGTACGCATTTACTGCCCACAAGATGAATCAAAATTCAGCACCCCAAAGTCTAGGATTGGAAAAAGAGACAGAACAAATGTTTTTAGTAAACGGGTCTGAACGGGTTATTGACTGCCAAAATCAGGAACTGTATTGTAAGGTTATACATTAATTGAGTCGTCAAGTTGAAAAACAGGCCATCTCTAAAAAAATTGAAATCCATATTTTGTGCCGAATATGTTCTCTGTCCACTTTTACACAAGACAGCAACCTATTAGCTGCAAACTCCGCCTCTAACCAGCTTATTTTTTCATCGAAAATTGGAGTTAGGCAAAAGATGTTGAATCACTCTTGACTAAACATTTTGGGACTCTGTGGTGAAATGTACAAGTGTTGAAGTTTTACAAAGAACTCACTGATAACAACAACTTTCCACAAAACAACCCAGAATATGGGGAAGATGCGTGTGAGCACAGTATAGAAAATGGCATTATTTAATTCGGTTTCATTTTGTGTAAATACATTTGATTTTTCGCCGTACTGAATTCTTTTTTTCTTACAGTTTGTTTTACGTCGTACCGAAACAGATAGGTCTTATGGCGATGATGTGGTTGGAAAGGCCCAGGAATGTGAAAGAAGCGGCCGTGTCCTTAATTAAGGTACAGCCCCACCATTCGCCTGGTGTGAAAATGTGGGGTTTAAACCCACTGTCTCCCGGATGCAAGCTCACAGCTGCGCGCTCCTAATCGCACGGTGAATTCCTTTAATTAACTTTTAAATAAATAAGTTTGTGTACGTTTTAATTTTTTATTTTCCTTCGTTTGGTGCACATCCGGCTATTTCCAAATTTGAAATTTAAAAATTCCAAATAATTATAAAAATAAAACATTGATATTCTGTAACATTCATTACAATGATATTTATAAGCAACTGAGCAAATAAAATAATTCTAAATCTCGTTATATACATTTTATACGTTTTTTAGGTTTACTGAAAAATTAACCATTTCGAGATGACTGGTTTCGCAAATAGACGCCTGATTGTCCAAAGTCTAGGAATGGCAGAAGAGACTGAATAAATGTTTTTGGTAAACGGGTCTGAACGGATTACTGACTGCCAAAATCATGAACTGTACTGTAAGGGTATAAATTAACTATAATTCTTTAAAACTATCGAAAATAAATATTGTGTTAAAACATGCAGTGAAGTCAGAATGCCTGTGCTGTGACAACAGTAACACGATTTCGTTCGTTTAAAACAGACGTCATCGAGTACTTGCTTTTACCGAGCTCGATAGCTGCAGTCGCTTAAGTGCGGCCAGAATCCAGTATTTGGGAGATAGTAGGTTCTAACCCCACTGTCGGCAGCCCTGAAAATGGTTTTCCGTGGTTTCCCATTTTCACACCAGGCAAATGCTGGGGCTGTACCTTAATTAAGGCCACGGCCGCTTCCTTCCCACTCCTAGCCCTTTCCTGTCCCATCGTCGCCATAAGACCTATCTGTGTCGGTGCGACGTAAAGCAACTAGCAAAAAAAAAAAAAAAGAAAAAATAGTTGCTTTAGAGAACAGGCACTACGTTCTTCCATCGAGACGGCTGGCTGCCACGCGGGAAGAGAGCAGCGGACTGGCGGGTTGCATACCGTGGCGGTACTCTCAGTAAGAGCACGGAGATAACGTTACCATATGAACAAGAATAATAACGGGATAAAGATGGGATGTGGAAAAGGTGCCATCATGTTGACTGCCTAGCCTTCGAGGATCATGTAGTACTCCCAACAGACCATATACACTCAGCCGCTAAACAAGTGGAGGAAATACAAAATGTGGCCGCCAAATCTGGTTTATCTTTTGAGAAAAAATGCACATATGGAATCCGACAAAACAGATCTCAAGAGACAGAATCAAAACCAATTTCTTTTTAAATCCACCGTGTTCAGAAATTCCAGTACCCGAGAGAAATTCTCACCCCGAATGGAAATGATAAAGAATTTATAAATATAAGAGTGGGAAAGATGGAAATGGCTTTCAGATTATGTCATGGAACTTACAAATCCTAATCCTCACCCATCAAAGCAAGATTAAAACATTATTGTACCGTGGTCAGAGCACACTGTCTACACGTGGCGGAAACCATGACGAAGTAACGGACCTAGGTATTGAAAAAAGAGGGAGGAGATTCCTTAAGGGCGGTCTCCACTGATTAACATTTAACACCAACATGTTAAATTTAACATGTTACAATTGACATGTATATTGCGATTGTGTCTTCCAATTGACTTTTCATGTTAACTCAGAATGTTGAGGTTAACACTTGGCGTTAACATGTTGGCGTGTTTTCCGTTCCAAGTTGAAAACATGTCAAGTCAATTCGTTGTTCGTGAGATGTTGGCACAGCTTCGACAACTTCCATGCTGTTTCCATACCAACAGATAGCCTAAACGACGCAAACGACGTGCTTCTCGTGAAATAGGATTATAGTTACAACACTGTTCTCCTTGTTATAAGCTACAAATACAGTACGCGCACGAATGCCATTCTCTCTGCACTATACCGGTACTAAAATTTATAGTCAGAAATGGAGTGGAGCAAGGAACTCGAAATTATGTATAATTGTTCCCGTGAGTGCATAGAAAAAATCTAGCGTCCCTCCGCTCCCAGTACATTCAGAAATAGCAAAAAGTTCAGAAAAGTCGGAAGTCGGGGGTGGGAGAGTGGACGAAGTTTATACTTCAAAGTGGTTTGCTTTTGAAGCAATGAACAGAATGAGGGCAGGAAATATGCCTAATAAAATTGCACTTCTAAATCGTAACAAGAAGCAAAAGTGACAATAACAAAGGCCAAAGCCTCTTCATATCTTTTTCTTTTTGCTATCTGCACGTCGCACCGACACAGATAGGTCTTATGGCGACGATGAGATAGGAAACCATGGAAAACCATCTTCAGGGATGCTGGCAGTGGGATTCGATCTCACTATCTCCCGGATGCAAGCTCACAGCCGCGCACCCCTAACTGCACGGCCAACTCGCTCAGTAATCCTCTTCATCTGAACCCATTGTCCTTGTCTGAAAATAGTATACACTACCAAAATGTATTATCACAAATTGATATAATGAACTACTTTTGTATAGACAAAGGAAGTCAAGTTTAACATGTTTATTAAGTGTGGACACAATGTTAAATGAAACAGTATTCAACATTTAACATGTTTATGGTGTCACCAGTTAACATTTAACACTTTTAACATTTAACATGTTGTTGTTAAATGTTAATCAGTGGAGACCGGCCTTTAGGGAAATCTTCGGACCAAAAATGTCACTAGATTCACCACCCCTATTCGGATGGAGACCGAATGGAGAACTTTATGAAAAAGTTGAAAACCTAACCCCTACTATGAGGAAAAGAAAACTATCATTTTATGGGCAAATTAAGAGGACGAATCCAAGAAGACTGGCCTACAGGATACATAGTCTACTAGAAAAGTGGACGGCACAACCTTTATAACTCACGGAGGTTCACAAGAATTTGGAAGAAGTAGGGATACAGAACGGAGATATACGCGAAAGAACAAATTTTAGGAAGAAAATTGCGGGAATAAGTGATGCTCTAGGAAAAATCATCATCTTGGTTGAAGAGCGAAAAAGGAGAAGTCAAAGGCTTAAGAACATCTGGAAGAAGTGCAAAGAAAAGGGAATACGTTTGACAGATAGAACATATGGTAGACTGTGTAAACATGGTTTATAGATGACCTGAACGAATGTAACAATAATAATAATAAGAGTAATATGTCTAATAATAATAAGAATAATAATTGTAGAATGAGTTCTTGGTTCAGGGTACTTACAGAGTTTTACAAGGCTGTAATTTTTCACCTTTGTTGTTCGTAGTTTACATGGATCATCTGTTGTAAGGTATACAGTGGCGGGAAGGGATTCAGTTAGGTGGAAATATAGTAAGCAGTCTGGCCTATGCTGAAGACCTGGTCTTAATGGCAGATTGTGCCGAAAGCCTGCAGTCTTATATCTTGCAACTTGAAAATAAATGCAATAAGTATAGTATGAAAATTAGCCTTTCGAAGACTAAATTGAAATCAGTGGGTAAGAAATTCAACAGAATTGAATGTTGTTGGTGATAAAAAGCTAAAACAGGTAGATAATTTCTAGTATTTAGGATGTGTGTTCTCCCAGGATGGTAATAGAGTAGGTGAAATTGAATCAAAGTGTAGTAAAGCTAGTGCAGTGAGCTCGCAGTTGCGAACAATGGTATTTTGTAAGAAGAAAGTCAGCTCCCGGACGAAACTATCTTTATATCGGTCGTTTTTGGACCAACTTTGCTTTACGGGAAAGAAAACTGGGTGAACTCAGGATATCTCATTCATAATTTAGAATTAGCGTACATGAAAATAGCGAAAATGATTGCTGGTACAAACAGATAGAACAGTGGCTGGAGGGTACTCGGATTGAGGAGATGAAGGCAAAGTTACGAATGAACTCGATGGATGAAGCTGTACGTATAAACCGGCTTCGGTGGTGGTTTCATGTGAGGCGAATGGAGGAGGATAGGTTACCTAGGAGAATAATGGACTCTGTTATGGCGGGTGAGATAAATAGTGGGAGCCCAAGACGACGATGGTTAGACCCAGTTTAGAACGATTTAAAGATATGAGGTATAGAATTAAATGAGGCCACAGAACTAGTAGAAAATAGAGGATTTTGGCGACGTTTTTAATGCACAGAGGCTTACAGGCTTAACGCTGAAAGTCATAACGGTCTATAATGATGACGTATAATTATTATTTTTATTTTTATTATAGAGAATGGATCAGCACACAGATTATAAAGAATAAAGAATAACAGGACAAGAATAACTAAATAGAGGCTTGAACGTCTTGGTGTGAGAATAACGTGCATCTCCACTGGCCTTCAGTGCGTATTACGTCTTGCACTTCCCCTCCGTGCTCGGTCAGCTGCTGTCGTTTCTCAACAACGGGGAACAAACTGGCTCCGAAGTAGTGCCATTGACGCTACGTGCTTTAGAGCAGAGCGAGAGAGTGTGAATTCCAGGAAGAGCTAGCCGTTCGGAGACTTGCAGCTGTGTACTCGGGGTATGTATAAATTTTTTCCGGTTTTGCGGTAAAGAAAATACGTAATTTTCAAGGGAAATTCATTTTTTCTTTATTCAAAATTTTGGGTCAGGCTTCTACACACTTGACCGATATTTCAGGTAAGTTATGCATACCAGGCCAGAAAAATGCTTGTCTGTTTCGACAAACCATTCGTCGAGCCAAGCTCCAACTTCCTCGAAATCGCTGAAGTGCTGCTTTGCGAGCGCGTGCCTCGTTGATGAAAACAGGTGATAGTCAGATGGTGCCAGGTCGGGGCAGTACGGCGGGTGCGGAAGGATGTCCCATCCAAGCATTTGAAGGTGTCTTTCACTGGTTTTGCTTCTGTGAGATGGCGCATTGTCGTGTAACCAAATCACTTTGCCGTGCCTTCTGGCCCATTCCGGTCATCTTTCCATCGATGCGTGATTTTAATTAATCATTTGTTGCGATAAAGTTGTGCATTAACGGTTTCACCAGGCTTGCTCGTCTTCGCACTTTCGTGGTTTACCAGAGCGCGCACTATCTTTCACATTAAAATCGCCAAGTTTAAATTCTCTAAATCATGTCTCACGTGTTCTAATCGATGGAGCGTGTCCACCACGTGTTTCTAACAGCAAACGATGACTTTCCACAGCCTTTTCCTTTTGATTAAATAAGAAAATCAATGCGTGCCACACATGTTCTCTTTCAGGCACAAACGTCGACATGATCACTGAACGATACAACACAGACGCTAGTGTTTGGCGGACTCAACTTGTCTGTGTTGGTACGTCAAGGTCAGACGAACAAACTGACGTATGTGTCAAATTCATAAGCTGTGTACTGTTCGCTGGCGCCGTCTCTTAGTGAACCCGGGAAAGACTTATACATACACCGGATACACTCTACAGCGCATGCCTGGGGTCTTTGAATGTGTACGACAGGCAAGGGCACGTCATTAATAATAATGGCGGAAAGGTCTGGTGCAGGTTGCCTATTTCAGGTAGATGCCGTATAGGTGACGTGCTTTCGAATACGGGACCCTGTTTCAGATAATTCTAATGCTGAACAAATAATGGCGGTAGGCTGCCGCTATTGCAACGGCCCCAGGGTTTTGTGGGTTGCGTAGATTTCTCTCTTTGAGTCCAACCCTTCGTAAGGGTGTAGTGGCATCACGCGACAAGCCTATTCGTGATCTGGCTCCAGGAGTCTCTGCTTTGGTGACTTGCTTGCTGTAAGCTCATCCTGGTCAAGGTCTTGCTTGGTCTGGTCCATCCATCGTAACGGTGCACGTCCTTTAGATCTTCGGTCGTCGACTTTTCCCTCTATGATAAGTATTTCCATTGCCTCCTGTCTTCTGGCAATATGACCGAAATATCTGCGTCGTTTTGGGTTGAAAAGGGACGACAGTCTTGTTCTGATGCCGAGCTCTTGCAGGATCGATTCATTAGTACGGTGTGCTGTCCATGGTATTCACAGCATTCCCCTGTAGCACCACATTTCTAGAGCTCAATCCTGCTGCGATCTGCCTTCTTCATCGTCCCACTTTCTGCTGCATAGGTCGCGATAGGGAAGATCACAGTTCTAATGAGGGTGAGCTTTGTCTTGGAAGTGATGGAGGTGTCCTTCCAGATGCGAGTATGTTTTGCTGTTGAATTTCTCGCAATTGTAATGCACGTACGGATCTCAGGTTCACAGTCTCGTAGACTTACTTACTAGAAATAAAAGACGAATATTGTGTGGATAACACATTTTGTTCAGTAGAACGTGGTACACTTTCAATGTGGGTAATAACTCGGTGTAGTGTGGGTCTGTGATATGGGAAATAAGGAGACATGTTTTAAGAGTAAACGTAAGATCCATTAATGAACTGTCCAATGTGCTTGACACAATATTCAAATGAAAGTAATGTTTCATTTATTTGGATGTCTGTATTAAAATCGGCCATTACGATGATTGGCACATCAACATCAATATCGAACTCGTCGTCAGTCATTAAACTTGATTCAGAGAAACGTATGAGTGTTCTGAAGAGAAAATATTTTCTAATCGCCAAAATTGATGGAACACAGCCCCATCTTACAACAGAGTATATGTGTGACGTCATGAACACTACGTTTCGTATTTTCATATTCATTTGTTTTGGAACAGGTAGCTTCCTCTTTTATCTGCCAATTTAAATATTAAACATATTCGTAAGTTAAATACTTGGCAATATACTCGTCCACCCAAAAACTCTTTCCATGCACCCGTTGTCGAGGAACGTTGTCTATGATAACGGCAGAAACCCCTAGTCTCAGAGTCGGAGGAATTAACTTATGCAAGTTAAAATCTCCGATCCGGCCGGGAATCGAACCCGGGACCTCTTGGACCTGAGGCAAGTATGCTGAACATTTTGTCATAAACCCTGAAGGCACGTTATTGCCGAGCGTGTATTGAAGCAGCAGGACGCCTTTTTTAAACAGATTTTTTAAAGGATTACAATTAAGTTGACATGCAGTTGTTTTATTCTCAACCACTTCAAAATGTACATTCAATGCTGATTTTTGACCTATGGTTATTAAGTAAACAATTTCTTGTTTTGTCACTTCTATCACCGCTAGAAGTGCTAGTACTAAATGTTAATGCACACTCTATGAGGCGTTCCAGGTACTAAGACGTTCGTCTTCCTCATTACTGTCCCCGGTTTCTAGATCGTAGATATCAGGCCATGAGGTATACCGAATGGTTAACTTGTGTTTTTGTCTTAAGTTATAAACTTCATGTTTGACCCGTATTGAATTGCGATCACAATAGTAACAATTATATCTGAAGGGTTCACCTTTTCAGTAGATAATGTTAATAATAATAATAATAATAATAATAATAATAATAATAATAATAATAATAATAATAATACACCGAGCTCGATAGCTGCAGTCGCTTAAGTGCGGCCAGTGTCCAGTATTCGGGACATATTAGGTTTGAACCCCACTGTCGGCAGCCCTGAAAATGGTTTTCCGTGATTTCGCATTTTCACACCAGGCAAATGCTGGGTCTGTACCTTAATTAAGGCCACGGCCGCTTCCTTCCCACTCCTAACCCTTTCCTGTTCCATCGTCGCCATAAGACCTATCTGTGTCTGTGCGACGTAAAGCAACTAGCAATAATAATAATAATAATAATAATAATAATAATAATAATAATAATAATAATAATAATAATAATAATAATAATAATAATACATTCATTACATAATAAAGGTATTGAAAAGGTGGCCACTCAGATATATTTCTTAGTATTGTGTTTTTGTGTTGCACGAACGTAAGGCTCGATAAACTCTCCAGTAATCTAGAGCCTAAAGACTTAAGGAACTTAAACCTAGAGGTTCCTTAGCAAGAGAAATCTATTAATTAACATGGTAGGCGCATGCGCATTACCTTACTGTATATCTGCGTCTAACATATTGTATTGTGGTAGGGGTGGTAGCGTAAAATTGTATTTATTTACCGCTAGTTATTACCCACTACTAGCGAGGAAGTTGGCCGTTCGGTTCGGGGCGCTCAGCTGAAGATGGTTTTCCATGGTTTCCAATTTTCACTCCAGGCAAATGCTGGGAGTGTATCTTAATTTAGGCCACGCCCGCTTCCTTCCCATTCCTAGGCCTTTCGTACCCCATCGTCGTCATAAGACCTCTCTGTGTTGGTGCGACGTAAAGCAAGTTGTTTGTTCTCTTACACACTACGCAGATACATAAGTACACCTCCTCTTTTCTCTCGCTAACTCCATTCTGGTTGTTAACTCCCTCGCTTACAAAGGAGCAAATCACGCTGGCTACACACTACATCTAATACTGTTCCACTACTGTAACTTTAATTACTCTAATACATTCCCACACTTACACTCGCCGCTCTATAATATGGCAGCCACTTAGTTCACAGCATGCACACTCTCAGTCTCACAATTCTGTTCGTCGTACACTGTCCATACACTCACAACATTCTTCGTTCGCTGTCTCCTGGCGATCCCACGTCGAACTCTCTCACGCTGCACCAGAGACACAACGTTCCCTACATTTGTGTGTGTGTTATTGATAGGTTTTATACACATAGCAAAGTGGCCGTCGCGTAGCTGTGAGCTTGAATTCTGGGAATGGTGGGTTCGAATCCCACCGTCGGCAGTTCTGAAGATGATTTTCCGTGATTTTCCATTTTCACGCTTGGAAAATGCTGGGGCTGTATCTTAATTAAGACCACGGCCGCTACCTTCCCAGTCCTAACCCTTTCCCATCCATGCATAGCCCAAAACCTTCTTTCTGTTAGTACGACCTTAAACCACTAACAAAAAATGTTTTATACCATTTTATTGAGGGGACCAATTTAGTTTCCTGCAGATGGACCCGCATCATACTCGCTACGGCTCTCTCGAAACTGTTCTATATACCCTAAAGTCATCAGCATATAACGGATAATCCTTTGCGGTAGATCGTTAATAAAAAATATGGATACCAGAGGTCCTAGGATAGATCTCTGAACTATTACCTTATTTACTGCAAATTCTTGAGATTTTTCCTCACTTTACGAGATACGGGAGAGAACAACGAGGAAACCACCATAGTCATTTCTACGTTTAATAATATACACAACCACATTTTCATATCAATGTTCCTAGCTATATGTGGCATCTATCCTAAGAAAGGGAATGAAAGGCGCCGAACCATTCGTCCGCTTTAGATAAGACAATCAGAGTTTTGCTCCAGGTCACAAAATAATGTCATGTTGGACCTTGTTGGATTGGAGAAAGAAAAGATACAAACTCGTAAGTACGAGGAAAGAATAGAAGGAAACATAATAGAAGAATCAAGGTGATTACATGGTCAACATCGAACAGCACCCAGATGGATGGCAGTTGAGAGAGAACGTATTCAGAAAGTGGAGAAATTCAAATATCTGAGAGAGTGGATGGACAATAACCTGTCAGAAACAGGCACTGTTATCTAGAATCAACAAGATGAACTTGGCATATAAACTAACTATGAACACCTAAAACAAGGAGATGATCTCAATCAGTCCAAAACTCAGACACTATCACATAGTGATCCACCCGGAGGCTTTATATGAAGCTGAATGTTTGAACCTGATAAAAACAAGATTGGTCAAGAAGTTGGAACTGGTGAAAAGAAAGATTCTAAAGACGATACTGAGACCCCAAAGAACTGAGGATGGATCATACAGAAAGAGGGGAAACAAAGAATTAAATCTCAAGATGGAAAATATCTCAGATACCATCCGGAAGAGGGGAGCCATGTTCTTCGGACATATGTACAGAATGAACCAGGGAAGAATTACCAATTTAATGTTTTGTGATCAGAAAAACTACGGTGCGCTGGTATGAGGAGGTAAAGGAGGACCTAGAAGAAATGGGTATACGAGGAACGGTAACAAGCAACAGGAATGGTTATTACAAGTCGAAGATCAAGACCACCAACATGTTTCGAGAAAAAGTTAGATCCCGTACCCAAGCCCCGTGGGCAGAAGAAAGGAGGTGATTTAAGAGTGAAAGGATGAAAGACGAAAGAGCCCAGACACAGATGAAGCTGAATTCGAATTAACGTGGTCTATAGCCGACAAAAAAAAAAGGAGAATCAAGAATACGAATAAGAAGGGGAACACTGTAAGTAACTAACACCTGCTATGTATAAAGTGCAATTAGAATCACATGCAGAGATTTCTTCACTCTTAATGGAAAACCTCTAAATATTCTCAATCATTTTAGGTACCATGGAATTACCCTGTAAACTACTACAAAGTAATTTAGATATCAAAAGCAAACCCCATGGCGCAACAGCCCGAAGGGCCATGGCCTACCATGCGACCGCTGCTCAGCCTGAAGGCCTGCAGATTATGAGGTGTCGTGTGGTCAGTACGGCGGATCCTCACGTCCATTATTTTTGGCTTTCTAGACTGGGGCCGCCATCTCACCGTCAGATAGCTCCTCAATTTGAATAACGTAGGCTGCGTGGACCTCGAACCAGCCTTCATATGCAGGTAAAAACCCTTACCTGGCCGGGAATCGAGCCCGGGGTCTCCGGGTAGGAGGCAGGCACGCTACCGCTACACCGCGGGGCCGCCATTTAGATATCACATTCAGAAAAGAACTGCAGCAGCCACAAGAGCAATCCCAGCCATAAAGAACCTTTCAACTCTGTCCCTAGGTACAGCAATGAGACCCTTAAAACCAGTTTATCTCCAATACTAACTTATGGATTAGAACTGATCTAGGATCGTATGAACCACAGAGACTTTGAAAAATTAGAAAGGGTCAAAGCACGCTTTATCAAAAATGCGCCGAGAGTGGGAAAATCAGCACCAATAAGAATGGTTTATATACTAGCCAAAGGGGCATTTTACGCAGAGTACCTGAGGTTACTACCAGCTACAGAACAATATAAAATACATCTGGAGAGAACAGAGGATAAGAGTAAAGAGATAGACTTCTACGCCACAAGCGCAATGATGGAGAGAAAATGGATGAAACAAAATCAGGAACTAAGACACGTCTTGACTAGATTCGCCATCCACGGTTTTCATCACAAAATATGTGCGACCTAATTCTACCACAATACCAGCGAAAACTGTGTATGTAAGCTGTGCAAACGACAATGTGACAAATACCACCTAACAAAGTGCACAACAAGAGCAATTTCATTAACCAAATGTAGTAAGATGTAACTATTTTGTTTGGCCTTTCGCCAGCAAAATTTTCTTGTTGTTAGAATCAACTTCCTGTTACAACCATAATTTAACGCAGCCCGATACTGGCCTTAAGTAATGTTTAGTCAGAATATACGTTTTATAACGTTAAATTAAATGCGCACACAAGTTTTCTCATACGCCCTGGTGCTCATTATATGCTTACAACAGTTAGGTATAGTGAGGCCTCAATAGGCGAGAAAAGGCAGCCTTATAGCGAGGTAATGGAATGAAACAAGCTTCCGGAAGATCAAGAGCAAGCAAGCTATGCTGAGCGAAAGAAAAGCATTTCATGAGGCTATAAGCAGCTGCTGGGTGATATACGCCATTCCTCTATCGTTGAATAATTTATACTATGAGACAAGGATTTCATTTATGTTTCTTTACATCACAGGACCGCTTAAGACAGCCTACAAAGAGAATATGAGAATCACATGAAGAATTCAACATCAAGCGGTGCATTTCAGATTTTATTACGGTGAAAGTTCTCAGGCCTGTCTCTTGAGCATTCCACTAAGTTCTATTGCTGCTTTTGCCTTCCCCGCGTACAGTGTATCTTATCGGAGGTACATAACGACAACTTTGTACCTATTATTTTAAAAACTATATTCTCCTAGGATGGCAAACTCATCTTACGGTATTATAGCAGTGAAATTAAAATGAACCATAAATAACATTACAAGAACACACGTACAGAAATGGTACATGAAATCAAAATATTACAAGTCATCATGTAGGCTTGGCAGGATGGATATTATAATTTACTTACGAAAGATAAAAAGGGGTCGTGGAAGCGACATATTCAAGTGCTGGACAACGAGAGGTATACCGTGGATGGTACAAGAGGGGAACATATAAATAGCAATGTACAAGCAGTCAGGAAAATACAAGAACTCTAGGGGATGAACAAGAATTGCAAACTCCGGGAACAAGAGATAGAAGTATTGAAACACAAGACACAAAATGTTAGGAATAGTACAGCACCAAAACATCAAAAGATTAGAACACTATTCACAACAAATCACGGAGGAATTATTACAAAGATCTGTGATAGCGACCCGAATAACGTTTACCATTACATTAATTAAATATAACAGATTTCCCTCAACCAGTTTTACAACGTAAAATAAGAAACATTAGGGAAGATAGGAAAAACAATAGAATAGGAGGATGAATTATAGATCAGCTTTTTAAATTTACAAAGTTCGGGTATACCGTAAGAATTCTTTCAAGTTGCTCTATATGTCACCGACATAGATAGGTCTTACGGCGACAATGGAACAGGAAAGGGCTAGGAGTGGAAAGGGAGCGGCCGTGTCCTTAGTTAAGGTAGAGCCCTAGCATTTGCCTGGTGTGAATATGGGAAATCACGGAAAACCATCTCCAGGGCTGCCGACAGTAGGGTTCGAACTGACTATCTGCGAACACTGGATACTGCAGCTATCAAGCTCGCACCGTAAGAATTTACCTGAATAGAAAATAGTGCGCTATTTCAAATAACGAGTTCTGGAAAACACTGGGTGTAACAGAGATACATTTAACCCAACAGGATGAACGTGAAGAAGTTCAAGATTAGAGTATTATGGTGTACAAGAATATAAACAAATTTTGAAATACCAGAAGTTTTCGAGAGTGTTGACGCACAGAAAGTTCATTTTCACATAAATTCGAACAGCGTTCCAAACAAAGGAATTAAACATCCAGCTTCTCGCTTGTGGACACATAATCGAGTACAACCACTCGAGAACATACGTAGTCATGCGAAGTCTACAATACCTCATGGTCGAAGAATAAGTCCCATACTGATGTGAACATTTACATCAGCGTTGATGTTGCCCTTTGAGAGGAGAGGTATAGAGGAAGTCGTAACACACAGCACTAGAAATGCCGAGAAGATCCATGAAGAGTGCAGAGTGTAGAATCGAAGACGGCATCCAGTTTTGGTGCAGATAATCGGCTGATAGTATTCCTGTAGCTGTGGCAGTGTGCATATATCAAACTCCGCGAAGAAAGTAGCGGAAAATTACGAATGTAGCGGAGGTGAGTTGAAAATGTTACTTCATGATAAATCCACAGTCTCTTTCCAATCTTTCGACCAGGTCAGGAAAGGAAAGAATGAAGCCCCCATCTAGCGGCGAGGACAGGAATTGTGAAGGCTGCCGAAGCCTGTCGCATTCCTCTGGGGCAATGAATAATGACTGACGGATGAAATGAAATTATTGATAATAGGGAAAACCGGAGTACCCCGAGAAAAACATGTCCTGCCTTCGCTTTGTCCAGCACAAATCTCACATGGACAGACCGGAATATGAACCACAGAACCCAGCTGTGAGAAGCCGGCACGCTGCCACTTGAGCCACAGAGACTTTACAAGTTGTCATACTTTACAAAATATTATAATGATAACGGAAGAAGGATAAAGAAATACGCTAAAACAAGAAGGAAAATACAGAGCTAGCTATTTATAAGTCCCTCCTGATTTGAAGAACTGATAGTTTAATAGCCATGGCAGATACAGGGAAGCAACACTTATCCAAAAGATACAGAATCTCGCCAGGTTTATGTATACCTGATATGTGCCGAAAAGATCTCCGTCCATTCTTGACTGTCAAAGGATGGAGCAAGCTCCGAGTTACAACTATGGTTGTGAACCTATAGAGGTTGCCTCAAGACCTTCTCGGCTGTAATTTTACAGCATTGAGGCATTATGCCTTCTTAGGTGGTGGAGGTGTTACACTTAACCGCTGTAGTAATACATCCTTGGGCGCAGAGCTTAATAGTACTTATCAAGACATCATAAGACTGTAGTCCAACCTAAAATAACTTATGGAAGTGAAACATTAACTAAGGCAAAAGAATAACATGCGCAAAATTTTTAAACATAGGAAGAAGATTAGTAAGAATATGGATTAATACGAAGCACCAAAAGGAAGGGGAATGGCGTATCAGCCCAAATGCAGCAGTATATCAGGAAACAGAACCTATAACGGATTTCATAAGAAAGAAGAGAATACCATTTTTGGTCATTTGTTGGGAACTCCTCAACACGGGTTAATACGCAGATTTCGGAAAAACTTTGGGAACAAAAATAACAATCCGTCTGGATGAAAGAAAATAAGGCATAAAAGAATTAGACATAACACTGGAGAATTTAAAGAATAAATCATACAAAGTAAAGAAATTGAAAAACTAGTGAATTTAGATTCCTGCCAAAAATTGATAAAAGAGAAACAACTAAAAGGTTATTTCAGAAGAAGAACGAAAACGAAGATCAGATAAAATGAAGAAATACTGGAGGAGCAGAAAGGAAATACCCATAAAACATCATAAATGACCGGACAGAAATCGACTACATTGGTCCAATGCGGCTGTAAACTCGACATATGCACCCTCCTGTATCTCACTTCCTGTCAGTCATTTCCCAGCATCTCACGGTTGATACTGACGAATGCATGCGTGGTCCTTTCTTGGAGTTGTGCTAAATGACGCTGCATATATGTCATGACAGAGAGCGTGTCATCCCGAGTAGCACGTCCAGTCAAACGACCAGCACATGCATGGCCTGGTTAAAGTGTGGTGGAGACTCATCCTTTCTATCCCCTTGCATTTATTTCATCATCATCATCATCTGTTTACCCTCCAGGTTCGGCTTTTCCCTCGGACTCAGCGAGGGATTCCACCTCTACCGCCTCAAGGGCAGTGTCCCGGAGCTTCAGACTCTTGGTCGGGGATACAACTGGGGAGAATGACCAGTACCTCGCCCAGGCGGCCTCACCTGCTATGCTGAACAGGGGCCTTGTGGAGGGATGGGAAGATTGGAAGGGATAGGCAAGGAAGAGGGAAGGAAACGGCCGTGGCCTTAAGTTAGGTACCATCCCGGCATTCGCCTGGCGGAGAAGTGGGAAACCACGGAAAACCACTTCCAGGATGGCTGAGGTGGGAATCGAACCCACCTCTACTCAGTTGACCTCCCGAGGCTGAGTGGACCCCGTTCCAGCCCTCGTACCACTTTTCAAATTTCGTGGCAGAGCCGGGAATCGAACCCGGACCTCCGGGGGTGGCAGCTAATCACGCTAACCACTACACCACAGAGGCGGACTGCATTTATTTATTTATTTATTTATGCGTTCATAGGTGGTGGCCTTGGGGTTCTTGGCCTGTCTTACACTGTAGTGATACATCGCTGGGAGCAGAGCTTAAGAGTACTTAATAATTAGAGCTCGGAAGTTGAATACCTATACATATCCTCAAAAAGCCTGTAAAAAGATCTAAAATACAAAAAAGGGCATACAAGCTGGCGAAAAGGGCGTAAAAGATCCATCCAGATTCATTTATAATTTTATCTACATTTAATGAAGGAATAGTTTAGAAATGCAAAATTCTGCTGGTATGTAACGTACAGTGCAATGACATGTGAGTGAAATACTTCTTCTTTCAGTCATATACCTTTTAGATTAACATAATTTTAAAAAAATAGATTCCGTGTTTTGTTGAAGTGCTTGCAGAATTTAGAATGAAATATTTTTTGCACCTAGAATGAATTCAACGAACTCGCAATGGACATCCTGGAAAAGAAATTGAAATTAGTATAACTGGAATCATATTTGGCTTAACCACACTAGGATGGCAACGCCCGTAGCCGTGTTGAAACACCGGATCCCGTGATATCTCCAAAGTTAAGCAACATTGGGCGTGGTCAAGATTTGGATGGGTTGCCACACGCTGTTGTTGGGGGTAAGGGAATGGAGGAGCGGAAAGGAACTGGCCATCCTACCGTATGTAAACTCCGAGTCAGGTACACTTAAACTAGGATTACAGAAAACTGAATTCTTTGCAGTATATCACAATCGTCATCTCCAGGTGTAAAACATCGTCGGTTTTCAGACAGAACGTTGCGAAACATCGAGAAACTTCTCTGCACATCAACGGATGTTAAGGTTCATACTTAAAGCAAGTGAGACCTTTCTCTTCAAAAACACATAACATTTTCTCCTTTCATTGTTATTTCTTCTTACGACCCACTAACTACTTTTACTATTTTCGGAGACACCGAAGTGCCGGAATTTAGTCCAGCATGAGTACCTTTACGTGCCAGTAAATCTACCGACACGAGGCTTATGTACGTATTTCAGCACCTTCAAATACCACCAGAATGAGCCAATATCGATTCCGCCACTTTGGGGTCAGAAGGCCAGCGCCTCAACCGTTTGAGCCATTCAGCGCGGTATTCTCCCTTTTCAGATGTGCTTCAAATACATGCATTTTGGGCCGATGACCTAGATGTTAGGCCCCTTTAAACAACAAGCACAAGTATCAATATATGCATTTACTACAGGAAAGACTGGGCTAGTACCCCACGTTGTCCACCCCTAATTACGGCTCTTGGTCTGCATTTGTTTAGGTACAGTGTGTACCTTGCACAAAGAGAAATGGTCCACATCCCTTGAGGAAGGAAGAGTACTAAACACATTCACTTCACGGGAATCACAGAGTGTTCCACAATTAGGTTAGGATTGTGCGTGCCCCGAATGCGTGCACTGTGACAGCTCCCTCTCCCACACGCATGAAGAGTGGCCTCGTCACTAAAAATCAATTCCTCTGCAAAACCATCTTCCTCCACCGGTTCTTGAAATTCCACCATGTTTGTTGTCTTAATTGTTGACTGCCCTCTAGCGGATACATTTATAAGCAGGTCGTGGCGTTTGTTATTGTGGGATATTTGGAGAGAGATCCGTATCTGTTGGTGCGAGTCGTGTCAGTCACACTGTGCTATCAATGTTTCAGATCCCGGAGGGATTTACGAATAATTAAAGAACTTCCGTGGTTCAGGGGCAGTGCGCCGGCCTCTCACCACTGGGTTCCGTGGTTCAAATCCCGATCAATCCATGTGAGATTTGTGCTGGACAAAACGGAGGCGGAACAGATTTTTCTCCGGATACTCTGGTTTTCCCTGTAATCATTCCAGCAACACACTCCAATATCATTTCATATCATCTGTCAGTCATTAATCATTATCCCAGAGAAGTGCGACAGGCTTCGGCAGCCCTCACAATTCCTATCCTCGCCGCTAGATGGAGGCTTCCTTCATTCCATTCCCCACCCGGTCATATGACTGGAAACAGGCTGTGGATTTTCATTTTCATGATGATTAAAATTACTTACGAGAAGTGAAACATAATAACGACAAACAATCACATACGAATTGTGCAGAAATTAACTTCAAGTATTCCCTAACATACAAAGCAAAGCAAATTCATCTCCGTACAGGCCTTGAAAGCAATGGGCAGGGTGGAAGTTACAGGCTTTTGCTATCCACAACCTCACCACTTGGTGGGGTAGAGTGGTTAGCTCTACGCTCGATCACCTTTGCCCCAATAATTCATCCGGTACTGATTTTTGGTGTAGGCTGAGTGGACCTCAGGAAATGGAAATCTCGTTTCTTAATTTTTTCGACTACCTGACGGGTAATAAAACCGAACCTGGTGGCTCAATATGACCTACCAAGCGACCGCTGCTTAGCTCGAAGGCCTGCAGATTACGATCTGTCGTGTGATCAGCACGACGAATCCTGTCGGCCGTTATTCTTGGCTTCCTAGATCGGGGCCGCTATCTCGCCAGTAGATAGCTCCTCAATTGTAATCACGTAGGCTGCTTGGACGTCGAACCAGCCCTCAGATCCAGGTAAAAATCCCTGACCTGACCGGAAATCGAACATGGAGCCTCTGGGTGAGAGGCAGGCATACTACCTCTACAACACAGCGCTGGTTAATAATTAGATTAGTATTATGTTTACGAGGTCTAGAACGTATTTCATTTCTTTTCGATGTATCGAACTCTTTATCTGCGCTGTGGGTGGAGTCAAAGTATGCATCACCTGTACCCCCTGCATGTCGTAAGAGGCTACAAGGAGGGTAACAACCAAAGAATCTGTACTCGCCCCCTCGCCTTCTAAACCCAAAAACATATCCACGATTATATGTTTTTTCCGTGTAACGGAGAAAATGGGTGAGTGCGACTATTCTCTTATAGAAAAGAAAAGCTATTTCATGTAAGACTGTAAAGGAGCAGTGTGTTAAGAAAGTTTCTTTGCATCCATCAGTTTCAAAGAAATATCCTGAAAATTGAGATGACATAACTTGCTTGTAAGGGTGAAGAACACTAGTCTTCAGTATGGTCTAGAGATAAACATAAAAAAGACCAAACTAATGGTAGTTGATCGGCAAGGTGAAATCCAACTTACGGGATACCTAAAAGACCTGGATATAGTTAAGGAATTTGTATACTTGGGGTCTGTCATCAACGACACGGGAAACTGTGATAAAGAGGTAAAAAGACGTATTGTCTTAGGTCGTGCTGCAATGGTTAAACTTACTAAGATCTGGCAGAACCGGGCAATATCAAAAGCCACGAAGATGCGCTTGGTAGAATCACTAGTGTTCTCCATCTTTTTGTACGGCTGTGAGACCTGGACCGTGAATGCTAAAGACAGAAAGCGCATTGATGCCTTTGAGATGTGGTGTTGGCGGAGAATGCTACGTGTATCCTGGACAGAAAAAAGAACTAATGTTTCCATTCTGGAAGAACTCTGCATCAAGAAACGTCTATCTTCCCGTGTGAGTGAACGTTACCTCCAGTTCCTTGGCCACATTTTGAGACGAGACGGAGAGAACTTGGAAAAGGTAATTTTACAAGGCAAAATTGAAGGCAGTAGACCACGAGGAAGAACAGCAAGCAGATGGATAGATCAGGCGAAGAAGATCACTGGGCTACCACTTCAGGTCATACTAACGAAATGTGAAAACCGCTCTGGATGGAGACATCTTGTCAAGGTTGCAACAAGGAAATGATGGAGTTATGAGGTCACGACGCTCAGTAATGAGCACAACGACTAATGATGATGATGAACAGTTCCATTCATTGATTGGTTTGTTAGAAGTGCCCTTCATCTAAAGATATAAATTGAAGGAATCATTCCGGCGGCTTAACAATCTGAAATTGTGTCTATTTCAATAAAACTTTCGAATATTTTTAAATAATTTAACTTCGACCATCTGAAAGAAAATGGTTTTGTAATGACGTACAGTACTCTCTTGACAGTGAAAATTCAATTTGTTTCCATACAGTAGACAAGTTTATATTACGTTATTATGGTATTTGTACATGTGTTATATTAGTATTATTTTGTTTTCTATGTTCTTTCTTTCTTTCTTTCTTTCTTTCTTTCTTTCTTTCTTTCTTTCTTAATCCGCTTACGCTCCAGACTTCGTTTTTCCCTGGGACTCTGCGAGGGATCCCACCTCTACACTCTCAAGGAGCGTGAGACATTCGGTTGGAGTACAAAACTGGGGAGGAGGACCAGTGCCTCTCCCGGGTGGCCTCACCTACTGTACTGAACAGGGGCCTTGTGGGAAGGTTAAAAGATTTGGAAGGGATAGACAAGGAAGAGGGAAGGATGCGCCCGTGGTCTTAAGTTAGATACCATCCCGGCATTTGCGTGGAGGAAAGTGGGAAACCACGGAAAACCACTTCAATTATGGCTGAGAAGGCAATCGATCCCTCCTCTACTCAGTTGACCTCCCGGGGCTAAGTGGACCCCATTCCAGCCCTCGTACACTTTTCAAATTTCGTGGCAGAGCCGGGAATCGAACCCAGGCCTTCGGGAGGGGCAGTTAATCACAACAACCACTACACTACAGAGGCGGACTATTTTCTATGTTAATGTAAGAAACTAAACATCCGAATTATATTTTTCTAGTTGTGTCAGTGTTGTAACTAAATAAGTTAGAAATTTTGTTTAAGATCGCAATGCCAGACAATACCTTAACTATTTTTACTTTGATACAAGTGAAATCCAATTTTTAACTTAATGAAATCACTTATAGGTATATTAACAAATGGAAATAATAAGTTATTTCCCTCATCTGAAAAGTGCAAAATATTTACTTTCTTCGTTTTACCAATAGACGATTCAATTTTCTAGAAAGTAACCTAGTTTGTAATATAACAATGGGACGTCGCACATCACCTCCTTGTCCCGCTCTGCAAGTCCGCCAATCTCATTTACTTGCGCTGTCACGTCCTGCTCGTCTACATGTTGTCTTTATGGCGTATTCGTTTGTCGTAACAATACGGAACAGCGATGCGATATCGTCCGCGATTGCTGCCAATCCCGACAATTGTCCCATTAGAACACCGCTCCGGAAAACTCTCTTTTGTGTAGATACGTGTGCCCCTTAAATGGATAGCTGCCTTCGTGGTGTCATTTAAACTGCAACTGTTGAGTAGGAGTAGTACCGTGGTTCGAATCCATGACACGTCTTCTTAATTCATTAATATATTGTCCGGCTCCATGGATCAATAGTTAGTGTACTGGCCTTCAGTCCAACGGGTCCCAGGTTCTATTCTCGGCCGGGCCATGAAATTTTATTTCTAAATGTTTAATATCCTTGACTCGGGAACTGGGTATTTTTTGCTCTGTCCCCAACATTCCTGAAATTAACACATCACATGCAATACTCTGCCACACTAAGACGCAGTATCCTCTATGCGGCTGGTGCTGTCCACCCTCGCCGGAGGGTCTGTTCTAAAAGGGCTCCACCAGGGCTTGGACGTGATCCTACATTAATCTATTTACATCTCGGAAAATGAAGGTATCTGCAAAAGAGAGGGATAGGTGATGATTGCCGTGAAAATAAAAGACGTCCTAGGACTCGCAAATAATGTCGTCAGAGTCAAAAGAGTACAAGCGTTGGCCAAGAGAGGTCGGATGGTAAAGCTGAAAGCCGGGAGAATAACACAATGCCAGACCCAGCTAGTAGAACAATACTGTCACGCTCCTACGTTAAAATTCCCTAGTCTGCCGTTAGTCGTCTCTTACGAGTTACAGGGAATACCGTGGGTGAATTGCACCGCCCCCGCCCACAGGGGAAAATCCATACCAAGTGGCGACATTGGAAAAAAGCCAGAATGAACGAGAAGAATATCGTGTGAAAAGTACAGGAAAATGTGGTTATTACTTAAATGATTCACCACGAACAATTGATTGGATGGAGGAACCATGAATGGAAAGAAGTAAGTACGTGAATAATCAAGCTATCTACATATCTATTACGTGACTGTTTTTATCGTGATAATAACAAAATGGTCCAGTTCTACAACACTGTGTTTATAGTTATAATAACTAAATTATCTCCAGTTCTACAACACTGTGTTTATTGTGATAACAACTAAATTATCTCCAGTTCAACAACACTGTGGTTATCGTGAGAACTAAATGCTCTCCAGTTATTCTATACTGTGATTATCGTGATAATAACTAAATGACCTCCAGTTCTACAATACTGTGGTTACCGTGATAACTAAATGATCTCAAGTCCTACAACACTGTGTTTATCGTGATAACTAAATGATCTCCATTTCTCCAACACTGTGTTTATCGTGACAATAAATAAATGATCTCCAGTTCAACAACACTGTGTTTATAGTTATAATAACTAAATTATCTCCAGTTCTACAACACTGTGTTTATTGTGATAATAACTAAATTATCTCCAGTTCAACAACACTGTGGTTATCGTGATAACTAAATAATCTCCAGTTAAACAACACTGTGGTTACCGTGATAACTAAATGATCTCAAGTTCTACAACACTGTGGTTAGCGTGATAACTAAGTGATCTCATGTTCTACAACACTGTGGTTATCGTGATAACTAAATAATCTCCAGTTAAACAACACTGTGGTTAGCGTGATAACTAAATGATCTCATGTTCTACAACACTGTGTTTATCGTGATAATAACTACATAATCTCCAGTTCAACAACACTGTGGTTAGCGTGATAACTAAATGATCTCATGTTCTACAACACTGTGTTATCGTGATAACTATATGATCTCAAGTTCTACAACATTGTGTTTATCGTGATAATAACTACATAATCTCCAGTTCAACAACACTGTGGTTAGCGTGATAACTAAATGATCTCATGTTCTACAACACTGTGTTATCGTGATAACTATATGATCTCAAGTTCTACAACATTGTGTTTATCGTGATAATAACTACATAATCTCCAGTTCAACAACACTGTGGTTAGCGTGATAACTAAATGATCTCATGTTCTACAACACTGTGTTATCGTGATAACTATATGATCTCAAGTTCTACAACATTGTGTTTATCGTGATAATAACTACATAATCTCCAGTTCAACAACACTGTGGTTATCGTGACAATAAATAAATGATCTCAAGTTCTACAACACTGTGGTTAGCGTGATAACTAAATGATCTCCAGTTCTACAACACTGTGTTTATCGTGATAACTATATGATCTCAAGTTCTACAACATTGTGTTTATCGTGATAACTAAATGATCTCCAGTTAAACAACACTGTGGTTAGCGTGATAACTAAATGATCTCATGTTCTACAACACTGTGGTTATCGTGATAACTAAATAATCTCCAGTTAAACAACACTGTGGTTAGCGTGATAACTAAATGATCTCATGTTCTACAACACTGTGTTTATCGTGATAACTAAATAATCTCCAGTTAAACAACACTGTGGTTAGCGTGATAACTAAATGATCTCATGTTCTACAACACTGTGTTTATCGTGATAATAACTACATAATCTCCAGTTCAACAACACTGTGGTTAGCGTGATAACTAAATGATCTCATGTTCTACAACACTGTGTTATCGTGATAACTATATGATCTCAAGTTCTACAACACTGTGTTTATCGTGATAATAACTACATAATCTCCAGTTCAACAACACTGTGGTTAGCGTGATAACTAAATGATCTCATGTTCTACAACACTGTGTTATCGTGATAACTATATGATCTCAAGTTCTACAACATTGTGTTTATCGTGATAATAACTACATAATCTCCAGTTCAACAACACTGTGGTTATCGTGACAATAAATAAATGATCTCAAGTTCTACAACACTGTGGTTAGCGTGATAACTAAATGATCTCCAGTTCTACAACACTGTGTTTATCGTGATAACTATATGATCTCCAGTTCTACAACACTGTGGTCATCGTGATAACTAAACGATCTCCAGTTCTACAACACTGTGTTTATCGTGACAATAAATAAATGATCTCCAGTTCAACAACACTGTGGTTATCGTGATAACTAAATGATCTCCAGTTAAACAACACTGTGGTTATCGTGATAACTAAATGATCTCCAGTTCTACAACACTGTGTTTATCGTGACAATAAATAAATGATCTCCAGTTCAACAACACTGTGGTTATCGTGATAACTAAATGATCTCCAGTTCTACAACACTGTGGTTATCGTGACAATAAATAAATGATCTCCAGTTCTACAACACTGTGGTTACCGTGACAATATATAAATGATCTCCAGTTCAAGAACACTGTGGTCATCGTGATAACTAAACGATCTCCAGTTCTACAACACTGTGGTTATCGTGACAATAAATAAATGATCTCCAGTTCAACAACACTGTGGTTAGCGTGATAACTAAATGATCTCCAGTTCAACAACACTGTGGTTAGCGTGATAACTAAATGATCTCCAGTTCAAGAACACTGTGGTTACCGTGATAACTAAATAATCTCCAGTTAAACAACACTGTGGTTATCGTGACAATAAATAAATGATCTCCAGTTCAACAACACTGTGGTTAGCGTGATAACTAAATGATCTCCAGTTCTACAACACTGTGTTTATCGTGATAACTAAATGATCTCCAGTTCTACAACACTGTATTTATCGTGACAATAAATAAATGATCTCCAGTTCAACAACACTGTGGTAATCGTGATAACTAAATGATCTCCAGTTCTACAACACTGTGGTTATCGTGACAATAAATAAATGATCTCCAGTTCAACAACACTGTGGTAATCGTGATAACTAAATGATCTCCAGTTCTACAACACTGTGGTTATCGTGACAATAAATAAATGATCTCCAGTTCAACAACACTGTGGTTATCGTGATAACTAAATGATCCTAACTCTGGGATGACTGTGGTTATCGTAATTATAATCAAATGATCTGCACTTTGACATGACTGTTGTTATCTTATAAATAAAGTAGTAGGGGGTCCGCTGTCTGTAATTTCGCTTGTTTTGCCAATTTTCATATATTTATCCGTTTTAGGTCAACTCAAGACCGAATCGGTGGTTTTTACTTTTCGTGTCTGTTTGTCTGTTTGTTTGTTTGTTTGTTCCACCATCACGGCAAAACGGCTGGATAGATTTCAACCAAACTTCATATTTGGAGTATACTCACCCCGAGGAAGGTTTCTATATGCATTTCATTTTAAAATCTTTTATTAGACGGGGACTATTGATTTCCTGTAAACTCCGTGGACCGTATGTGAAACGTCTCTTCATTATAAACAACTGTCGTTATGTTCATAATTTACCTTAATATTCAAATGACGGTGAAATTTACTATTTTCTGCGGGTATCATGGTCTGCGTGTGTGACCGACAGACCGACAACGAACGTACAGGTTGCCATGGCAACTTCTCTGTCTGCTTGCCAGCAGGGAAGTAACGTATTGCCATTTTCCTCATCATACCTTTAAATTCATGGTTGTTCCTTGGGTAGAAGGCAAGGGAGGGCGTCAATCGGCCATTCTGCGGGATATTGGCGGAATATCGTTGAAGTTTATAACCGTCCTCAAATAGCTTAAGTAATAACACCATTAGTCATCTTATCTGTTTACCTAAGAATGCCTGCGCCGAAATTTCTCCTCTGTTATCTCTTTCTTATATCCATAACTCACACCAGAATATTTTATTGAGGGGCATTTGATTTTCCAATACATTCACTTGGTATTTACATATTTGTCGTCATCCGGCTGTCCTCAGTTTTAATCCATTTTCTATTAATTTCAACTTTCTTTACTGAATTATTTTCTTCCTTAATTACACCGTATGTATGCGAGTGCTAATCCCGAAAGCTTGACACTCTTTCCTTTCAGAAAATATTCTAAGCTATGCAAATGTATAACTTTCGGCCCCGGAAAATATCGATATAGCCTATGGATGCAATTTTAACGACGGTGCACACCTTCGTTTCGGGATAATTCGTGGCTAATCTGTAAGTCTTATCACAAATCAGAAAGCACAATCGCGTTTCATTTTGGAGAGATATACAACTTTGGTCCTATGACGTTTTATCGTATTTCAGTTCCTTATACGTTAAATAGAGCTGTATTTCTCGATTTCAATTTAATTTTGTACTTTCACACATATATGTTAACATTAATTTGGCACACTTATAGGAAAGATAGAATCATGACATTCGGCACGCACATTGGCATGACCAGTGGCAATGTGATAGCTAAATTTTATGATTCTATCTGTCACATGAGTATCACAAATAAAAGTAGTATGCGAAAACTGTAAAAATTTTCACACCCAATGATTCTAACTCAATCTAACCCATACATATAGGAGATACGAGAAGATGTCATGGGACCAACCATGTAGAACACTGAAAGAGGCGTCTGATGGTGAGGTCCGTTTGTAGATATGTCGCAGAGTTTCAGAGCAGTGACTCGCGAAATAAAGGTCTGCACTTCTAGAGTGTGTCTGTACATTGACTATTTTGGCGACATTTCTGTACAGTTATCCGTTTCAGGTGTAATAATAACCATCTGCATACTTTTAGCTTTGGTGTCTGTTTTTCTATTTGTCTGTTTGTCTATAACTTGGAAACTACTGAATATATTTCCACCAAAATTCATATTTAGAATCCACCTGTCCTTGGGTAGGTTTCAGGGCAAATACTGTTTCTAAATCCATGAAATGACTAGGGGGTTTATACAAAACCGAAACCGTGATTTTGCACTCCCACAAAATGTACACAACCAAACTCAATAGAAATCTACCTGCCTTAATGGAAATTAATTTTTAAACTTTTTTTTCATGTGCATCATTTCGGTAAGAGGATTTATAAGGGAGATATCATTAACCGGACTTAACTTAAGAACGGGCGCGTGTTGAGCGTATTTCTTACAACTTGAAAACTATTGAAGATATTTGAACCAAACTTTATATTTAGCATTCGCCTTTCCAAAGGTAGATTTTAAAGGTCAATAACATTTCCTGTTCCTGGAATGGACTGGCGGTTTATAGGGAACCGAAATGGTGAATTTACTCTTCCACAATATATACACTACATGACCAACCTGACTGGAAATCGACCAAATTTGCTGGAAATCGATTTCTAAAACTTTTTTCATATGTATTTTCTCGACAGAAAGATTAAAAAGTGATATATCATGAATGGCCGGTTTTGCAGGGTAAGTCAAGCAGACATAGATCAAAAGGTGTTGTACGTGGAGCAGGTTCCTTATTTATCTGTATAAGTAAAATCCTAACGACTGTGTGCCTGTACACTGACTATTTTGGCGAAATGTTCGCACAGCTACGCGTTTAAGGGGTAATAATAACAACGATCTGCATAATTTTTTGGTTCAGTTTCCTGAAAGTCCTAATTTTAATCCTCCTTGCCCAAAATCCACATTGCGGCATTATCTGCCAGACGAACAAGAAAACAGAAATTTGGCAAAATTATACGTTTTAGCCTGTAACGGACAGAACATTTCCGAGAGCTTTAAATTTTTCACTATTTTCCCCGAAGAATGTCTAAATATGGAGGCAATTTTAATGATGGTGCAGATCTTCGCGAAGTCCTATCACATAAGGGAAGGCACAATCTCCGTTCAATTTGGAGTGATCTACAACCTTGGTCTTATGACTTTTTGTTGTATCTGTATCCCTTTTACGTTTGATTTTTGTCTATTTCTCGATGTTAAGTAAATTTGGACTTTCACACGCATAATTCATACTTTCAATCACTTATAAGAAAGATAGAATCATCAAACCCTACACGAAAATTGGCCCACCCATATGTGAGCCAAATGCTATGTATGTAGCTGTCACATAATTATCTGAAAATTAATGCAATGTGAGATAATCTTTCAAAAAATTTACCCTATTCAACGTTTCTAACTCAATCTGACCCATGAATAGATCAGATATCATACGACCAGCCATTTAGGCCGCTAAATGTGACGTTTTATGGTACAATACTTTGTCGATATGACGTACCGTTTTGCAGCAGTCAGTCTGTAAATGAAGGTCTGCAATATTTTAAGCATGCATATACTTTCGTATGTCGACCTATATATATTCACTGATGTCGTGTTGTAGCGATCGAGAAAGGGTGTGTCTCTATTGTAATCAGTACTCCCCACACCGACTTTGACTGGCAGTAGGAATGGGGTCCTTCTCCAACACTTGTGTAACTGGCATTAGTAAGGAAGGCCTAACCATTGCAGTGAATAATTCACTTCTCGATTTGACTTGCAGAAGGCAAGGGAGCATGCATTGTTGTTTAAAAGTCCCCTACCCGATTGTGTTTGGCTGAAGGCAAGGGTATCCGCCCTTATAAACAAATCCATCCATCTAAAATGTGACTGGTATTAGGTATAGTGGCCTGCTATTTTGATGGAAACCCACCAGCTTGGTGTGACTGGTAGTAAGCTGGCTGGCTGTAGGAAAAGGGGCCTGACATTATAATTATAACTGCGCAACTCAATTTCGACTGGTAGTAGGGAAGTTGCCAAACATTCTAATGAAAACTGTAATCTGTCTGGAAGTAGGAAAGGGGACCTGCCATTGTAACGAAAACTCCCAAATCGATTGTGACAGCGCAGTAGGCGATGGGGCCTGCAATTATAATGAAAACTTCCACACTCGATTGTGAATGGCAGTAGGCAAGTGAGCCTGCCGTTATCATCACAAATCCTTAACAAGCACTTTACATTGGAAACACCGTATTGGGAACCTCCCTATGCTGTTTCTCGGATAACGCTAAGAGACATGCCATTTTAAAACAATCTTATTTACTGCACGTACAGTATTTACTTCGATATTCGAATACAATGTAGAATACCGTAGCGAAGCACGGGTACATTTGCTAGTCGTAAATAAATCTAGATGATCTGCACTTTAAATTGAATGCTCATCTCGTGATAACAACCAGATTGACTTCACTTCCACTTCACTGAAGCGAGCTTTCAACTATTCCCTCAGATTCATTTTTAACTTGAGCTATGATGTGCATATAACTCCTTACCGTCAAGAACTTCACTGATGAAAACCTGACAGAAGTCGTAAATATCGCATGTTATTGTATTAATAAATAAACTCCTACAAAGCAACTTGCCTCAGTTTGTACATTTCCTCAAAATTCCACTTCCACTCCTCATTTCATAACAGTAATATTCGCAATGGATCTACAATTCTTCTTCACCATTCGTCTGCGCATAACAACTCTTTTACTGTGACCGGTTCCAGACTTTGTAATTCCTTACCAGTCAGTGTCAGGGACAATGACTCATTAACTAGATTCAAGAGATCTTGCCGAGAATACCTGTTGAAAACTACCGACTGACGTGTGCACAGTACAACTGAGTGTGTGAATGGAGATAGACTGTGTTTCTCTGGTCGATACTTCTGTAATATTTGCATTCGGTTCCTGTGTGTGTGTGTGTGTGTTTGTGTTTGTGTGTGTGTGTGTGTGTGTGTGTGTGTGTGTGTGTGTGTGTGTGTGTGTGTGTGTGTGTGTGTGTGTGTGTGTGTGTGTGTGTGTGCAGTATTATTTCATATTGTTTAATGTACAGTATAATATTTGAATTCCATTATAAATGTGAGTGAAAGTGATCACAGAATCACTACTGTTGTGCACTTACTGCAGTTGCCCAGGTGGCGGATTCCCTATCTGTTGTTTCATTGCCTTTTATTGAATAATTTCAATGAGATTGGAAATTTATTGAACTTCTCCCTTGGTAAGTTAATCCAATCTCTAACTCCCTTCCTATAAAAGAATATTTGCCCCAATTTTTCGTCTTGTATTCCAATTTTATCGTCATATTGTGATCTTTCCTACTTTTAAGGACACCACTCAAACTTATTCGTCCACTAATGTCATTCCGCGCCATCTCTCCACTACCAGCCCGGAACATACCAGTTAGTCGAGCAGCTCGTCTCCTTTCTCCCAAGTCGTCCCAGCCCAAAACTTTGCAACATTTTTGTAACGCTACTTTATTGTCGGAAATCACCCAGAACTAATCGAGCTGCTTTTCTTTGGATTTTTTCAGTTCTTGAATCAAGTAATCCTGGTGAGGGTTCCATACACTGAAACCATACTCTATTTGGGGTCTTACTACAGACATGTATGCCCTCTCCTTTACATTCTTACTACAACTCCTAAACACGCACATAACCATGTGCAGAGATATCTGTACCCATCATTTACAATCCTATTGATATGATCATCCCAATTAAGATCTTTCCTTATATTAACACCTAGGTACTTACAGTGATCCCTATAATGAACACTCACCCCATCAAAGCAGTAATTAAAACTGAGAGGATTTCTCCTATTTGTTAAACTCACAACCTGACTTTTAACCCCGTTTATCACCGTACCATTGCCTGCTGTCCATCTCACAACATTATCGAGGTCAGTTTGTAATAGCTCACAATAGCGTGTGTGTTAGCATAATGAAACTCAACTAAATTATGACGTAATATATCTGCACAAAAGTATTGTAAGGGTGGTTAAGGGTAAGAGAGGGTCATGGATCGTGATTATAACCGGATGATCTCCACTTTTACGTTGAATCTGAACCACACGTCCTCATATTTCAAAAGTACTACATGAACAGAAGTGAAACGAAATTGCCCCGTATACCAAAAGAAATATTCCGACTTTAGGCTTAATTAGTTCTCGCTTGGCTCAATTGGGAACATTCCTAAAGGCGCTAGCGGCTGCTCTGGATAGCCGACTTTGGATGTATGATAAGAAAATGCAACCATTTTTCATTTTCTGTTTATCACACAAATATCCTCTCGTCAGGTGAAGGCAAGTGGTCTTATTCCTCGCTTTGGTAAATCATCTGTCTTTGGCGGTGAATACCATTTTTCGCTGTCTTTGCACAGCATGAATTATACTTCCCCGGTAATCAGTTTAGATTGATTACCTCCTGGTTTGGCTCTGGACCTACTGTATGTATATGTCTATACAGGGTGGTGGGAAATAACGTGAACCGTCATACTGGTAAATAATTTGATATGTCCCCAGAGTTTAAAGCCGGATGCCTCGTGGGATGAAAATGTCATTATCGTAATTAAATCCAGATGATCTGCACTTTAATTTGAATGTTCATATCGTGATAATAACCAGATTGACTTCACTTGCACTTCACTGCAGCGAGCTTGCACTATTGCCTTAGATTCATTTTGAACTTGAGCTATGATGTGCATATAACTCCTTACTGTCAAGAACTTCACTGGCTAAAACCTGACAAAAGATGTAAATATCGCATATTTGTATGAATAAATAAACTCCTATAAAGCAACTTGCCTCAGTACATTTCTTCTACATTCCACTTTCTGTCCTCATTTCATAACTGTAATATTCGCGATGGATCTACAATTCTTCTTTACCATTCATCTGTGTATTATTATTATTATTATTATTATTATTATTATTATTATTATTAAACGTGTTTGTAGGATAATAGTGCCTGGAAAGCCTCCGTGTCTCAGGCGACAGTATACCGGCCTCTGAACGGTGGGTTCTGTGGTTCATATGTCGGGTACGCCATGTGAGTTTTGTGCTGGACAAAACGAAGGCGGGTTAGGTTTTCCTTTGGGTACTCCGGTTTTATTTTTCACCTTTCATTCCAGAAACACACGCCAATATAATTTCATTTCATCTCTCAGTCATTAATCATTGCCCCCAGAGGAGTGCGACAGGCTTCGACAGCCGCCACAATTCCTATTCTCGCCGCTAGATGGGGGCTTCATTCATTCCACCCTAGACCCGGTCAAATGACTGAAAACAGACTGTTAATTTTTATTTTCATAATGTAATAGGGCCTGAACTCTGCGTAGTACATCATTTCAGCCGTTGAACATTGTCGAAAATGATGGATTTAAGGAGATGATTCCGCGCCATGAATCTAGATATGAAATCACATTATCACAGAATAGTAAACAAAAGGGGGAAACAAGTAAATGATAGTCTTGAGAATGGTTTTCGGTGGTTTTCCATCCTCCTGCACTAAGGCGAATGCCAGGACATTTCCTAGCATAGGCCACGGCCGCCAACCCCCATCATCTTCTCCGAGCATCCCCATGACCGCAACGAATCTCTTGGCCTGAGAGACGGCGTCACCGTCTAAGAGGCCCGCCTCCCCCTTCAGGGGAGGAATGAAAACAATTTAGTAGTAATTGTAGAGATGAAAAATACAAGTAGCCACAGCTGTTATGACATGCTGTATATAAGAACACCAACAGGGTCCGATAATTACCAAAGTATCACCGTTCACTATGTAGACTAAAACTATAAATTTCAGCATAGTACATTGAAGTAATATCGTTTGAAGTACCTAATTTTGTATTCTTCAAGAAATGTGCAATATTTTCACCTATTTTAATGTATAACTTATTGCCTGTGATCAATGACAGGTGTCGTAATGTAGTAAGAGTCATTCATGACTAAGGCTCGGAAGTTGAGGAAAAAATCCTTTTCCGTAGAGTTTCCGAATTCGGGGTCAGAAAATGGTGGGTTTTATTTGTCCATTTTTGAATTTTTCTTATGTGTTTGATAATTGGTCCCTGTTTACTCTTTATTAAGTCTTAACGGCTTTTTCTGCAACTTCGCCTCCCTTCCAAAAAAAATGTATTGCTCATTCTCAGTTAGAATCATCATTACTTCCTCTAACACCTCCTAAACGTCTTTCCTCTAGTTAAATACATATATTTGAACAATATCTGAAAAGAGGGGAAATGAAAAGAAAATCAAATAAAAATGAAACTAATGCTTGAAAAAACCAGGGGTGTGAAATTATGTGCAAGTGAAATATTGAAAGGAGAACAGTTTAATACATTGTTGTGGAGAGAAGTTTCTCGATGTTTTGCAATGTACTGTCTTAAAACCGACTATCCTTTACACCTAGAGATGATATACTGCAAAGCCAACTGAGGTAAGGTTTTTGAAATACACTTTCTGTAACCCTCGTGTGGTTAAGCCAAATATGATTACAGTTATACTCATTTCAACTTCTTTCTCCAGGATGTCCATTGTAGTGATGGGACATTCGATTCATTTTACTGCATCGATTCATTTGATTCGGTTCACGTTACTGAATTAATACAGTGATCCGATTCACGGCACATTAGAGTGACCGCTCCTACTGCATCTGTGTACTGTGTACTGGTAAGACAGCAGCAACACCATTCAGTGCTCACTGCTGCCATCTGGTCTTCATACTATGAACTCCTTTCTTAGAAGAAAATGCTAGTCACTGCAATACATCGAAGGTTTCCGGTGATGCAGGATGGGAAAGGCCTGGGATTAGGAAGGTAGCAGCCATGGCCTTAATTAAGGTAGAGTCCCAGCATTTCCTGGTGTGTAAATGGGGAAACTACGGAAAACCATCTTAACGGCTGCCGACAGTCGGATTCGAACCCACCATCCTCCGAATGCAAGCGCATAGCTACGCGATACTAACTATACGTCCAACTCGCTCATTCATTTTTGAAAATATGTATTTTTTCATCAGCAGAGGATTTTTTTAAAATCGTCATATTTTGCATAGGCTACCCGAGTTATTGCGTCAGTCGACTCAATTACTGTCCACATATGATTGAAGTCTTGTGCAACGATGTGACATATGAACTGAGAGAATAGTGAGGCATTATTTCCAATATAAAACAGGCACTTTTGAGTGTTCATGAGTATGACTCGTAGTAATAGGGCACGCTAGAGTCGACTTTAATTAATTGCCAAATGTCAACTAAGTTATAATACTAAGATTCATTAAATTAATAAATAGTATAACCTAATAGCCTACCTACTTACTAGCTACTTTAAATTATGTTTTGACTGCCGTTTTAACACTGCAAATAAATCTATCTATTAATTAAACCTCCCTGTAAGAAGTGGACAGTGAATGCAATGAACCGTGTGTGTGTTGTGTCTCACTGATCCGTGACTGCGTACGATTCTTTCGGTGTGCCATGGCTCACTGTATGTCTCGCTGCAGCGGAAGCTCGGCTCCCCGCCAACGTCCAGTGTCCCGCTAGTGAGCCGTGAGTGCGCCACTCAGCGTTGTCCGCTGGGAGTAAGCTGAATCGTGTGCCGTCAGTTCCCCGTTCCTGTGAATCGATTCACTCGGACACTTGAATGAATCGATACACTGCTGCGAATCATGCATTCAGTAGCTAAAACTAGTCCATTGCGGGTTAGCTGAATTCATTCTTGATGGAAAACAATGTTTCATTTTAAACTCTGCAACTACTTTTCGTAACAAACAGTGAATTTCTTTTTTAAATTATATTAATATGAAATATACAATGCCTAAATAAGTTATTTCACTCATATATTTTTGTACTGTACTTTGCAAGTTGTATACCACCAGAACATTATATTCCTTCATTAAATATGTAGTCCTACTTAAAACTGAAACTGGAATGAATTTGGATCGCATTTTCCCGTCCATTTTGCCAGTTTTAGGTCCTTTTCTGGATATGTTTACGTCTTTTATATTTTTCTTTTAGACAATTTATAGGTCCTCAACTTCTAAGCCCCATTCATGACTCTGGAAAAATTTCCCTACCTACCAAATGTAGCCCACACCATCGAAATTGTCTTGAAACAGGGCTTTTGCAGTGTAAAAACTATTCATAATTTCATTGTGTTATGTAAAAAATTAGCTTGAAGCTTCAAACATTCTCTTTGAGCAACATTGAAAACTGATTTACTGCCTGACCTCAAGGGTAATTCTATAGTTTTCTAGCCTTCGGAATGTGGTGTTCCTACTTGAATTTTCGCCCATGTGGTGGAATTTTAACCGCGTATGTTTATTTCATTTGATTCGGGGATTAGATTTTTATTTGCCTTCTTTCACCCCTGAAAATCGCCCACTCTGCATTTAACCTCACTACAGAATAAACCCACCATCTTCATAAGAAAGAATGTATTTCTGGGCCATTAGCAAATAAATACTATATTACTGTTCTCTTTTAAAGTACAGTCGGTCGAAGTATTTCATTGATGTACTAATGGCAGTAATACTTTTATATTCCTCCATTTTCAATAACCTTATAAAATGTGTTCCTTCTTTGAAAGAGGTAAACTGTTTCTGTGTTCTATTCCCAGTTCTCGGTTAGCAGCACGTAAGTAAGGCAGTGAGGGAATTACTTTATTAAGTCAGCGAGCGACCCAACGCTGTTCTGTATTTAAGAGTAAATAAAAAGGCCATCTGTCGATAAGCCGCTGAGTGCGCATTCTTTGCGAGTTTCGTCAGCCCAGAGTGGGACAGAGAGCTCACAATCCCGTATGTTAGCTTGGGATTAGCATACTTTACCGAGGAAGGCTTAACGAAGAAGTCCTCGAAGACAACGCACAATTCTCTCCCTCATGAACTCCTCGTGGCAGGAGTGTACCTACGTTCCGTAATCCCTTCTGCTGTTACTCCTCTCCCTCATCGGTCTCTGTTTTGCGACTGCGGTGGCTTTATCTGATTTTGAAGTAGGAGTTCACTGTAGAAACGCACATCACAAGCTATATAGCCTACTTACATGTGTGTTTATATATATGAGGTGGTGATCATTAAGTTTTAAGAGAAGTAGCCTACAGTGACATAATACGTGCTATCCGACGGGGGCGCTATGCGGGTAGTGAGACAGTAGGGGCTGCCAGGTCAAGTCGGTATGCGGGTAGTGAGATAGTAGGGGCTGCCTGACCGACGTGCTATGTTGGTAGTGAGATAATATGGGCTGCCTGATCAACGCGTTATGTGGGTAGTGAGATAGTAGGGGCTGCTTGACCGGGGCGCTTTACGGGTAGTGAGATAGTAGGGACTGCTTGATCGACGCGCTATGCGGGTAGCGAGATAGTAGGGGCTGTCTGATCAAGGCGCTATGCGGGTAGTGAGATAATAGGGACTGCCTGATCGACGCGTTATGCGGGTAGTGAGATAATAGGGGCTGCCTGATCAAGGCGCTAAAAAGGTGCTTGGTTCACCCAGAATGATGCGGATAGTGAGATAACAGTGACTGCCCGACCGAGGTAGTAAAGTCATGCTCGGTTCACCCGGAAAGATAAGAGTAGTGAGATAATAGGGGCTGCCTTACCAAGGTAGTAAAGGTGTTCTTAGTTCACCCGGAAGGATACGGATACTGAGATAATAGGGGCTGCCTGATTGACGCGCTAACAGCTTGCTTGGTTCACCCGAAAAGAAGCCGGTTAGATTCCTCGTAGAAAGGCGAAAATATAAGAACGAGATTTCCACTTCCAGAGGTGCACACAGCCCTGAGGGTCATTCAGCCTACACCGTATATGATCACGAGCTTCATTCCTGGTGTCAAAGGAGGCCGCGCGTAGAGCTAACAATTCTGCTCCACCTAGTGCTCAGGTTACAGATAGTGGAAGCCTTTACCGTCAGTCCCTCCAAGGGCCTTCATGGCCTGAACGGGGATGACTTCACTATTTTACAGTGGAGTAATCATACCTCATTAATACTAAACACAGGATGAGGAGGTAGAGTTTGCACTCTCCCCATGAAAAGAAAATGAAAGAAGACATCGTGTTGGTGATGGTGGAGGTGTGGTTATGGTTTAAGGGGAAGTACGTGTGATCAGTCATCCTGTGTTAACGCTAATGCGAGGGAAACGAAGGGAAGGGTCACGAAGGGCGTGTGAATGGGTCTTGCAAACTTGATAACGTCGGGTTGGAAGAGAACAAGTGTTGACCAAGGGAGGTCAGATAGTAAAGCAATAGCAATTAGGAGAACCTTGGCTGCCAACCCTCATCCCAGTTGTGAGCCCTTGGAGTGCCCTTTTAGTCTCGCCTCTAATAACAGGCAGGAGATACTGTGGATACATTCCACTAACCCTACCCTCAAACGGTAGAAGAAAAGTATTAAAGATATAGGAAAGCCTGAAAATGAACGAACCGCTTGACCTCGTAAATCGAATACCACCTAGAAAGGAAGAATAATAATAATTATACCGAGCAGGTGGCCGTGTGGCTTGGATCATATAGCTATCAGCTTGCATTCGGGAGGTAGTGTTACGAACCCCACTGTCGGCAGTCCTGAAGATGTTTCTCCATGGTTCCCACTTTCACACCAGGCAAATTCGGTAGTTGTATCTTAATTAAGGCCGAGGTCCCTTCCTTCTCAAGCATAGACCTTTCCTATCCCATCGTCTCCATAAGGCTTATCTGTGACCGGAAGACGTAAAAGCAGATTGTAAAATGAAACAAAGAGAATGAGTAGCAAATACACTAAAAATTTGGTACGAAAAAATACTTAAGCGAGAGACGTAGTGATGCCTCTAATCTCTGCTAACTATTCATGAGAGCTTACATAAAACACCACGATACCACAGGCAGATTAAACAAGGAGTGTGCATAGCAATGACATAAGATTATCGGCATGAAGCCGACAGCTGACATGCTGAATGTTTACGGTGTACCAAGACTGCTGAAAGTGTATAGGACTGTGTTTATGATTCTTACAACGGTCATATTTTCTCCCAGGAATATGAATATAGTAACGAAGCATGACTTCTGAAATATCGGCTCTTAACAATACGAATACTTGGGTGAATGGATGCAACTCAACGAACTGGATAAAAAGACAAACAAGGAAAGAGGCAGAAAGTTGTATCTGGCCTACAATCTATCACAAAACAGGGATAACAAACGGGTAATACCCTACAAGGCCAAAATCAGACATTATAACTCTGTAATAAAACCAAAAGTACTGCACCCTTCAGAGTGCCTTATTTTAAATTAAAAATGAGAGCTGTAAGAACACGAAAAGACGAAAGGAAGATTCTGAAGGAAATTCTGGGAAGTCAGAGGACTACTGATGGGACTTGGAAGAAAAGGAGAAATGAGGAACGCTACAAGTACACTGAAAATATCACGGACAAAAAGCTGAAACGAAGGTTGAAATTCTACGGACACCTTGTAAGGAAACGGCTGACCAAAAGGACCTTAAGATACATCATTGGCTTAAAGGTCACCTCCAGGTGGGTAGAAGAGGTTAAGAAGGATGCGGAAGAAGTTGGAATTGCACTGTAGATGATTTACAATATGGGAGAGTTCAGAAGAATAGTCGGCACTCTAAAATCATATGAAGAGAAACCACTTAAACGGAGGCCCAAGAGGATCATTTCCGAAGAGGAGAGAAAGAAGAGAAGCGAAGGAATGAAGAGGTTCTGGGAATAAACGAGAAGAAAGACCAAGAAGTCTTAAGTTCTATGCGGTTCATCGATGGCCAAATTAGGGAAAGGCAAACAATAAGAGTGCATAATTTCACACAAAATGCAATGTAATTCTATTCCTTGGTATAGCCTTCATAGGTTATGCTTTACCTTGAATGTTGAATGAGTTTCCCCTAGAAGGCTACTCTTAACTGGTGTGGGAGAAAGCAGTAGTAGTAGTGGTGGTGGTAGTAGTAGTAGTAGGAGCAGCAGCAGTAGTAGTAGTAGTAGCAGTAGGAAAGTTTCCAACATCCGAGGTGACCTGATATCGCCTGGAGATATAGACATAGAAGAACTGGTGACAGAGCTTTTTTTAAATTAATGGGTGGTAATAATTAGATTTTGCTACAAATCGGCATGAAAAGAAATGCAACGAGTATAATTTGAAAATTAGCATTTCCTTAACCAAAGCCATGTCATTTGGGAAGATGCTTATCAGGATTTATGTATGGTAGGAAATACAAAACTGGAATTATTGATACTTTCAATTAGTTAAGATGTGTATATCTATATCTTGGTGAGACCTAGTCTTTACAGTGCACTATTTATTCTTGTATGGGCGAGAGCAATTTTGTTACTTTCATTGATCTGTCTCAGTCTTACCATTGGCATTGACAAATTGAAAGTGACTGAGGTATGAGCGATGCAAGTAATACCATTCTTTATGCAGCCAGTCCCTGCCATGAATGGTATGAAAATCTTACTCGTAGGGTCGGTTGGTGCATGCATTTCAGTGGACTTGGCAGACTTATATGTAATAGCAACTTCTGGCTCAGTGAGGAAACCAACGGGAAACTACCTCACTCCTCCTTTCCTTTGTACGCCTCGTCAGTGCTGCCTAAGCTAATGGTGGAGCTGTTGAGGATCCAACCGGCCTTCGGGCTAAGGACTGAACATACACGATGTGCATTCTGCCCGGATGACGGCATAGTAAGTTAAAACAAATCAAAGTGTAATAAGACCAACTTCGCTTTAGTTGAATGAAAGCAGGCTGGATTTTCAGGATGTTCCATTGATAAATTGAAGGTAGCGTGAGTGAGTAATGGTACGAAGAGATGGGAATAATAGCAGAAGCGTTCTCGCAATGAGGAGATAAAGGTAATATTACGAATGAACTTGCTGGATGAAGCTGTACATGTGAACTGGCTTCCAAGGTGGGATTCTGTGAGACGGAAGGAGGAGGAAATTTTGCCTAGGTGTATGATGAACTTTGTCATATATGATAAAAGAAGCAGAGGGAGACCATGATTCAGTTTCTAATACTTTAAGGATGAAGGTCATGGAACTAAACACGGCAGTGATGATTGTAGCAAAAATACAAACTCACAGAAGCTTTCATACTGTATACTGAAAGGCATAACGGTATATAATGAAGATATATGTCCGAATCGTTGGTGAACGGTCAGCGTACTGGCCTTCGGTTGAGAGGGTCCCGGGTTCGATTCCCGACCGGGTCTGGGATTTTAACCTTAATTGTTTAATTCCTACGGCACGGGGGCTGGGTGTATGTGTTTTCTTCATCATCATTTCATCCTCATCACGACGCGCAGGTCACCTACGGGTGTCAAATAGAAAGAACTGCACCTGGCGAGCCGAACCCGTCCTCGGATATTCCGGCACTGAAAGCCATACGACATTTCATTTTTCATGAAGATATATTATGTGTGTATGTATTCCATTTGAACGTGCAAAAACCGAGCTCGATAGCTGTAGTCGCTGAAGTGCGGCCAGTATCCAGTATTCGGGAGATAGTGGGTTCGAACCCCACTGTCGGCAGCCCTGAAGATGGCTTTCCGTGGTTTCCCATTTTCGCACCAGGCAAATGCTGGGACTATACTTTAATTAAGGCCACGGCCGCTTCCTTCCCACTCCTAACCCCTTCCTGTCCCATCGTCGCCATAAGATCTATCTGTGTCAGTGCGACGTAGAGCAAATTGTAAAAATAAATGAACGTACAAAAATCAAAAGTTCAAAAACTGCAGAAACTCCTCCTTAAATTAAAAGTTTTAAGAACGACGTGTTTCGTTCTTGAAAAAAATTGACAGATTCTATCAAATCACATTTTTTAAATTGATAAAAATTGTTTAAAATTATAGAACCAGTAATGTCTAAATTCTGCTTACACCTGTAATACTTACTATGTTACAATTTGTCTTAAGTGCTCCGGTAGTACGTCCTCTCTCCTTGCTACTCGAACAAAGAGTTCAAAGTGGTGTAATGCTCCGTCATTGGCGTGAGGCCTTTCTGGCTAGTTTGTCGCTAACATTCCATTACGTCATACTTCGGTGATGTCAACGGCTACTTTGAATTGTAATTGTAGTTTTATTATTAGAATAATGTTGTTATTGTTATTACTACTACAATTACTATTGCTTTTATCATATTTTCGTTATTTAGGAAATTATATAGGGGCAGTTTAATGGACTGGCTAGCTTACCAGTAATTTTCCGTTACGTCATTTACCGGTGCCGTTAACACCAATCGTGCAAGTGTTTTAATTTTAAATTCTTCCTTGAATTCAGGGATGCCTCTCAACAAAGCTTATCAAATCCACTAAAATACTAATGGCATATACATACACAATGTGTCATGAAGAATAAAAATCAACAATGGATATGAACAAAAGCCGATTTCTTGGTTGACTTGTTAGCATTGAGGCCTTCAGTTTAGAGAGTCACGGGTTTAATTCCCGGCCGGGTCGGGGATTTCAATCGTGTTTGATTAAGTCTTCTGCCTTGGAGACCGGTTGTTTGTGATTGTTCCAACACTTTCCTTTTTTATTTAGACAAGACACTACACTACCAACCACCACATAAGCACGTAATGGTGATTATATTCCTTTTGGTGTCAGGAAGGGTATCCGACCATAAAATAGGACCGGTGTGTGTGTGTGTGTGTGTGTGTGTGTGTGTGTGTGTGTGTGTGTGCGACACAGTTCCTACCGGCAACCGCACATGAGGGAGGGAAAGCTGTAATAGGAGTAAAAGAAGAAGAATGGATATGTACAAAACTATGAAACCAGAAAAATGGGTAATAACTATGATATGTGCATCGACATTTGCATTATTATGTAAAGGATATGAAACATAAAAATGATTCCTTAATATACGGTGTGTGTACATATATATATCCAAATATGAAGCAGAAAGAACAGGTCACGTTCAGTAATAGCTTTATTTCATATCCGTGTGTATTTACTATGAGAAGAATGTAATTAATCTAGTGTGTAATTTATTTATGTTTATAAACATAACTTCAAATATACCAAGATATAACGGCTACCCTAATGGGACAAGGCTTGAATAAAGAGTCCTCAATAAACATGAAGATCCTCCGCTGGAACACCGAAGGATTAAAAAATGCCTTAGACTTTTCCCCCAAAAAATTAATAGACAATGTGGAATCTTGATTGCCACCGAAACTTTCCTATTGGAACCGATAGCTTTGCATGGTTTTTACGGACAATATCTATATGCTGTACCAACAGAAGGAAGACCAGCTGGAGGAGTAACCTGTTTGCCCAAGGCAAAAGTAGGACATGTCAAGAGTGTGCTCAAAAAAGAAAATGCCATTACCGTTTAAACACCCTATACCGCTGTTTTAGGAATTTACATATCTCGTGATAAATCAACAGAAAATATAACAGAAGCGATTCTAAAGGCGATAGAAGAGACCTCAGAAGAAGGAAATGTGATTTTCGCTGGCGATCTCCACCGTAGGATCGATCTACCGAACTCCACATCTGAAATGGTCATCGACGCTCTAAGGGAAGAAGGTTTTCGATTGATCAACAAGAAAGAAGTAAAAACATACTTCGTACCTAATGGAACCAGTACAATAGACTTGGTTTTCTATAAAGGAGAAAAGATAAAAGTAAAGAAGCAAGTAAGCCTATCGACGTCAGGAGCAACCCCCATCAGAAAACACATCCCAATACTAACAGAAATAGAACTAAGAGGAACATCGAAAACCTATATCAATACAACAGATGGTACAAAACTTTCAAGGCTGCTCGACATGGACATAATAAAGAACTCGGAAGAAATTGAGAAAGCAAGGAATCTAATACATCAGGGTCAAATAAACGAGGAAAATAATGCAGTGACATCCCTAATAGAGAGAGCCATCTTTTCGATAAAGAAACGAAGATCCCAAATATGGTTTGATAGCGAATGCTTTGTCAAAAGAAAGATCACGCTACAGCCTCTTCACACAGCTAGAACAACAGAGAATGCTGAAGATATGATGAACAACGCGGCAAGGAGAAAAGAATACAGAACACTGTTGAGAAACAAGAGAGCTGCGCATATTGAAGCTCTGGTCAAGAATCTTATATCGGAAGCTAAAACATACCCTTTTGCTGTCCTGCAAAGAAAACAATATGTGAATATTACAGAAATACCCATGGAAAGTTGGGAAAAACATTTCACAACAGTGCTCAACAGAGAAAATAAAGAACGATAACACGATTACCAATAACATCTACACTCAGCTTGGAGATAACAAAAGAAGAAATAAAACAGACAATCAATGCCGGGAAAAACAAATAAAGCATAAGGACCAGACAAAATGTATATAGAACACTTAAGAGCAACACAATGTGACCTCCTTCCAATTTGTACAGAATTGTTTAATTACCGCCTACGGACAGCAACAGTCCCAGATGCATGGAGAGCTGCAACCCTGAAAATGCTATATTAAGGAAAAGGAAGCATCGACAACCCAAGTTCCTATAGAGGAAGCAATATGTACAAATTGTTCACAAAGATAATAACAAATCATCTCAGTGAAATAGTTGATCCGCTCATTCTGGAATGCCAATTTGCATTCCGGAAAGGAAGGAGTACAACTCAAGCAGTGGAATTTCTCAAAGATAAAATAGAAGAAGCCCTAGTAGACAAAAATGGGAAATACTACGTAATTTTTGTGGACTACGAAAAAACTTTCGACTTCATCGACAGGGACTTGTGTATATATATGGAGCCTTTAAGGGATGTCATAGGAATGTCTATATAAAGGCCTAATTTTCTGCATGAATTGATGAAGAATTTTGAGAGGGTCCCTCTGCCTCTGATTAATAGGCCTAAAACCCCTATTTCGTCAAGATGATACTTCCGTTTGTAGTAGTCTAGAGTGAGTTCATATACAGATATTTTTCATTACAGACGATCATATCAATTCTTTTTAAGCTTCCTTGTTCAGGAGAACCTAGAACTTCTTCATGAACGACGTATCCTTTTTTGTCTCATGTTAATTGCGTTTAGGGATCTTACTTTGCAGTGCTTCACCGTGAGCACAGAATCCGAGGACATGTGCAGGGGTTTCTATCTCGTTGTCACATCTGCGAAAACGGGTGTTATCCTGAATTCTTCCAAGCACAGGCCGTACTGCAGAAACATGACGTTATAATGTAATCAACATTACCTATATAAACAAAATCGTAACGATCGTGTGCCTGTACACTGATTATTTTGTCGAAATTTCCGTACAGTAATCCTTTCCAGGTGTAATAATGACCATCTGCATATATTTTTCGTAGCCTTGGTGTCTGTTTGTTTGTTTGTTTGTCTTGAAAGCTACTGGATATATTTCTACCAAACTTGATATTCAGAATACACCTGTCGTTGGGTATGTTTTAGGACCAATATTATTTCTGAATACCTAAAATTACTGGAGTGTATCCGAAAGCGAAAGCATGATTTTGAACTCCAACAAAATATGCACATCCAAAATTAATGAAAATCTACCATCCTTAATGGAAATCAATTTCTAAACCTTTTCTCGCGTGCATTATGTGCATAGGAGGATTAATAAAGGAGATAAAATTAACGGACCGTTTTTCAGCAGAAGTCCCAATGGACTTAACTGAGATGAGATACGAGAAAATATCATAAGACCGGCCATTTAGACTCTAAATACGGCGACTTATGGTAGAGTCTGTTTGTCAATATAACATACCGTTTAGCATCAGTTAATCTGTAAATGAATGTCTGCAATATTGTAAATATGCATATAATTTCGTATGTCGATCTATATATTTTCATTTATGTCTATTTATAGCCATCAGGAATGGGTATGTCTGCTATTGTAATCAGTACTCCCCACATCGACTTTGGCTGGAAGTAGTAATGGGGTCCTTCTCCAACTCCTGTGTAACTGACATTAGTAACGAGGGCCTACCATTGTGATGTATAATTGCCTTCTCGATTTGACTTGCAGAAGGCAATGGAGCATGCAGTTTTTCAAAATTCCCCTACCCGATTGTGTTTGGCTGTAGGCAAGGGTGCCCGCCATTGTAAATAAATTTACCCATTTAAAATGTGACTGGTATTAGGCATAGTGGCCTGCTATTTTAATGAAAACTCATCAACTTGGTGTGACTGGCAGTAAGCTGACTAGCAGTAGGAAAAAGGGCTTGTCATTGTAATGATAACAGCACAACTCAATTTTGACTAGCAATAGAAAAATTGCCTGCCATTATATTAAAACCTCTTCAACTGTAAACTGTCTGAAAGTAGTAACGGGGGCCTTCCACTATAATTTAAACTTCCCTACTCGATTTTGAATGGCAGTAGGCAACTGAGCCTGCCGTTAAGATCACAACTCCACAACTCACACTGTACATTGGAAACAACGTATGGGTACCCTTCCATGCAGTTCCTCGGATAAAGCTAAGAGTCATGCAATTTAACAAAATTATTATTCACTGCATGTTCAGTAATTTACTTCGATATCCGTATACAGTGTTAAATTATTGACAACCAGGCGAGTTGGCCGTGCGCGTAGAGGCGCGCGGCTGTGAGCTTGCATCCGGGAGATAGTAGGTTCGAATCCCACTATAGGCAGCCCTGAAGATGGTTTTCCGTGGTTTCCCATTTTCACACCAGGCAAATGCTGGGGCTGTACCTTAATTAAGGCCACGGCCGCTTCCTTCCAACTCCTAGGCCTTTCCTATCCCATCGTCGCCATAAGACCTATCTGTGTCGGTGCGACGTAAAGCCGCTAGCAAAAAAAAATTATTGACAATATTGTGCCCAACTAACGAGCGCGACTGATATTATTTAGCAGATGAATTCGCTTTCTTTTCTTCCCAGAATTTCTTCATCCACTCCTTGTATTTCTTCATCAGTTCTTCCGTCCATGCATTGGTGGTTTGTTCACCAACGTTCTGAAGCTTGGCCTGTCCCATGTAATTTCACCTGTTACGCTGATTTCTTGAAGGTCTTCTTTCAATTTCGATAATCCAATTATTCTTGCCCTTTGATGAGGAAGCATAATTAAATATCATTTTAATAAGTCTTTCCGTTCTTTGAATATGGGAATAAAATTTCAGTAATCTTTTTCTAGTACTGTCTGATACTTTATCTTAATTCTGGTATAATTCAGAAGACCTCATTTTCAACCACAATCCTTCTGTACATACTGGACCCAAGAGTTTCCTGTGGATTTTCCTTGTTTTTCTAAATATTAAGCTAGTGATATGCCTCTAATGATCAAGTTTTCTAATGCGTATAACACTTCAGGCTTTATTACAGTGCTGTAGTGTATTATTATCAATTCTATTATTATCTTGATTCGTTATGCCAAATACGGATTGCATAAGAACATATTAGCACTTTCTTCTTCTTCTCTTCCTAATATGTCTTCATACTCTCGCTGTGCTCATTTTTCCCTTGTTCATTCCATCTTGTATTTAGTCGGGTGGTCTGTAAAAAGGCTGGTTGGATCCTCCACAATTCCGCCATCAGCTGTCATAGATGGCCTAGGCATTACTGAAGAGGGGTTGATTTCCTCAACGAACCAGAAGTTGCTATTACATATCAGTCTGCCAAGCCCACTGAAATGCATGCACCAACCGACCTTATGACCAACATTTTCACACCATTCATAGTAGGGACTAGCTGCATAGGGAATGGTATTACTAGCATCGCTCATACCTCAGTCACTTTCATATTGTCAAAGCCAAGGATAAGACAGAGACAGATCGGTGAAAGTAACAAAATTGCTCTAGCCTATACCAGAAGACAGAGTTCACTGTAAACACTATGTCCTACCAGCAAAGACATATTTGTGAATAAATGTTCTGAATTTATTGTCTATTGAATGATTTTCCATTAATGCCAATTTGATTTAGGTCTTCACTTATTACTTTTAGCCAATTATTGTATTTTTTAATTGATAAGGCTAAGTTTAGAATTTTCTTTGTAAGCCTGTTATTATCCATTCTGTATAAGTAACAATAAAGTTTGTAATAGCGGTTTTCTATTATTTTTTCTGTAACTTAATAGATTTCATGTGATCTCTTTTTCACCCAAATTCCGTTTTCGCATTTTGGTCCTTAGATTTTCCTGAAGACTTTTCATTTTTGTTCTTCGATCACTTTTATCCGAGATTTGCCACCAATTATACTAGTTTCAGATGCATAAAGTGCTTCTGTTTTAACTACTGTGTTAGAATGTCGTAATTTTGCCTGTCCTTATATAGTTCCTTTATTGTATCTGTCACGAGTAGTTTTGTATGATCTTTGAAGTTTTGCAATTCTTTCTTTATTCGCTTGCTGATTTAACTCTGCTGGTTCAATGATTTCACCTAAATACTTACATTTGTCTACTTAAGCGATATTTCCATGTTTGAGGATTAACGGTTGACTGTTAAAACCTGATCTAGTCCATTCCATATACTTTGTCTTTTCATATTATTATTATTATGATTATTATTATTATTATTATTATTATTATTATTATTATTATTATCATTATTATTCGTTTAGGCCTACGATGGACCACGTGGTTCTTAACTCTGGTGAGTTTTTTTCTTCCTCTTAGCCCAGTATTCCTTCATTCTATCGCTATGGATGTCTTTTTTTCCTTGAGTCCATTTCACTCCTATTTCCGGACGCAGTGATTTAGCTGTTAGTGACTGGAGAGAGTCAGATGTCTTGATTAACTTTCTGAAATTATCTCGGTTGTAAATGTCAATGTGATCAATGTTTAGGTATTGTAAATCTTTCCGAACTAAATTTGTCCATTTGACATTTGTTGCTTTCCCTCTAGATACAGTGTTGAAGATCCTTGAAGTGATTCTCTGGCTGTCCATCCTAACTATGTGACCATCGAACGTTAGTCTTATTTTCTTCATAACTGTTGTAATGCTCTCTATTTTACTGTAGAGTTCCTTGTTGTGCCTGATTCTGTACCCATTATTATTATTATTATTATTTGCCTTGTGTGAAAATGGGAAACCACGGAAAACCATCTTCAGGGCAGCTGACAGTGGGGCTCGAATCCACTATCTCCCGATTACTGGATACTGGCCGCACTTAAGAACTGCAGCTATCGAGCTCGGTCATTTTTATTATTATTATTATTATTATTATTATTATTATTATTATTATTAATGTGCATTTCTAAACAATTTTTATCAAGTCAAAAAAGTTTGTTTTGGTAAAATATGATGATGATCTTCCAAGAACGAAACGTGTCATTTTAATATTGTGTTTTCTACAGGAATGCTATAGTGTTATAGGTTATATTTAGTGTTTGACAGACTGAAAAGCTAGTTACTCTGACTGAGTTGACACTCGAAAGTATGTCTTCCTTAGTAACAAACAAATAATAAATTAGCTCCCTAAAATTGGCATTACTAATTACGAGGTACCTGCACATCGATGCAGATCGTTCTTTACCTCAGACTATAATGATCCCATTAAGCATTGATGGCCGAGTAAAACAGACGAATCTCATCAGTTACTGATGCTGTTCTCTTTGAACCCAAATTACACTCATTTCGCACAAAAGCAGATCCAGTAAACTGTCGATAGGATAGTTGTGTCATACCAGTTAGTTAATTTGTGGGGTAATGATTGATTTTCCTGCTCTTCTGTCGACATACTGGCAAACTCATTAGCTACTAATTTGTGCCCGGATTTTTAGTACAATGAATGTGTTGAAAACCTAGGCAATGACTTGAAAAGCGTTCGTATGAGCATCACTCATGCTGGCCCTAAGCGACAAATTGGTTTTGAATGTGTCCTAATTGGCTGCGATAATATCTGCAGGCCAGAGCATATTGTCGTTTCAGGAATTATTGACACATTACAGAGATTTGCATTCATGAGATGCTATTTAATCGCTGTGTTTGGAAATTAATCAAGGAACTATTTGAATATATCACAGCTCTCCCTACGTCTCAAATAGTGTTGGTGGCTGCTTCATAATTTCGTGTCAACTATTTTTACTGTTGAATACTAAATTAGCACACCCTCATTAACTTCATGTTAGTTTATCTTCAATAATTACATCCGATTGACTGCATGACATACAGATATCCCATATAAATACACCCATATCCATTAATGTTACAATATTACAAATTCACTGATAGACATTAAAGTCAGAACGTTACTAAAAAAAGCTCTACAAACACTGAACTAATAATAATTTTGCCTCTCCTCTAATTTTAGGCAAACATTCTAACGCCCGAAAGTGTTAAAGTTTCACGCGGACAAGCTGAACTGAACTATGTCCACTTCAGTAGCGCAGCCAGGACCGGCCGAGGTGGGGGGAGGAGGTTATAGTCACAGCATGATGATAGAATACAATGAAGATGCTTGTGTAGTGCGCGAATGGAAGACTTCTCATGACAAGGACACTGATACAAGTGAATTGTGTTAACATTCAGATTGTAGTGCACTACAAAATCTTATGTTAAAGTGCAGATCAAGAATAATATGATCAAGGTCAACAGTTATCAGCCAATCGTATGTTCCGTTTATAATCGAAAATACAACTTTGGAGGCTTCCTAGAAATTAGATTGAACACATCTGTTTATTCCACATTTATGTCTCTGAATATGTATTGTTCACTGTCAGTTTCTGTTTATTTTGGCCGAGCTGAGTGGTTCAGACGGTTTAGGCGCTGGCCTTCTGACCCCAACTCGTCTGGTTTATTACTTTTTGTAAAATTTCTACGGGAGGAGGATTCTAACCCCAGTAGCCTCCCTCCCGCTCTGGCTACGCCACTGGTCCATTGAAATTACTGGGTCATTACTAGATGTCACTACTGTTGTTTCTGAGTGCCACCTAGGGCCTTGGATTGTATTTAATTTAATTGAGAATTGCTTCTGTGTTGGGTTGGTACGTACTGGACTAGGGTATTTTGTTTCTAAGTTTGCCACTACGTCCTGTTTATGTCATTATCAACCAATCAACCTACTACCTGTTTGCGTCATTATCAACCAATCAGCACCCAGCTCGACCCTATAAATAGTGTAAGTTAGAATCGAGCGACAGGGCTCGATACAGTTAAAAAACATCGGGCGTGGTCAGAGTTTGGATGGATAATCACCCAGGCTCGACCCCTGCCGCTGGTCCTTACAAAATTTAGACATCTTACTAACTCAGCCATGGCACACACGGATAATTTCACGTTGTTAACCATATTCCCACTTAACCGCAAGCACATTACAGCATATAAATTCACTATCTTCTTCTTCTTATTATCATTATTATTATATTCGTTATCCATATATTTTATTATTCCTATACCTTATTTTGTACAACAGGCCAGGTGAGGAGTGCAACATTGCGCACCGGTACTGGCACCACACTAGGTACCCCCCCCCCCCCAAAGGGGTGCCC